>NW_026542595.1:194146516-194364732 GCF_028750875.1 Macrosteles quadrilineatus
GCTATCAGTAACATCTGATTTCATTCAAATGTAGATATTTCTGGAAACTCCAACGACTGTTAATGTATCATTCTGTTTAGATAAACACACAACATCATCAGTATTCTGAGCCTATATGATGATTTGGCAGGTGAGTGGACACTTTAGATATGTAACAAAAGTTTTAGTTTTTGTTCCAATTGATAGATTGAGTAATCACTCTTCATTAGAAAGTAAAATGTATAAAGACCATTAAGTGTCAGGCTGGTAAAGGAATATCTTTCTATCATATTGATTTTGCAGGGCTATATGATAAGCTACGTAAAGCTGAAAATAGTGGTTTTCGCAACGATAGCGTAAAATATAAGAAAACACCTACGAGTGTAGTCAGTTATTACACTACTTTACCCAAAAACGTTTGTTAAACATTATTATCCATACTCTTTCTGTGTAGGATCTGAATAGGTCTGTTTTTACAGGAAATTGGTACTACTAGCAGCATTCTTACTCTAAGAACCTTCTTACTGTTTCAGGCACAAGTAGAAAATATTACATTTTTTCAATGCTGAATGTATTGGAACAGTTTGCCTACAACATTTAGACCAATAGAAAAATTAAAGTATCTCTGTATATATTATTGTTATGTTATTGTTTTTAGTGAAGGATAGTCAATAAAAGGTTTTGCACACATATTAATTTATCGTAATGTTTCTTTGATTAAGGTGGAAAAAGATCATTACAAACCGTTTTGAGCCCTTACTTCTGTATTGTCTATTTCACTAGAACTAACTAAAGTATCTGACATTTTAAAAAAACCTTCCTACAACTGTTGGTTAGAAACTCGTTTAGTTCAATTTTTAGGTTAAGGATAGTATGTGTATTTCTAGCGGAAGTCGACGAATCAACAATTCAATTGGTCGTTATTAGCTGATGAATATTGGAAGCATTACAATTTTACGTCGTTTCTCCAAATCCTAGAACCTCATTGGTCTGTTACTTTACTACACTTGTGATGTAAAGAAAAACAACAATAAGGTAGTGAGTGAAAATGTGGTAAAGTGAGCCTTTTCAATTCTAAGAACTGAATTGAAAGGCCAGTTAAGTAACTGTCGTAGGTAAAATATGTTGTTTAAAGCTATGAAAATAACGTAGCCTAGTTTAAACCCTTGAAACCTTTCATTTAGGCTTAGTTAATGGCTAAGATAATGATTAGACTTATTTTAGTACTAAACCATTGCTTCACTAATTTACACTTCTACAAACATTTTTGAACAGAACAATAGTTTGGTAGTATTTAGTAGGCATTTCAACACATTTTTTATGGTCTAGTATTAGAGTGTCCTAGGCTCACCAATCTAGGAAACCCAAAATAGGCGTTTCAGGTAATGAGAACTCCTCAAAGAAAAGAAAGGCTATGATGAATTATCGATTTAGTAATTATCTTAGCATTTTACTACTGTATGAATTATTTTGAGATACAAACATTATTCACAATGATGGTTCTTTTTTATTGAAACACAAAATAAAATTCTTCGGATTCTTTCTATGTTGTATACCACAAAAATATTTTTTAACCGTGTGTCGAGTTATTTCATATGACCATTATAAACAAATGCTAGGTTTCCTTTGAATTGTTTATAATATTAAAAATGACGACAGTGATATACGAATCAACAGATATTATCACGACAAGTTTCATAATACGTATTTTCCTTAGGATCATTAGCTATGTTGATCAGAAGTTTATTCATATAGTTTCCTGGAAAATCTAAATGTCAGAATATACAATAATTTGTTGA
This sequence comes from Macrosteles quadrilineatus, assembly GCF_028750875.1. Taxonomy (NCBI): domain Eukaryota; kingdom Metazoa; phylum Arthropoda; class Insecta; order Hemiptera; family Cicadellidae; genus Macrosteles; species Macrosteles quadrilineatus. The sequence continues at coordinate 194,148,295 of NW_026542595.1, forward strand.
GTCATATGCCAGTCAGGGAGTGGGGATTAAGCTCCTTATGGATCAAAGCTTAAATGTCAGACGGTTGTAATGCATCACTTTAAGTTGAAATATTAACACGAACATCATAACATTTTATGTTTATAATTACATTGAATTTTAAAGTACCGCTGTAATTTAAAACAAGTTATCGATCATAAATTTCATTGTTGGTGAAATTATAGCTACTGTGCCCCTTTTCCTCTGCACCCTCTAAATGATGTTATAAACTAAATCCTTTCAACGGTTTAACTGTAAACAGAGCGAGATTTTAAAACTGCATTTAAATATAAATTAATTTCAATTCAAACTCTTAAATAAAAGCTGCAAGTTATTTCAGTAAAAATAAATTGATATAATTCAAATATAGCCAAATAAGTTACTATCGATTCATACTAGTAATAGAGCATGAAACACATTTCTTAATAGATGCCAATGAAGTTTTTGTATTTCCATATACTGATGAGTACAAAACATCTTTAGTCACTTCTAATATAAACATCTATCAATTTAGTTAGTTAGATGATACAAATAAAACTGTATTCCTACAAAGCTTCGTTACAAAGTATCGTTGCACCATTTTGATGTACCTTTTGAATTGACTAACTCATAAACATGTCGATATAACTGTTTCAGATCAATGTGGTAACACTCCTAGTTCTTCACTGTTCTTCTGGCGAAGGCAACGCCATCAATTCTCCCTATTCCTGGTTGCAGAGTTTTATTGACAACAGTGGTTTCACAGGTGCTAATCTTGATAAAAACTTTCAAAATACGGATTACTTAAGTGAACAGCAGCCCAGTTCCTTCAAAAATGGAGTTGACCAAGAAGATTCTATTCGAGTTGAGGACTCAGGATACCCAGATCCCAGAGATTCAGCGGTGATCAGACATACAATATGGAAGGATCGGAGATCGGAGACGCTACCTATGTTATTCCTGATAATCCACGGGGTCTACAATTTACCATCCCTGCATACGAACCACCCAGGCGGTCTTACGCGTTTACCGTCAACGATGGTAAAGTCATCCACAATGATATTCGGAAGGACAACGGAGAATACATTTTCAGGTATGCTCCCAAAAATTAACTTTTATTTTACTTTAGGGGAAAAACTAAAATATTTTAGTCAGAAATCCCACATTCTGTCGTTGATTTTCTTCAGTGAGTCAGCGGTTCGGTAGCTTAAAGCATTAAGAATGAATAGGAGTAATGTGGTGGGTTTTCGTCCCAGTGATGCCACCAGTAATATTTATCAATAAAGTTTATGACCATACCATACCAGCTTGATACTTGATTCCCTTTATGTGTACCAGGCACATGTCCAAAGGCCAATTTGGACGGGTGCAATGTCAAAAGAGAATGAAAACTAGAAAATATTAGTTTATTCATTTATGAGACTCAAAGAATCAAAAGGAGTCAGGAAGAAGGGTATAACAATTGCGATTAGTGTGTAGGAAAACTTATTGCAAGCTACTGTTATTTGTTTTATATATATATATATACAGGGTTAGTAAAAAGTGTGGAGACCCCCTGTTATTTTTTAACGGCCCATACTAGAAAAACTAAACTCGGCACACCTTTATGGCATGGTATGAAGTACTTTTTGGGCATAACCGTGACTTGGTGTACATCCCAAAATGGGGGATTTTGGGGGAAACTCAAAAATTTCAAATACAAAGACCCATTGAGTGACCTCTCATTTTGAAGAATTTCAATTGGCTGCCATTTTTTATTGAATTGAGATACAGACCTTTTATTTGCGTTGTTGGTTGTCTTATACCAGGACCTTCAAAATGAGGGGTCACTCGATGGTCTTTGTATTTGAAATTTTTGAGTTTCCCCCGAAATTCCCCATTTTGGGGATGAACACCAAGTGGTGGTTATGCCCAAAAAGTACTTCATACCATGCCATAATGGTGTGCCGAGTTTAGTTTTTCTAGTATGGGCTGTTAAAAAAATAACAGGGGGTCTCCACACTTTTTACTAACCCTGTATATATAAACTTACCAATTTTACTGTAAAACAGTTGGGTCAAGATAAAAAACCTTATAATAGACTTTGAATTCCGAAAAAATGTATACAAACGATTTTTTATTTGCAGTTAAAATATCAATGGTTTTGTACGAAAACTCCATTTCAGACTAAGACGCTTTTATCATGTGTATTATCATTAGTTCACATTGATAACTGAAATAAAAAAAGTAAAGGTAATGAACCTCTTGTAACTTTAAACACATAGTTTGCTAAGTGCTGAATATTTCGTTGTAAGCCATTTGACGTAATAATTTTTTTGATGTTATTAGAATAATATTACATGTAATTCAATGATTTGAAATAAGTTACTTCTTTTTAACTGTTGAGGCCTGTAAAATTTACGTAGTACACGGTAAAAGAGCAATACTGTGTCTACTAAATGTTGCTTATAAAAAAAATTTTCCTCTATTTTATTTTTAGTTATTTGTTCAAAAACTACCAAAAATGCATTTAAAATTACAATGGATGTAGAAGAAAAGGACACTTTACTCGCTACATGTTCATCCACAAATAAATTCCTAGCTAATTCCTAGAAAGTATTATACTACATCACCAGTGTCCATTGACCAAAATGAAACACTATTATTGTTTACTGCAAGTTACGTATGTACTTAATCTCACCTTATATACCTTAGGGGTCAAGTTTGTATTTATTGCAGCTACAAGAGTGCCGACGGGTCGATGAGGAGGGAGATAGGAAGCCTAGAGACCAACAAGAACGGCCAGAAGGTATTGACAGTGAGAGGGTCCTACGACTACACAACCCCAGATGGTCAGAGGTACGGAGTTCACTACCAAGCTGACACTAACGGCTACAGGATCCTCAGTAACAAACCTATCGGAGACAACTACTCCACAACCACACCTGTGACAGTTGGAACAGGTTCTCGGCCGGTAACTGGTTCCAACAGCAGACCAGGAACCGTTTCCTCAGTCAGCGTTGACCACTCTTTAAACATACCTGTGACTGGTGGAACAGTTTCTCAGCCGGTAACTAGTTCTAACAGCAGACCAGGAACCGTTTCCTCAGTCAGTGTTGACCACTCCTTAAACACACCTGTGACAGTTGGAACAGGTCCTCTGCCGGTAACTGGTTCCAACAGCAGACCAGGAACCGTTTCCTCAGTCAGCGTTCACCACTCCTTAAACATACCTGTGACTGGTGGAACAGATTCTCGGCCGGTAACTAGTTCAAACAGCAGACCAGGATCTGTTACTTCAGGTAGACCACTACCTAATATTGGTACTAGACCAATGGCTAACAATGTTAGACCATTGACGAGTGCAAAACGACCCAAAGTGCCTATACCCCCAAAAGTTATTCCCCCAAAACACACTATAAGTAAACCTCTTACACCAAAACCGGTAGAAATATCTGCAGACACGTCTTCAAATTTTAAACCAAATGAAGATAACAAATTTCCTTCCAGTAATATTCCTGCCGTGTCCCATCCTAACAGGGGCAAACCAATGTTAAAACCACATAGAAAGAAACGCCCTCTCAATACGCCGGTTTTCCCTTTACATTTTAAATTCCCCACCGAGGACTCCATAACACAAAGTGAGTTCATTGTTGATCCAATTTTATATGGCCTTTGAAAGAAATTATTATTTAATTTCGTATATACATTTTTACATCTATAGCTCTATGATACTTACCATTAGTTACGGACCTTTCTTATTTCGAGGAACCAGTAGCTTTGTAAATTACCTAAAAGACAGGATCGTAAGATCTGCATTCTTTTAGTACAACAAATAATTGTATTGTTGATAGTAAAAACAAAGAGTCTAAAATTTTCCTACCTACCGGTGGTTTTCTTTCGATATCTTTACCAGCAGGCTTTTCACACATTAGATTATAATTTCCAGTAAGTTAAACATATCGTTTTATAAACCATACAGACTGAAAAACATTTATTTCCACATCAACCACTAAAACATTCCTAACTTTATTTAATACCTTGATTTTTTCAGCGTGTCATATATCGTTTTTACCTTAACCTCTTACAATAAATCGTTTACTAGTAGTTTTGGTAAATTTCTAGTCCTATTGTGTTATTTGAAGCGTGTTTTTAGGTGTGTTACATATTTGTCTCTCTCAGTTGAAGGTAGATTTTATAATTTGTACTACCTGTATACTTTTTTAGTACAAAATAAAAATGTAAATTATAGATTACGAATTTATTGTAGCATTAACTTAGAATGGTTTTTAAAGTTGGTGGAGTAACAAAAAAAACCCTAGGGGTGCTGAACCTAAATACTGCTAGCAACTTGTCCACGAGGATGTTAAATTTACAAGTATCACAATCTTTTAAAAAGGAAATCAATAGGGCTTTTTTCTCTATCTACATATAAAATCATAGCAAATTCTCAAGCAAAAGTTGTTACCATGTTATCAGTTTAACCAGAGTCCCCCACCACTTATTTGTTCCCGTCACCGTTACGGAAGTGCATTGTATTGTGGGAAGGGAGACAGAAGAGGGCTTACCACAGAAACAAAGGCTTTTGAAGGGCTGTACATGTAGAGTGTAATGGTAGGACAAGTGTGTGCGTGTGTGAGTGTATGTGTCTATTACCAGTCTTACAAACTGCAGTTTACGGCTTACTGTGGTCCAAAAACGTTTAGAGCAAGTGCAACTTGTAACACTACTCTAGAAGTATAGTACAGTTAATTAAGTGAAGAAACACAAACCATGAATACTAAGAAGTGATATTGTATCCTTGTAGTGTACACAATATTGTATATTATAAATAAATAATATATAGTAGTCATTTTTCTTGTTATTCATTGGCTAATTTACCCGTTTCTCCAAGTTAATGGTATTTTTGATCAGGACCTACGTAAAACAAGAAGTTTGTCGAAGGTTGGAACGAACTAAGCAAAATTAATATTATCATGGGTATCTATTAACAATAGTAAGTATTTTTGTTTGTATATGATAAATGACAGAAAGTCTTGTTTTCAAACTAATTGGGTTGGTGGCTAAGTTTAAAGTGAAAATAGTTTAAACTGGCATAATTTTAAAGGTCCAAAAGCACTCAGTTATACACTATTAGCAGACAAAACCATATATGATATTTTTTAAATCAATGCTATATATTGTAAACATACTTCTACAATCTGAATGAATACTGAAAAAACTATTTAAAGGTGAAAGCTTAAAGTTTAAACGGCAACAGAGTATGAACTCGTAATAAAATATTGTTATAAAATAATATTGTTATAAATATTGTTATAAAATATAGAGATACTGTACTTAACAGGAACTATTACAATTAATTATGAAACTCTAAATAACATTGATAACATTAAATAGATCAAGTTATGAATAACTTAGATTTTTGTAAATATTGGCTTTGCATCAATCATCTATGTGGTAAACATTAATTAATTTTGTTGCCATGAAGACCAATATTTAGATTCTTAAGGCACCACCTCGGAACTCGGAAAGTACCTCAGGAAGTATTACCACAAGCATCATCTTCATATAGCAAAAAAATTTATTATTTGAAATAGTAACTTAGGTCCCCTTCCCTATCATAGTGAAATAGCTGCAAACATGTAGAATAAACATGTGTATTTACGTTGCAACGATAATTCAAATGGATTGACTCGATTAAACCGATGAGATTAATTACTAACGCATATGTGTTGTTAAAACTGTTTTATAATAAATCAATGAACAGACTTCAAATCTGCTGACTTTGTACAACTGTTTTTGTCTTATTTTATAAAATTATCATTGGAAATCAACCAAAATAAAAAGCCCAATACGTAAGATGTAAGTTTTACATTAGCAAATTAAATTGAAAACATTGAAAACAAGCTAGAGAAGTTATCTTTAATGAAAACCACTTCAGTTTTGTAACATAGTTTGTTGAAATAATAGTGCAATATGACGAAAAATATCAATATAAAATCACACGGGCAAAAAGTGTCTTTTCAAACCTCGGCAAATTTTCGCCCTCGGCTTCGCCTCGATCGAAAAATTTGAGCTCGGGTAAAAAAAAATCACTTTGGTCACTTTAAGCACAGCCACCTAAGCCCTAGTGATTAAAAATACTGTTTACTACCATTTTAGAATACATAAGAGTAAAATGAATTGAAAAACACGTCTTAGTAAGTAAAGTAACAATAACATTCAATTTATTTTGAAAGTTATAGGTTTGGTGAGTAAAAAACCAACGTTTACATAGTTTAAATTATTACCACTTGATTAATAAAAGAGAATATTTTAAATATTTTTCTATTCATTATTCTGATGAAACATTGTTGCAAAGCCTTCTCAATTGTAAAATATATTTAATTATATTTACATCAATGGTAAAAAAATCACGTTAAATTCCTTATCTTAGTTCAGGTATGGAATTTAAATCAAACATTAAGTTATTTATAGGATGTTGTGGTTATCGAAATACGCACAAACTACGTATTCGGTTACACTTTAACACGATCTTGATAAGAGTAAGGACATTACGGGGCATTCCCAGGCTCGCTGGAGACTCATAAACAAAACAAGATAAAAGGGACAATAGACCTAGAGGCCCTTATCACCCCATTACTGCCCTCGTTCAAAGTTAAAAACACGAAAATGTCTGCTTTAAGAGATGTTTATTACAAATTACATCTTCATTGTTATCAGCCCTTAAAATATTAAGGTTAAGAGTAGTTTACATACATATATTAATGTCAACTCTTATACAAATTATGTGTTTTTTATTTAATTTTATATAATAAAGAAATACATTAACTGAGAAATTCTGCATGTATATAATAAACATAATAATAGCATGATTCCCGTTTCGAAGGCGATTAAGGCTATGCCCGAGGGCTCTTAAGTTTTTACGAGTTACTCCAGGAAGTATGCACACTGAATGATGTTGATGATAACTGAAAAACTTCTACGCTTACATTTTTATTCCTTGAAATGTTCCATGGATGTTAGTTTCATACCAAATTCACCATCGTGAATAAATATAGAAAATCTTTTAAACAAAATGGTAAGTTTATCTAAGATTGTGTATTATATAATGCATAAGATTGATAGTATCAGTTGCTATTACTGATCACTTAAATTGCTATTACTTAAGTTTAAAATTTAATTCCACCATACAAAATATGGCTGAATTTGTATTTTTTTTATAATAGGCCTAGTAACTTATTTGGCAACAAAAACAACTTTGTAACCTTGAGTATTTAATTATTGACCAATTATTAAACAATTTATAAAAATACTTAATCCTTTTAGAAATTCAGGTTTAGAAATATAAACTTGGGAAAACAATATGGCCAGAGTGAATGCATAAATAAAACTTTGTTTATTTTGAATATATTCTGCAAACATTCTCGATTTGACCAAACTCACTGAGGTTAATAAATCATGCATGACACTATGATGGCTGGCAGAGTGCAAACTGAATGTTCATAAAATATAAATAAAAGAAATATTGTTTTTCATTTTGCGTAGATTTTTATTATATTGTAGTGTAATAGAAACATTGAATATATTCAATGTACACCCTTTAATCATTTTTAAATGTAAACATTATAATATTGGGTGGTAAATATTTTAAGGGTTTTCTACTGGTAAGAAAGTGTGAATATTATTTTCATCCGTAATAAGAGAGCTGTGTTACAGAATATAAGATTCTCGTGACTATAAAGTCAGTTTTAATGTGTATTACTTATTTAATTAATTTGTGTTCAGTAAAGAATTTTCCTAGAGATATTTTCCCAAATATACACTCATCAACGCCATAATAAAAACTGTGACGTTAAAAATAAAAAAGCTTATTCAAGATTTTAATTTTAAAAACGCTGCAATAATTTCAAACTCAACTTGTTACTAGGCTGAACAGTTTTTAAATCAATCAGTATTTTTCTTTAATAAATTCAGTATTGATAATGCCTTACATAGTAACCTCGATATAAGTGTAGTCAGTAATGCCTTGTGTAACATTATTTATACCAAATAAGGAAGTACGGTGCGTTAGAAAAGTCATTGGCCTTTCTAGGGCCATTGACACATTATCACAAAACCACAATCAACTCCCATTAGTTGAGTATCCTGGGAACGTCACTCTTACTGTTGCAATGGCTGTCAAAGGGGTAAGTCTATACTAAAACTTATGTCACAGGTGAATTTTTGAATATATTATAGCATAAGAATCGTGTTTTAAATAAGTGTTATTTTTTCTATAACATATTTTAATTTTTTTATTAAATTATTGTATGTGCTTTTGCCGAGGTCTATCAAAGATCAGTCTTTGTATGAGGCCTAAACGGTTTTAATTTAATTTTTTCCCATGACAATATTTATTGTTTGGATACAAAAAACACAAACTCTTTAGAAAAAACAAAGTCTTACTTCCCTAACTGTTTAGAGACAAATTTATCATGTTGTAATGTTTTCAAAACTAATGGGCTTTGTATGATACCCTTATAATCATGTACAAAGGGTTCTAGTATGCTAATAATGTTTAAAATATTTATGTAAAATTAGGTTAAAACTCTCTACAAAGATTATTGCTCATAATAGTGTTCTTATTTTTTAGTAACATTTGTGAAGTTATAAGTAAACATTACGCTTTCAGCTGAGGAGGTTGGGTAATAGTTAATCAATGAAACGCCATTTTTATTACTGTGTGTAGTATGGTAGGCCTACACAAAATATTTTACCTTTATACGGATCAAAAACATATCTGTAAATTTTTTTGACAGAGTGATGTGACGTTTTCATGACGATTATAAAGTAAAATTATCGTACTATGAAAAGAAGCACTTTAATAATTACTTTAGTGTAATTTAAATTTTATTTGCGTTATCTCCTATTGAAAATTTGCCATATTGCAATATATATTTTGCTCACTTTTTATAAATGTTTTAATATTAGTGTATCACGTATGTATGCTTTTTAACCTTTATGTCGCTTATAAAATGTATTAATTGTACATTCACTTTGGTTATCAACTAAACAAGTTGATTGAACTAAACATTTCCTACATTTATATTACATATAAAATGTACATATATATATATATTTCTTTTATTGTTTGTACATTATGTTACATAGACATTGTTTATCCCTTATGATTATTGATAATTCTTACAAATTATGGATGTTACTGAATCCATGATGATTTAACGGTATACAACTTCTGGTCCTTCTGTTATTACATCCTAACACAGACGTTTCTTTGAATTTATAAATTCTCCCGTATGCATGCTGCTGTGAGTTTACTAATGGAATCCATACACATGCTGCTATGCTTTTACATATTTTACTGCACTTACGTCGCTTCTACTTAATTCATCTTACTACACCCATGTTTCTTATCATTTAATATTGTTTCTCATAATGTATACGCATTTCTAGGTAAAGATGTCTGTTTTCGCTCTGCTGGTCATACTGGTCGTATCCAGCGAAGCACTCTCTTTGCCCGGGAGCGATACAATTTTGGCGGGAGATTCCCCCGGTGTGGTCAACTGTGGTCAAAACAGCAATCCTTGCCTGCAAAATAAGGAATCTCATGAAGACCCTGAAGGTCCCACTGTGACGAGAGGAGATGGGGACACTAAAACATTTTCTTTGATTTCCCACCTTTTGGGAAAGATTCCCTTTTTCAACAAAAATCACGAAGCCACAGCTACCGTTTCGACCTCCAACGCTGTTCCTAGTATACCAGTAGCTACTGTTAGCACTGGGAAGAAATAACTGTAAATAGTGGTTGATAATTTATTGTGGGATGATTACATTTTGAATAATTGGTTTTGTTCTTAATTTCAATCACCTGGAGATGATTTATATTTTAAAATACTGTTTATTGCTTTTTAATAAATTGAATTACATACTTATGGGTATGTCACATTTATTAGTCGTTTTAGATCTTTTGAATGAAAATAATTTAACAAACTGATATTATTGTTAATGATATTAAGCAGCAGATATCAACTAATGACGGCAAACGTATTCTAGTTAAAAGCAGACTAAGGTATGTTAAATAATTTTTACACAAAGCTAAAGTTTGTAGCAACAAGATGGATACTGAAGGGATACTACTTGAATAAGTTGAGTCTTATTTACAACAAATTCTCAATAACGCTAATGTAAACCTCGTACACATATACGACAAAGCTTGCTCAACATAAGATTAAAGGAAACTGCAATACCAATACATAAAATTGTGTTGTCTTTAAAAAGTGGCCTACGGTAGTTGTAAGTATTTTGGTTGCGTTGAAAAACATCCAGTATAAAACTAAATACAGAACGCGGCTGCACCAAGAAGACTCGCCACTCATGTATTGACACTCTTGTCTCTTTGTTCAGTGTCATTACACTCTCCAGGCCTCTTGGCTTTTTGTTCTCTCTTTGTCAAACAACAAGGAGCCTGTAGCTATTGTTTTGTGGCTGTAAATGAAGCACACAACTCTCTGGACCAGGGTATGGATTAAGAGTGAATATAAAAAACGCCTAACCGCATGGAAGTAACTCAAAATCCAATCTATATTGTTCAAGATAGATTTTCCAGTGTATGTATATCACCATTTCAAAGTTGAAACCCAATTGAAGTACAATAAATATTTCCTTGTAGCTCTACCTCCCACTACAGCTTGCAAAGGGTTCTGGGAAGAGTTGTAAGCAATTGTAATATTGTTATACATTTTACCTACGATAAATTAAGCTAGCCTTTTCAATTCAGATCTTGGAATTAAAAAGATTCACTTTACATTATTGTTTACTTACTTAACAGCATTGTTTTGTTTCTTTACAGTACCAGTTTGGACCAATGGGGTTCAAGGATTGAGAGGAAAGAAGTAAAATTGTAATATTTAGAATGTCAATCTATTAGCTGTTTAATGGATTATACAATGAGTGAATGGTTGGGACAATGAGTCGTTGCATCACAATCAATGGCAGTGCGAGGTTATAAACGAAAACCTAACCCCTCTAAGAAGTTATGAGTAGTGATTGTTAGTAATAAAAAAAACTTTCGTAGGTGAAATTCGTGTACACAACTCGCGTAGTTAGCCTTTAAGAGTATGTTTACGTGATAGCTGCGTAATCTAATATAGGCCTACAGAAATAAAACCGACAATGATATGCAACTTTTGATAATCACCTCATAAACAATCAGAGTCTTAAATCATTAGTTTTGTGTGTTCTTTTGCCTTAGTTTCATGATAATAAATTTAACTAGAGATTTAATTCCAAAATTAAAATTTATTTTAGTAGCTTTTCTGAGTAAAATTAGCTAGTTAAAATGAGCCTCCAAATATGGGTCAAAGTTAACTTATAGTAACCATTAACAGCACTCACACAGTACAAACTTTTACAGTAGAAACAAACCACGAGTCAAATAGACTTTTTTACAGTAGCACATATCACGTTCAATGAGTGCTTCATTCAACTAGCCTGTGTTCTTTATAAATCAGAAGTTTGACCAACACAGATATTAGATGTTCTCACTCGTATTCTTATAGGTTATTAAATAAAATGTTTGTTTTCATCCCTGTATAAGATAGTAAACGGCACCCCTTTCTCAAACTAAACTATTGACTCTAATTAAAATTTCATTTTAAAACTGTTTCTTTTTTAACGAGAATGCGTTGAACACGATTTTGGTTTTAAGTTAAAATTCTGTCACAGAGATCAAAGACCCGATTTTTAACGAAACGCCGCATACGGTTCTGAGCTGCCAAAGCAACCAATTATAGGGATGTGCTGCATGCCCCACGGAATATGACGCATTTCCATGAAATATTAATATCGCAAAAACTCTGTTAATTTTCCAGCAGGAGACCCTTTTATCCAAATTACCGCCACGAGCAAGGGATTCAAACACGCTTTTCCACTACGAAAACTGTTAATATTCGTATTTATAACCTTTTATACTTTAGAGGATTTTGACTGTATCAACCTCCTCCTAGGTCTGCCAACAGATAATAAGCTAAGCACTTTAATTTGAGCACGTATAGAGTACTTAGCTAAATACTAGTTCTGGAGTTATAAATTGTATTGCTGAAATTTAAACAGTGTGAAATATATGTATTCTCAGTTAATTTGCATATCCTTTTAAACAAGAGTTATACAGATGAACAATAAACTTTTAATGTTGATGCAGAAAATAAAGGCTAAGCTCAAGCTAAATTTGAATTGTTAAAATAATTCTTAAAATGTATTCTAAATTGATTTAGAACCTACTAGCTATTGCCAAACAGCAAGATTTAAATGGCAAATAAAATATAAAAGGCTACTCCAACAACAAGACAAAAGTGTAACTGAGATTCATTATCAAATAATGTATGAAAAATATAACAATTTAGGGATTATCTTAAAGTCACCGTAAACCACAAACATTTTACAATTTTTAAATTTTTTTAAATAACTAAAATCCTATACGAATGGATTTTTTTTTATTGTTTGTCTTATCTAATAAGATTTTGGTGGAGTAGCTTCTTTTATTACTTCGTTTAGTAAGTCACTCTAACTGCACAGTGTTAATAATATAATTATTTTGACAGTTTTCTTTTCTTACTGTTGTAGAGTGTATGCCTTTTACCAGTATCAGAGTTTTACGTGCAAATCATTAATATGCCTGAACTATTATTTTAAAATCATTACATGCACTGTTTCAGTTTAGGATAAACTAGCCTATAGGCCTACAAAATTTCCTTTAAACTCGTTTTTTGGGTACTCCTAACAAACTATTTTATTAGATAAAAAAACTTTGCAGCACGGAAACCTGTAGAAGAAATGTTTCGTTACATTAAGCTAGCCTAGTAAATATTACGTAAAATCAGCTGTGTGTCATACAGTAATCAACTCGTGACGTAGGGGCTTGACCCAATCATCAGCACAAATCAGACCATACAACAAACAAAGGTCAAAGCTAATGAGGGCTAGGCTGGCCAATGGACCTCTGGTTACCAACTTATGACACGAATCATATACGAAGTGAAAGATAGAAAGAGGATTCCACGTACAGATTAATACGTACAGCATATCTTTAGTTAAATAGCAACATTGCTAACTAACTGGCAAATGACATCTGAATTTATTATCACCCACCAGTGATCAAAACGGCGACCTTACATTTGAATCGCAGTTCTATGATATAAATAAGTATAAATACTCAATGTAGGACTGAAAATAACAAAAATGCAGATACATAATTAATCCATTGCCGTGTTACCAATCCAGATGGGGGCGCGTCTGGGTATATTTTAACCTAAGTATAAATTAGTCTAGAACGGGTGAGGTGAGGTTGTTTTTTTACTAAGATTGTCTGTTTCTTTGGTATGGAACCTCGATAAGAAGACCCTCGATAACAAGTCCCTCTTGATAACAAGTGTATTTTTGAAATCCCCTTGAATTTATTTTACCTCTTAACACATGTTATTGCAAACCTCAATAAGAAGTCAACCTTGATAACCAGACTTTTTTATAATCCCCATGAGAGTCTTGTTATCAAGGTTCTACTGTATTAATCTTACTCTATCTTTAGAACTATTGAGATCTTGACTAAGAAAACTTAGCTTGTAGTTTGTCTGTTTATAAATAACTGTGAGTGTTTTGTTTATTGTTATAAGCTATCCACCTAAATAATTTTATCGGCATAAAATGTATTTCTAGTAACGGAAATTCTGAACATATTCATGTCTATTGCTGCAAATAATTCAGACTATATTATCTATTTGTGGCTTGAAATATATTGTAAACCTAACATATAAAAGATAAAAGTAATGCAATTATTATTTAGTAATTAAAACTGTCGTGTTGCTTCAGAGCGGTTATTTTTATCTCAAATATTTATATTGAAAAATGAATCAGCCACGGTCGGACGCTTTTAACGGAATTACCTCCGGCTGTGACGGAGTCTCCTAATATTAAATAACCAAATATTGTGCTAAGGAGAATATATTAATGAAAATACAAGTTTTAAAAGGTTATAGGTTAATTATATGAGTTATAGGCTAATTTTTTTGCTGTAGTTGATAAGGTGCTAGTATTTATTATTTAATCAGTAATGAATTAATAAATAAATAAACAAATAAATCGTCAATCCTGTACTAATTCTAGAAATAGTTTAGTTTTTCATTGCTAATCTTCACTGAATAAGATCACAGTTGTAGTAGAATGGTTTATTACACTGTTGACATCCAACCTGTTACCATCTTAAAATGTCAGTACGCTAGTAAAAAAACGTTATATTTTTAAATGAATATGCCTTTCTTGTGTACATGACTTTAGATTCGACAAAACGTATTAAAATCCTGCCAACAGCATCCGAGCAATGAACGTTAGTCATTAATTCATTCTTTAGTGATTCATTCGGTGGTGTATTTAACTGATTTTACCTACGACCGTATTCTAAAGTAGCCGCTTCAGTTCAGTTCTGGAATTTAAAAGTGTCCCATAACATCATTGTTTACTTTCATAACACCATAGTTTTGCTAATAACAACACGGGTAACGGACCAATGAGGTTCAAGGATTGATAGAGAGGAGGTAAGATTGTAATGATTCAAACTTCAACTAATCAGTTGTTACGGCCAATTTAATTGTTGAGTGGTGCAATAAGTGTTTGGTACAATGTATCGTTGCATCAATGACATTGGCAATGAGAGGTTGTTGGCCTCTTATAGAAGTTATGAGTAGTAATATTTTTGTAATTTAAACATAGGTAAAGTAGTGAACGCAACTCGCGTAAAAGTGTTAACGACACGAGTAGGCACTCGCCAAGGCTCGTACCTTAAATTTTCTACTCGTGTCGTTAGCAGTATCTTTACGTAATCGTTGCGTAAACTACTATAAGGACTCTGTCCATTTTAAGGGTAGATTATATATTATAGTCAATATAAAAGTGATAAAATGGGGGTTTACCTGGTCTAGTCGTAGAGCACGGGACTTCCGTCTTCGAGTTTCCAGGTTTAAATCCCACCAACCACCAGTAGCCTTTAATAATGCCACGATTCTTAAGGCCTAGCCTGAATTAATTTGTAAAACGCTTCGGGGTACAACACGTTCCTAGCGTTTTGGAACGTAACGTAGGACAAAAAGGACAAGGTTTTACTCAATTTTTCAACCATACACGGTTTCTAATAGATATGTATGTGTAAATAATTTGCTTAGGCTATCTAAACACACCCGGTAAATATTTGTGAGCCGATGCTCTAGTAGGCCTACACAACCCCATCGCCGTTTGAAGTGGTTGTACTAATTAACCGTTGTGTATGGCGCTTGTTTGTTGGTGCGACAACATCATTAACCTGTTGCCTCTCAAAGGTTCGTAACTACACTCTAAGTATGTTTAAGGGTAAAGGTTTGTGGTTTTGGCCTAAATCTATCATTTCCATCAGTTAAGTTTTAGTCAAAGGAAAATTCTATAATATTCCAGTGGCTATTTTTAATTTGTTTACCAAATTCTGCATGCATATTTAGACAGTTAAAACTAGGAATAGTTTTAAGTACAGGTTTATCTTATACTTTTCATAGAAATACAGTTTGTACTTTAAATTTTAGCTAATACTTTTGAATTGACTGGTTGAAGGTATATGCTAAACGTTAGGCATAATTTGTAAGTATATACTGTAACAGCTTTTGAGTGTTTAACGGCTGCACTACTATTTATAATTATAAAAGACAGTAAATATATTTATTATATATATATATTTAATTTTCTTCTTGATACAATCTTTCTTTATGCAAATATCTGCATTCTCCATAAAAACGTTGGTTCTTATATCATTGGCTGCAACCTTTGCTTGTTTAGTTTCACTAAATAATTATTTGATCAGCAATATTTTATCTACGTGCTATTTAATTTACGGAAAGTATATAAAGATACGCCTAATAACACATAAAACATATGCTGCATCTCAAAACACGTACATTAATGATTAAAAAGTTATTTGATATCAATATTGAAAGCTACCAACATGGCAATATCATTGATAATCAACACATTTTTTTACATTTGTGTGTTCTCCTCAAAAGTATTAATAATTTAAAACCATCCTACAACTGTATTACAAGGATTTGTATTCCAATAACGAGATAATCATTAACTGTAATTATCTTTACTACATATCCACACATACATACCATTATTTGTGTCTGAAAATTAAACATTCATATGAAAACAGTAGTTAAAACACAAAAAAGAAAACAATTTATTTCACTTTGAAGCTTAAATTGCAGTTCACATTTACATAGGCAATGGGCGACAATCACCAGGGGATTAAATACCAATCAACATGTTTTCAGCCTTAATCATTGCTGGATTGTTTGCGTAATGATTTGAAATAAGCCCTCATGTGCAATCAATGGTAAACTGGCGATTATGAATGGCAATGTAGTTTTCAAACAACTTTCTCTTGGCTTATAGGGTTAGAGCACTCCAATATGAACCAACTATTGTAGCAAAAGGGATATTTCCACTTGCTTTGTAACTTGTCTACAAATTTGAACCTTAAAATGATTATTCCCTACTCAAAACTGCCTTATATTATTCAAAATGTCTTTTAATTCTACAGATATGATTGCAATATTATCTAAGAGTTCAAAACTTTCTATACGTCTAATCATTGATTATAGAATAAACTCAAATGTGTAACTTAGTTTTGCAATTATTCTCAGTTTGAAGTGATCTGCTACGTGAAAAAATATTCCGGCATCAAGAAATAACGAATTAGATTTAAGGTTCATAAAACAATATTAAAAAGATTCTATGTAAATTAATTTACTTTCTCATTTATGTTGAATTGGCTACCCTTTGTTGAGCTATACCTTACATAAACACAGAAATAAACTGCTTGTCTGGAAGTAAGCAACAGTGAAAGTATAGGTTGATGATCCCTATTACAATGTGTGACGTAAAAACCTAAACTTGTCGGTTGTTTTGAATCCAGATGAGATCTTATCATTCTCATAGCTAATGATATTGTTTTGATACTCGTAACTGTAAACTGTAGTGTATTTTACGTCAAATCAACGATCAGATATTAAAAACCTAAAGGAAAGAAAAGAATATTGACAAAATCACATTGTGTGAGAAGCTCAATCTAAGCTCAGTTTGGTCATTAATAATCTCAGCTGGTAATACTATCAGCTGGTAAAAACTGTTCATATGTTTACTTCAATATCAAGAAAATAAATTTTCAATAATTATTACACCCATACTTTTACTGTCCGGTAGATATACATTTTAATTTTAGTATTTTTACTAGTATGTATTTACTTTGTGTGGGTTGATGTAACTAAAAACAATTATAAGATGTTTAAGCCTCTGAAAAGTAAAGTCTCCATAAATATAGCCCTAAGGAGTTTGGAAATCCTCGGAAAAATGTTAGTAATAAACCCAGATTTGCAACAGGGTCCACAATGTGCTGACATTATTAGTGTCCGCTGAAAGTAACTACTCTACCACTAACTCAGAGGCCATTTTTTACCTCTCTAATTATTTAATATATGTTTATTTCAACTTTCGAAAGTTTATAAAATCTTCTTGAAGTGAAGTAGGATAGATAATATCTTGAGATTGAGATAATATCCAATATTAAAATCTGTTAAGGGGATTCATCACTGGAAAAATACTTTTTATGAAATACACAATAAAAATGGCCTCACAATTTATTTCCTATTGTGTAGTAGGCTAACAAAAGAAAATACGAAACTGCCAAAAAAATTGTCACATACAGGCTACAGCGAATAAAAACTGGGGTTTTCACGTTTTTTAGACCATATTTCAAAGTGATATATCTAAGAAACTATGCTTCATATTGCACTGCTCATGGTCTAATTTTGAAGATAATGATCAAAATTAACATTTAGGTAGAATAATCATGGTAGTGGTTATACAAATCGTAGAGTAAACTTTTGACTTTTTATTCAAAAAGACATGCATATATATAAAATTATGTTTCTAAGCAACATATTTACCTAAAAGTTTAATTCTACCTAAATATTTATTTAATAATCTACTAAATATTTGGTAGAAAAATTAACTCTCTATCTCAATTGGTTCTCAAGAGATATAGATTTTTGTCCGAAGATTTGTTGAAATTCAAACTTTTGGAAAACCGCGTTTGAAAGTAAACGTACGTTCTATGCTAATATTTCAAGTATATTTTATTTAATTTTATATGTGTATGAAACAATATCTAAATATGTGGTTTACATATTTATAATTAAAATATGTCAAAGCAATTTGATGTTTCTAGCAAAAAATAAGGAATTTTTAGTAAAAATTTGAAGTTTCGGACAGTATGCAAAAGATTTTTTTTTTCCTACTTAGGGTTAGGATATAGGTCATATGGTACCCTACTATTTTCTTGTTCAATAGGTTCCAAATGACAAAATCAGGCAAAAAGACTTTTTTTACTTTTTTAGATTTTTTACTTTTTTCAGTGGTGCAAGGTTAAATAAATGTAAATTTGTTTCTACAAAGTTGGTAAACCAACGGTTTGTAGCCTATTACATACTTTAACCGTGTCAAACAAAACTTAAGAAAATGCAAATCAATATGAGAAGGGAGTCAAAGTAATGTATGAATTACGATTATACATATTTTTTCATAGTTTTTACACATAGGTTGATGTAGAAAATAGCATATGATGACGTAACATAATGAATACATTACAAATGTATATGTTCAAACATAATGTCTTACTAAATTGTTTGTTGGTAAGACGTGACAGATAATGTTGATTAAAAAAAAATAATAATAATATGATACACCAAAAATAACGGAATTTCACTACAAATAGCGACTAATCTCGAAAAGTTCAGCGAAATAATTAAGAAACTATCATGTTGTGACTCACCCTGAATACAAAGAACCTTTTCATTACCATATATTTAAAAACAACTTAATTGAAGAAAGAACATTTATTAATGAGTTGGTTAACAACTAAGTATTGCTGTACTAATTTTACCGTTAAATCTGACTTTCCCCAATTAGCTCATGGGAGGGTTTTAAGGATGTCTGAGAATAGTCTGAAAAAGAACAATTTTTTTTTAACAATCCAAGATTTAAATTACTTAAGCTAAATAACTAATGAATTGGTATTGGCAGTCTACTTACACAGTTTTTCGTTAAAAATTAGGAGATTGGAGTAAATTATTAAGATGTATTCACTATAGAATTTGTATAAAATATTTTTTGCAGTATTTAAATATGATTTTATTTTAAAGAAACTCATGCAGTGTAAAAAAACAGCTATAAAAGCTGGTACAGTCAAGTTTGAAAGTTTCAAAGCAATCCTCGTAGTTTGTTTTTCGCCAGTTTGTTGAACTTGGTCAAGAACAAAGTTTGCCAAACTGAGCTTCCCCCTTTGAACAGCAGAAACAATCTGTATTCTACTTCTCTCTGCGATCGTCTATGCTCTATATGCACTCTACTATCAGAGGATTATGAAAAATGGTTGTAAAACCGAAATGAGACAAAGTAAGCTAGTACCCTTCAACAGTTTTCCATTTATATTCATTTATTATGTTTCAAGACTTAAACCTTTTTCGAAAGTAGGTCAAATTTACTTTAAATTTAAAATGAGATCAAGTAGACACTTGCTCTCATCTTCTAGATCAAAGCAAGTGTTCTCACCTTCATGAGAACAAGTCTCATGAACTTCTCATCAACAACAACTCATCATGAGAGAAAGTGCTCTCATCTTGTAGATTCTAAAATTATCTTCTAGACAGAAGATGACTTAACCTTATTAAATAAACTAAATGAAGCGAGCTGGTTTAATGGTAGAGCGTGGGACATCGTTCCCCAAGGTCCCGGCTTCAAATCCCACCAATCACCAAAGAATTTTACCTAACTAATAATGCACACTAAGCTGTTCCAACTGCGATGCAATCCTATGGTCTACTTATAAACCTGGTCCATCTGTTAAAAAATGCCACGACCCCCTCTAGGCCTAGCATAGAGTAACGTAGACAACGACTCCGGGCAAGAATTTAGCTGATTATAAAACTAATCTATAAATAATCTATATTTTTATATTACAGTATTATTCTGTAGGCCAACTAATTTACAAAAAAAATGTTCAGGTACAGTTATAAAATCACAATCCAGTCAAAAACAATGCAATAATGAACAACAATCGATTAATTTCGATAATCGATATGCCTGATAAATTTGATAATTTTAAATGTAAGGGAAGAATACACAATTACAAAGCACCCCAGCTGTCTTCTTCTCCCCAAACTAGTGATTTAACTCTGCAATGCATGTATAGAAAACCGTCATTATGAAATAGATTTTTCAGAAAATTTAAGGCATTTAAACCTGGGTTCATAAAACTAATTTTGACAAAAGAACTATTTTAACAACTTCCTAAGCAAATATGTTTATAGCAGGTTTATTTAAACACCATTACTTTCTACGTAGAATTTATGCTCTCATTTGATTAATCTACCTAATGCAGAATAACAAACGGTAGCGCCAGACCGCCGGCGCCGAAAGTAATTATATTAAAATGGAAAATAACCTCAAACTTAATTACTCTGTTTATCACCCGTTGACCTCTTTGTTAGTTAAAAGCTGGCTCTAAATTATAAAAGGTTTATTCGTTTAGTTACAATAATGCAATCTAATAATACTATATTGCTATAAAATCATAATATATTAAAATTAAATTAATTTATTACAAAAGATACCTTATGTAAAAAAATGTAGGGATTAAATGATAATTTATGCTTTGTAACATTTTTAAGAACCACATAAATATTGCATTTCTAAAATAAAAATAAACTGTAAAATAATAGTCCTGTTGTTATGAGGCAACATCCATATATTATCCTTTCATATTAATTAAAAACTCGAGAAAAATACAAATTCTATATAATAAAATTTCAAATACATGTTATTGAGTAAAGTTAAGTTACATTTAAGTGTTTTAAATTCCTTCCAGCAAATGTTTTATTTAATTAAATGTTTAGGACCAATTCCATCGATACAATATTAAAATACCTTTTAACCTTTGGGCAAGTTTAACGAAATCGTTAAACACATCAGCAAGTATATTTAGTTTTTTTTCTCAAATGCTGATTCAAGGGGCAATTTTCATCACTAAGACTATACCAAAAATGTGTAATATTTTTGTGGCATTTTACTTAATAAATCTCAATACAGGACGAACCATTAATGTATAATTAGGTTTCTATGATATTTCTACATGTTACATCAAACTTGAATATGTTTAAAGAAGTCATGTAATAATCACACATGCCACATATGGGTGTGCAAAGAGCAAATATAAATCAATGTTCCAGAATTACTCCGGATATGCATTACCACCAAAATTTAAAATACCTCTTGGTTAGATCATTATCATAAGCTATAATTCATGTATGGTGGTAAAAATTAATTTTATTGGCCTTACTAGCATTTTCCACTGGCAATTTTTGAAAATTGTATATTTTTTGTTTTGTGTTGGTTTTGGAACTCTGCCAAACCATAAAAACACGTGAACAGCTTCAGAATGGGACCCCGTTCTTATGGTTAGAGACATTTTGTGACACAAACTCTCTTTTATATTAATTTTGATTCCACCATATTTCTTCCACTGTTTGAAATTCATTAATGTCTCAGAATATTTTACCATTTCACAACAAGATGTATTAGTTACTTTGTGTTTTCTAATATTTTCATATTTTTATTCACTTTACACAACTAATATTCTTTTAATTATTTTGACCTAATTTCAAATTATAGATAATACTTCATAAAATCTAACCATAAACATAAATTTTTACCTCTATCTTTTGTAATAGTTAAATCCTTATCCAACTCAACTGTGTCTGAGTAGCTGTGCTGCGTCCTTTAAATAGAAATGTTTTAATTTCCCAAGGGTTGTTTAATCCTTTCGTAATCCACATTTTTAGTGGCTGCAAGGATCGAGTTTAAGAGAGGGTTTGTAAAAAAAACTTCTTAGATACGTTTTATAGTCTACTACTTTTAACTTGCTTAACGTTTGTTTTTGCAAATATTAAATTAAACGAGGTTTTTCATTATTAAACACACTACATTTAAATCTGAACTAGTCGAAAATATTATTTGCATAAGTAGTTATTGAAGATTTATATTTTTTATTGAGCTAACATTAAGGTATACTGTTTTAACATTTGCGTTGGGTATCAAGATTACCTGGGTATTTACCATGCGCTGTCGTAAAAGTAAACAAATGCTAATAGCGTTAAGAATTAACAAAGTAAAATTTGCCGAACCCAAAATTTTACCTTTGATTTATTCAGGAATAACTATTGAAATCTAATAAATAAGAACACTACACCACTAAGCTTTTAAAACTGCGTGTGCTTTTATATAATAACAAAATACTGAACTTACTCTTCCTAACAATTATATGACAATGTAAAGTCATAAAATCTTCAGATTGCCATGTAATAACAGTTGTAAGCTTGTTAGAATTACAAGTAAATACAGTGTAATGGGTTGGCAATACCTGGGGATCAAAAAGCAATCATCAGGCCTTCGACCTTCATCAGGACGGGATTGTACGAGGCATTATTTGATATTAACTTTAACGTCCACTTTAAACATTTACACAGAGATTCACTCAGTAAAAGTAAAGATTTGTATAACGCAGTGTTTTAAAACTCGTTCAAAAATTAAGATACCGATCAAGTATTGAATGATTCTTTTAATTGTCAATGTATATAACGTGTAAATGGAAACCATTGACTTTTATCAGTTAATATACTTAGAGTCCGGTTATAGACTTTAAAATTGACACAAATTTCCTCAGCATATCTGGGAGAAAATATTAAAAGGTATTTATTATCCTGTTGAGAGGTCTTGCTGTAAAAGAATATATTATATTTATATTTATCATAATTATATTTATTTGTATTTGGTATAACTTTTTTAATTACTACAAATAAATCATAAACAACTAAGAATCGAGTCATTAGCAAGTTTTAAAATTGTCATCAGCATATGCAGAACCATTATTAATCTGGATGGGAGAATCAATCAATTAATAAGTCTAGAATTAATACGAAGCAACATTAAACAAATAAGGATGACAATTATTGACAAAACTGCAGAGATAGATGGTGTAGATTTAGTTAATTCTACGTGTCAACCCCAATACGTATACAAATTTAACATATTTAAAAATTGCATAAACTAAGAACGAAGAACATAGCAAATACATAAATAATGGAGTACAAAAAATCTAAGTAATTTTAGTACATTAAATCTCAATACATATAATATTTTAAGAATACAATTTTTATGTGTACTACAACTAAGTGCATTATAGGAATCCGAGAAAATTATACTTTGGTGTTTTTGTTTACGTATATTTATTAAGAGCACCAAATTATATTTGCATCAGTAGCTTTGATGGCAATAAAAGTCATAATCCATTCATTCCATTACGCGCTGCATTAAGGTTACGGATTGCATTATCAACTTAATCAAGTACATACACAATAATCAATTACGTTAAATATCACAGTGCAACAACAAATTGTAAAAGCTTATCAATCAATACACTTCATTGCAAAACGTTTTTTACATGACCGGTGTAAAATTGAAGTTATCTTACCTTTTATGACCACTGATTTCAAAACCGATTGGTTATTTTTGTGATCTAACGACAACAGCCAGAGTCCCCAACTATTAATAGACTAAAATATATAAAGTCTAAATGTGTGTTGAATGTTTTTGTATCTTTGCCTTTGTTACATACAAAATGGTGACTTATAGCGACTTTATAACCCCAGATATGAAGATTCACAATAACATTTTGATCGGCTTGACAACTAGCCTTTGAGTTACGACTAGTGGTCGCCTAACTCAAGAATATGCCTGACAATCCAGTGGTTTTATCCTTTTATTCGCTATAAGGTGTTTGAGAGGCGAAATATTGTTCCGTCATATTGCTGCAAAACAGTAGTTTTTTAAGGCATTTTAGTCCCTAGGGAGTAGAAATCAGCATTGTTAACAGTAGTAAATTTCGATTGTAAGCAATTGCATTGATTAAAATTATTAATGGTTTGATTTATTATGGAAGGCCTTATTCATTATTGCATTCTTGTCAATAGTTAGACATATCAATGGTATATAAAACACGAAATAATTGAATCACTTACCAAACAGATGCTTATTTACATTAGTAGAATTGAACACAAACTGAAAGTTGTTTCGAGAAGTAATCTTTACATGAAAAGTATTTTCGTTTTCTAGCTTAGTTTGTTGATGCTTTATGACGAAAAATATAGTTCATCACACGGGGAAAAAGTGTCTATTTAACAAAAGTCACTTTACGCCCTAGTGATAAAATCTATTATTACATGCTTTGCACCCTAAAAACTACGTTGTGGCTAATTTCCTCTTGGGATGAAAATATATTAATTTGTACAGCTTTTAAAATCAAAATAGGCATTTTACCTTCCTGTCGATTCCATTTAATCACTGTCATGTAGTAACTAATTTCGTTGCATAGGCAACACTAGCAAAGCAAAGGGATGATCGGAAAATGCTTTTATAGATTAGATCTAAAATTATGTATACACTAAATGTAAGGTACTGTTTTAATACCTCCATAAACGTAAATCTCTAATTTACCTCGCATCTACTGGGAAAATCAATTCACCTCAAATTCCTTGATATAAAATGAGGTTAAAGAAAGTCTAGGGACCCAGGATCGGAAACAACTTGTAACAAAGTTTCCAATAAAAGTTCCACTTGGTTGACATCTTCACTCCACAAATTTTCCAAAAAAATACTTCTACGGTTCTCGTTTTGAAAATAAGTTACAATCGTCTATTTAAAACTAAACATACTGTAGTTTTTTTTTGCTAAGGGCTTTTTCAACTAGCCTGTAGTGCGATAGCTGCATTGTCTTCAAATCTAGGTACTAAACGTAATAGAAATTATGTTTCCAATCATTCAGATATATCTACGAGGATTTCAAAAATATAAATCGGTCCCGAGTCCGTTTATTACGTAAATGGGAAATTCACCAAAAATTAATGAGGAACATACAAATTGTAGTTTTACTTTCATATTAATTATTTCTATATGCACAAGTTTATATTGAAAAAAATATTTACCTAACCTACGTACGTATTTTATTTAAAAAAAATATGTCACTCCATCTTACTAAAAGTAAGATTTTTCCTATGTTAATAAAAAAGTTTAGATTTAAACCCAACAAAGGGAAGCAGTATAACATATTGGATACCGTATAAGTTGCGATTACTTGTTCTATTGAAAATGTCATCTTTGAATGGTAAAAATTTGTGAATGAAATTTGTCGGTAAAGACTTTTTCTGGGCTACTGTGATATAGTCTTATTTAGATTAAATAAATAATTGTTTTTAATAAAAATGTATTTACACATTTTATAACTTACTAAAATAATGTAAGTATCAAAAATTAATCAAACTTTAGCTGCAGAATTTTAAACAAAATATTTAATAGTTTTTTTTTATAGAACAATCAGAGTAACACCTTTTTTAGTTTCTATAATCCATGTGAAACCTTTTTATAAGGATATTTTACCTACCAGATCCATTAAAGGTGTTCTACAACATTATTAAATAACAGGCATTGACGTGGACGTGTAGTTCGCTGATATAACCAAACAAGAAGGACCAGAATATTAGCCATAGGTGTTTTCACGTCCTAAAAATCGCCTCTGACGATGCATCATGGCCGTCCAAGTTTGCAGATGCTTCTTCAAAGAAATATTGAATATTTTTTAAGTTCTCCATGGTATGGTCAAAAATATGTTGACTTTACTCATTTTACGTGAAATTTACTGACAAATACAATGTCATACAATAACATATAACCTTAGTAATTTTTATATATATTATTTTTTGTTATTATTTTCCTACATATACAGTTCTACATGCTATAAATACATACAGCTATCGCACTACAGATATAAATACATGATATAAATTGACATTATACAATCCTTAGTAATATGTATATGTATAGTTTTTTTCTACAACACAGATGTTTGAATAAGCCAATGAGTTTTGTAAAATTATGGGAATACTCTTGTTTCTATGATCAATTGTTTAGGTATTACTGTTTTCTACGGTAACATATCTCATTCATGTCCGTGACAGTACTAATGAACTACTTCAGATACTAAAGCTACCTACGTCATCATCTACGACCTAGCAAAGTAAAAATCCTCTACATTAACTGAGCATTTTTGTATTACAAGGCTGCAGATTACAACAGCATCCTACTCATTTGTATTTTGCAAAAATAATTAGTTTACATCCCGCTAATTATTTTACATTTAAATCACGCTCAAAACAGCGTCCCATAAAAGCTTGCTAATTGACACAAACTTTCTGCCCTGCAGCGTCAGAGCATATTTCTTTTTAGGAGATGAAAAAAGTTGTTAATTTGGTGTCTGCTCATTTAATTACTGCTTAACCTCCAGTGAGGTAAAAATGTAGATTTTTAATTAAAAAATAATCTTTTTTGTATAAATAAGTTGTGTAAACAATCTGGAATTGCAGAAACGCGTTATATCCAACTAAAAGTAAATGAACATACTTTGCATTATTAATATTACAGAGTGTTTCTTAAATTGTAGTTTTTTTTTCTAAAGGTAAGTGTTAATAATAGTCCTGGTTAAATATATAGTGGTATTATTTTATTATTATGTTTGAGTATCGTAGGTCATATAGAATTGATAATTTATAATAATTTAAAGGTGAAAATGACAACAACAAAAATTTAAATGGATCAGAAAAATCCTAAATGCGTGGTCTAAAGTTTGTTACTTTATACAATTTATTAAGAAGCTCAATAATTCTGGAACATTCAAAAGCAACTAGTCTACCCTGATTATCAGGCAAGAACTGAATAATTAAATGTAATGATTACATTATTACCAGGTGACTTGGTCATTTCGTAACTAACTGATTAATTAATTTAATGATACACATTTTTGTTACTGCTATGGCACGTTTACTTTATAATTATGAACATTCATATTTAAACCTAAGATTGAATTATGAATGGCAGTAAAATGGAAAATATTGTTCGTACGAAACTCCATAACCTGACATGATATTTCTAATTGAGTTTAGTACTCTTTCTATACATATTACAATTACCATTTCACTGTACTGTACATTAGTGGAACAGTCGCCAAGTGAAAGGGGACTATTATTGTTCGGATTGACAGCAATCATTTCCAAGCTATTGTTAATGTCAATGGCAGTTTCAGACCACTAGGAATTGTAGTCAGTGCAAATTTCTATGGAACCATGTAGCTCGCTAAAGTGGCATCATTTTTACAATGAAAACGACAGTGAATTTATTTAGTAAATACCACGCACACTTCACGTTAAATTTAAATGAATATATTACTTTATGTTTAACATTTGAAAAGTTGAAAGGTTGAAAGTTTCAAGTAGCAATTATTTTTCCTATCAGTATAAATTTTTTACTTCAATACACATTTAAATGAACCTTGTAAAAAATGAATGAAAGAAAGTTCATTTTGATTTTGATATAATTATGTTCCTAGTCAGTGTTTACTAAGGATAGAAGTAGGTATTCTTGTGGTGAGCTGTTGCCAGTCTTAATAAAATTAAATGTAGCTGAACTGAAACTTTTCAACGAAGTCAAACTGAAATGACAATTTTACTGTAGACAAACGCATATTTTCTCACGTCAAATTCCTCAGCAGGGGAAATAAAATATACTTAAAAACATAGTACCAAGCTCTGTGAGATTCTTACTCAACTATATTTCTTTCAATACAAAGGTGTAAAGTGGTAGTCCAAGCACAATGACCCGTCTACTCCAGAGCCAAATATCTTCAACTTTCAACACTTCCAAAACAATATTGCGTTGACGTAGAATTTCACACAAAATGTGACAAGAAAAATCAGTTCTCCAATACTTTGCGAATGCAAAATAAGGTTAGAGAAAGTCTAGTGATCAAGCATCGGAAGTAACTTGTTAGAAAGTTGCCGTCAAAAGTTGTACACGACGTCTTTCCTCACTGAAGGTTTATCTCAATTTTATACTTTCAGGATACTTATCGACGGTACATTTATAAAATTATAAAGTTAAAAGCATGCAATGTTCATGTCTTTGGAAATATCATTTTTCAAAATTATTTATCGATACTCTAAGATTGTCTTTTTTTTCTCGTTTATCTTTTGATTTCTCTATTTTTAGAAAAGACAAGAGCAATCCTTTTGTTAAAAAAGCTAGAGAGAATTAGACTTTTTATTTTTGTGGTTTTAAAAATTATGTAACAAAATATATTTCAAACATTTTGGTTACTGGAGTACTTAATTGTTTTAGTTTGACTTTTAAGGACTTTACAATAATTGCTGGATCAAATTTTATAAATTTTTAGTATGCAAATGAATACATTTATTTACTATACTATTAATATTATTGGATTCGCTTTATCAAACCTGCTTTTTCTTGAGTAAATTCAACGAGTTAGGAAGCAATAAGAACTTTTAAAAAACCAAAACACAAAAAATAATTAACCTAACTACAGTAGTTTTAAAATATAAAATCTAACAAAACCTCAATACATTGGATCGGTAAATAATCTTTGAGAAATGGCTAAATATAAATTGTAAATTGGTTAGTAAGCTAGTGCAAAAAGTTTTCTCCATTCCTTTAAGGTCCATTCCAATTAAGGTCACAACAAAATGCCTTTGTCAGACTATTTCAGCTCACCAAAGTTTGCTGTGACAGAGATGGCCAAATCAGCTGCAAATCAGATTTGACACACATCAATGGTCAAAGCTAACGAACATACACAGGAACTTTACCATGTGGACCACATTAAATCCTTTAGTGAATAAGGCTACGAAATGTGTGTTATAACCTAACATTAAAAGAGTATATATGGTTTCCTCTAGAGCATCGATATTTTCAAGGAAGGTTGGTGTCACTTGTTGAAAAACATTAATTGTCATTCTTTATTTTGGCTAAACTTTATTCTGAGCTTAAGTGACAACGTACAGTATCAACTTATGATTATCCTGGGTCTGAAGTCTTCAATTAGGTTGGATGATTTCTCAGGTTGGATCTGCCCTAGCGTTCGTACAATAGAATCCTCTGTCGCATCGTCTGCTGTCTGCTGACAGACTTTAGACGGTCCTGACTCCAATAGTTGACAATGCCTCCAACCTGTAAAAATTGTTATAATTTTGGGGATTATAAAATGTACTGAATGCAAATATTAAATTTGAAGCTTTTACTATTAATATTTCTATACGGTTAAGTTTCCTTTAATTTATTTATCTGATTTATCTCTTTGGGTACAAATTGAGCCTTACAAGAGGACCGTTATATGATTATATGATATGATTATATGATTATATGGTTATATTATTTCAGTCAGAGCATAGATTAATGATCAAAATTAAAATATAACTAACTAACATGCAAGGATTTCTCACTTGGACCATCCTTCAACTTAGTTCCTCAAATATCTTTGTGGAATATCTTTCCAAAAAGCTTTGTCAGCGTATTTCTGAGTTAGTACTTGCACATTATGTACTATTATTTCCTAATAAGTTAATTTACTCTCATTTAATCTATTTCAACGTTTTTAAATTCTTTTTATACAAGGTTGTATGTAATTACCAAAACACTTCTTATAAGTCAACGGTAAATAAAAAATAGAGTACGTGATTTGTAAGATTGGCAAAGCTAACATGCTATTGAAATTGGGCCTTTTACACCCATATGATTTTAATTTTTTCCCAAATGTGTAAACTAAAACATAAATAAAGTCTGACTCTCTAGAACATCAAAAGCAACTTGTAACAAAGTTAAGTTTTGATGACAGCTTCCCACATGAACAATTCATCTTAACTTCTAACTTTGAGCTACTTTCTTATTGGCTAACTTGTAAAGCAATAAAGTTCTACAAATTCCTTGGAATAGATTAGATTAGATACTATACGTAGCCGTGCGTAAAATATTAAAACATCATCGACACACAAGGTAGCGTACTTTAAGGTGAGGTATTAAATAAATGGGTTTATCCTTGTTACCAAGATCAGCTGTTTTTTGCCAGGACCATATGGTAAAAGCTCGACCAACTCAACATATTATAAAAACAGGTAACTTTAGACATTACATCCCCATGTTAAATTTGTAGCCAGCTTTTTTATGAAAATCGTCGTAATTGATGTGAGCCACCTACAGATTGTGCTGATCTAAATTACTAAATTCTGCCGAATACACAATCTGTTAACCAGGTCAAATTATACAGCCATATATAATATTGTTTACAGTATAATTTATTCTATTAAATTTGGTATTACTCTTCCTATTTTTTTTTAGAATGTAAGGGACACATTTATACAATGTAACATACATAGTTTGAATGTGTAGAATATTTTATGCTAGCTTAGTAAACTATTAATGATAAGTGAATGATTTAAGAACATGTGAATGTTTAAAAACAATGTAACTGAAAGTCCCAACGTGTCAACATCAATTACGTTACCAGAAAATTTTAATCTAAGTACAAACATCGACAAAAGTTTTCTGTAGTTTCTATGATCTAACAGTTACAGTTATAATCATAGGTATTCATACGGTTTATTGGTAGTGACATTTTACATATTTCTTCAAATGAATTCAAAAAAAGATATCGTCACAGACGGATTTTATTTGAAAAATTTTCACGGTAAGAGAATTTCCAAATCAAGCACCAAATCAGCTGCAAATCAAATCTCACAAACGCAGCGGTCAAAGTTAACGAGGCTTTGCACAAAACCCGCCTTTACCAGTGTCCCACATATGTTGTTTTTGTACATTACATACGTTCGTATTCTACAAGCCCAAGTATTCGAATGCAGAAATTTAACATACAGGCGTTTATAAAAGAATCATCAGGTTTTAATGGCATGTAGCCTACCTCAGCCAATTCTTGTTCCACATTAATATTTGAAACATGTGCTTAAAAAGCATGTTTACAAGTTTTATAATCAGCTGTTCAATAATCAGCCTTATTTTTTTGGCATGTTTGCATAATTTTCAAAATTATTGCAATTAAAGAAAATACATTTTGTGTTTTTCATTATGACTCAAGTTCATCTTTAATGACAGTCCAGCGTGAGTTTTGGAGGCGTTTTAGACAGACTCCTCCTACATACCAAAACATTTTAAGGTGGTGTCGCTAGTTTGAGAACTCTGTCTCATCCTCCCCTTTAATATCTATGTTCGTAAATTCAATGAGAAGCTACCCCAGAGGTGGATTGGCAGATGTAACGATAATGACTTGGCCCTTCTCAAATGGTTCCTTACATCTCCTGATCTTACGGTGTGTATTTTTTTCTATGGGGCTATGTAAAAGACAAAGTTTATGTACCGCCAATGCCTCAAACGCTTCAAGAGCTCCGTGGACGAATTCGCAATGCCGTAGAATCAACCAACCTAGCGATGATAGCCAGTGTATGGGACAATTTACAGCATAGATTGGAAACTTGCTCCACGGCTAATGGACGGCACATTGAGCACTTGTAGGGGTATCTATGACAAATTTAAGAGTTATCCTTTTGGTTGATATGTTTTATATCCGTATTTGTTTAACTTTAACGTCAATAAAATGTTTTAAAACCTGATGATTCTTTTATAAACGCCCTTTATTATATAAGCTAAAGACTAGTAAGATATTTTCCCAAAAAGGATTGATTCAAGTAATTGTTGAATCTAAAAAAAGGGGTTGCAGCCAAGGTATGTAGTATTAGTTTTTTTTTCAGATTGTAAGAAACTCTCTCATTTGACTCATCTGGAGTCTGCATCTAGTTCAGGTTGTGGCAATGTCAACCGTGTGCGACAGGCCTGTTGGACGTAATTTTCGTAGGCCTATATTATTTTATGTATTGAAAATGTAGTTCATGTTATGTGTTTTGACTGTGAAGACGCTGCTTCAGCTGAAACTTCTATGTGTCTGATGATGGCATTGAAGTGCCGAAACGGTCGTAAAACAAGCTACAGCGCTAGCTGTTGACAAATGTAATCACATTTTTAATCATCACGCAGAATTAGCTTAGAAAAAGACATTTCTTATTACACTGTAAAACGCAATAATCAATTAGCGATCCAATGGTTAGGAGCCCACTTGAAATTGTAGATATTTTCTACCAAGAAAGGATTGGTCTTTTAGGTTAGGAGGTCTTCCCTTGTGTGGGAGAATTCCTTTAACTAAAACCACGTTAAATTTAAAACCATTCAACGAAATTTAATTTTCAACAGTTTTGGTTGAAGAAACGTCCAGCTTTCAAAACCAAAAATTAAAAAAATATCAAAGCATTTGATCGAAACACCTACTCTTTCCTAGTTAATTAACAATAAAGTATTCACCATAATTTTCAAAACCAAACCGAACTCAATCGTTTTTCTGGATTCCAGGAAATACTCAGCAATGCTAGATTTACATGTTTTATCCACGCAAATTTTCTATTACACCAGACGGTGGAAATTTATATACACCAAGTGCTCCCCGAGCCCATATTCCTGCATGGTAAAGTGGAGTTATGGTTATTACCGTAAACATTCATACCATAACTTCTAACGACGAGGCAAAATGATCATCGCCTTCCTGAGAAAATTCGTTTTACTTGCTGCTGAAACCTGATCTTCACATGTTTCTGTAAATGTCTTATTAATTTAAAAACATAGTGGTGAAATGGTTTAGTTGCCGGTATGTATGAAGTTTTATTGCTACATATTTTGCAACAAACACTAAAGAACAATGGTCAATTTTCTAAGGCGATATAATGCCTTCAAAACTTTAAGAAAGTATAGAATACTTACCAACCCATGTTCACAGTGCAATACAAGGCATAGTCCATAAGAAATGAATTTCAACAAGCAGTCTCAGTGGTGCTAACCCTCTTTAACACATCTGAACACGAAACACTTCTTATTATTTTACTTTTTATCACACTTCTATTAAAATATTTTGATACTATTCTTCTTTTTACTCTCAGTCTCCAATTCCAATAATATATATTTAGAAATATAGGCTTCCATACCATAAACTGCGTAAAGATACAATAAAAGTAAATAGTACTTCATGTGGATTGCGAGGACAGTTTACATAACCAGCATCACGAGCATGTTGTTTCTAGTTGGTAATGTCAATAGCACGACTTTTAATACAACCTTTTAATTGCACTTCCCCCTTAACCTGTACCACAGGGGTATTGTTATAGAATTACAGTCCGGAACTCAATCTATTCAGTTTTAACTTTACAATTTTCCAATTACTCTGAAAAGCAATTGGGCTTTGTATGTGCCTGTGCGGAACGTTTCGAGTGCTTTTCAAATATGCCTGTGACATTCGTCATACAATATCATATTACCTTCTCAAACCCTTTAATCTTTATTTATATGTTTGCTTTTAATTGAATGATTTAGAATTATTAATTATTTTTTTATCGGTAACACTAATTCTCATGGTATGACTCTGTAGTTTTGGTGGTACATTTCTATCGATTTTAAGATCAACAGAAAGAGAGTGTAGTAAAATTTTAATTACATACAAATAAACACAATCTTAATTAGTAGATTAGTGGATTCTATGGATAAAAAAGGACTTTTTTGAAAATAAAAAAAATACTTTAAAGTAAATATATCTTTTTATCTCCTGGGTGGAACCAGGTTAAGATATGGCCTTTAAATAAAACAATTAACGCTCTACCTATCAAAATTCTCTAGATATATAGCATATAGTTAACATTATATAACATAGGCAGTCACAATCCACTTAACTGTCATAGATTTTGTCTCAAAAAAATTTATATTTTTTATTTTGGTTTTTAATAAATATTTGTGTAAGAAAATAAAAATTATATACTTTGTCGAGCAATATTAATTTAAATACACAACCACTACAATGTATTTTATGTGTTACACTATTGTTTTAAATTTGTAAAAATGGATTTTATTACTATATACAATGTTTTTTTTATCTAACATTTATATTTAATGAAACTGTGTGTGAAATTTAGATTAATGTGTTTACTCGTTGGATGGTAAAGAGTGAATGGAAAGATCTCAATTGGGCAAAAAGTAATCACTAAAAGGGCAAACATTTTCATTATTGAGTTTCTACCTTTGGTGGGTGAACTGTTTGTGAAGGAGTTTTGGCTTGCTTACATAGAAAACAAGGTGATGGAGAAAATACGTTTTAAATAATATCTGAAGGTATCAAAAACTAACCAAAACTTTAACAACTAAATTTAGTACAGATTTGTATTTAAAGCTAACATAATAAAGAGCTATTGAATGCTTCGTGATCACTGACTAAATTAAGCACACTGGAAAATCTTTTGACAGTTTAAAACTTTATTGACACCTTGCTTCGATGTATCTGCAGTTGCTTACGACGTACGAGTAACCTTTTCTCCACTATGATACACTATGGAGCAGTGCCTTCTGAAAAGCCCCCTTGAGAGCTAAAGCCCCAGCAAATATGCTTCTCTCTTACATCTTAAAATGCATAACCTTTCCTTAAATAAGAAAATAACAATAACTTGTGTTACAGACAACACTCAATGTGCCCTTGGCCTCATAGAATCTGCAAAACCTTACCTCTGCCAATACTAGCCTGTAAGAGTTGCCACTGGGAGCTAGTCTTAAATGTCAGACTCACAACCAGTCGCTTGAGTAATACTATGAGAAAATTTCTCTACATCTTGATAAAATATGTGACACTAGCTGCAGCTGTTAAAAGCTCCCATGACACAAACCATGGAAGTAACACTTAATGTGTCCCAAGTTAATTACAACCTAAAATATGTAACCTTTCAATCTTAATGCAGTACACTCAACAGTGTACCCCTTTATCGTCAATTAGGGAATACAATTAAATTTAAACATTAATCTTATAACTAGTGTACATTTTGCTCGAATTCGAGCAATTGCAAAGTATTACAGGAGTTATTTCAAAGCGAATAACAGTCATATTTACAATGAGTTTTAAAGAGTCAACTCAAAGATTACCGGTGTGTAACTCAGACCATGTATATCTTCGTTATTGATAAACCTAAAGCACTCCGGCCGGTTTTCTTCTTCTCAAAATGCCTCACTGTACAGGCAACACAGGCATTAGTGTGAGAAAATCAATAATACAAGATTTGGTATATTTTATATTCTTCCAAATATTCCCGAAATCAGAACATATATCAATCATGTAGGAATAAAATAACTTTATGATTCACCATCCTATCACCAAAAATAGTATAATGGATGGGCCATTCTATAAATAAAAATTGTAATATTATTCAAATTGTTACTAGGACTTTCTTGAGTATGGAAAGTTGAGTCAAATTTTGTATCTTGTTGATAATTGGTAGTGGAAGATATGGGTCAGCTGATTCTTATTAGGATATCTTTATTAAAGCCTTACTTCTTTTGGCTTAATAGGTTTTTTGATGTATGAGGTTTTTTGCTTCAGTGCACCTAATTTCCCCAGATCCTATTGCACATAATTTCGATGCATACTAGCTAGTTCGTCTGTAAAAGCTCATTTTGATACTTAGTCATAAAAACATCACTCAATTCACCCCAAATAAATTACCCCTTACAATGCATAGCATACAATGCATACATTATCCTATAACCATGCAACACTAAGTCTGTGAAAGGCTCCCTTGAGATTTCACCTTGAAAGCATCATTCAATGTGTCCCCTAGTAGCTTACTGCTAACAATACATGAATACCCTACCTATCACATGATTATAGCCAGCAAGCTATAATGTCTATTTTACTCAGACCCAAAACAACGCCAGAAAAAACAATTCCAGGCTCTCGCCTGCTGCCTAGCGTCCTGGGACAAAAAAAAACAACGCCAAAAAATATTGAAGAAATGAAAAAGCCCCTAAACACAGAATTGTACAAATGAGAAATAGTAAAAAGTTATAATTAAATATTCTTGTGCATAACTGATAGAACCGTGGTACAAGGTTTATTGAATGGACCTTTATTTTCCGCCACATTAAATAAAAGGTTATTCAGGAACAATAGAATCAATATAATCTTGGTACTGAAATGTCCACAGTACAAAAATGGAAGGAAGAAACATTTTTAGAGTATTAACAGTTTGACAGTCAAGGGCTTAAGAGACAAGATAAAATTAAATACTGGACAGCCTTGATAGTTAAATTTACAGAGTAATAAATTTATTTTAATTGAAGATAAGATATAATGCGACCCAGAACAATCAAACATAGTGCAGTAGGATTGGGTACAACTCCTTCCCTCCCTACCTCCTTTTTACCTTTTACCTCCGTTATACTAGGCGAGGGCCACTGGCCAAAGGATCTCAATTCCAAAACCCAGTAAAACTTGGAAGATTCTCTTCAGGAGAATAATTCATGTTTGAAAGTGCATTCTAACTAACGAATTATCCAGATATGATAAATAAAATTCATACATAACTGGCTAAAATCTGCCAATGCTAAAATAAATACTAAATGGTTTTACATTACATGTTATCAGTGCCAAGTTGTTACCTTGTTACATTCAAGTGCTCACGGTTTGGCGAGCTGCTGTTTTCAAACACTTTAGTCCAAGAAATACATTACATTCACTTGAATAGCTTGGTTGATAGTTTAAATACACAGCAAACATATGTAACACCCGACGTATAAATAAATACTTTAGGTTTGGTAGACCTGTCACGGGTACATTGCCGGGATTTGAGCAGGAATAGACAAACTTGTGTATTTCCTGGACTGAAGTGTTTAAAAATGACAGCTGGAACTGGTGAAAGTGTATTGTAAAACCAATTATACTAGGATTAAGATTAATAGAAACGTCAATGTAAAACCAAACCATATGTTATAAAGTTTAACTGGATTATAAGTGACCTTGAAACTTCTATAGTTGCGAGGCTACACTACAGAATTTTAAAAATATCTATAGCCTAGTTGTTATGGGAACAAATTTTCAGTAAAATACCAAGCAAACCACAATAATATAAAAGGCAACAAAAAACAAGTAAAGAATGTACTGCGTGATATAACACCAAATCAACCAAAAGCAATTTTAATTGGGAAATATACATTTTTATTACATAACTGAATTCCACCCCTTCTTGATATTTAAACTGAATAAATTAATTTATTTCCAGTCAGTAAAACACGTAATGCAGGTATTACAATGTTTGGAATTGACTGGCCGCTTTTCAGTTGTGATGATAGAAGCAAATAGAATATTAAAAGTATGATGATGTTCAAACCACAAATAATTATGTCTGACGATTATTAGTAGTTTTATTTTACTTTGTTACAATTTCATTAAAAGTGTTACGCAATAAAGGTTAAATTTGTCAAGAGTCGCCACCAATAAACACGTGTGTCGTGCTCAGCTGAAATAATTACATTAAGGGCCAAACATCGATGGAATCGAATTATCTGCTTCTGCTGGCAATACACTGATGTTTTTAACATTGCCATTGCGAACATGTTCCTGTAGCAAGTAATACGACTAATATTAATTCTTGCTTAAAAATATGATTAATAGAATGCAATGATGTTAATTTTAACGTTGATATTGAAATACAGTTATGCATTGTAAATAATTTATAGGTATACAAAAATGTGTTAATAGTCAATTCTATAAAACGGAGTAAAACTAAATCGTTGACACCGTTTAAATTATGTTTTTTAAAAATGAACTATAGACTACAATCCAAGTATGTTAAATGAGTTTAATATCATAAATGGATTTTTACACGCGAATCATTGGTTCAAAATCACCGGTTCCGTCCTGATAAAAGTTAAAAAACGTTTGACAATTGAAACTGAGAAAAACCCAATTACCCTTGATTATTGAACTTTTAATATTTGTTATGGTCCTGCCAATAGAAAACGCTGTTTTCAGCCAGGACTATACAAAGCATTTCTCATAATTTTACA
This sequence comes from Macrosteles quadrilineatus, assembly GCF_028750875.1. NCBI lineage: Eukaryota > Metazoa > Arthropoda > Insecta > Hemiptera > Cicadellidae > Macrosteles > Macrosteles quadrilineatus. The sequence continues at coordinate 194,186,284 of NW_026542595.1, forward strand.
CTCATCTTCACTAATATTTAGGGTTAAAACATACTTAGTTGTGTCCTCTTCACAATTGATAAAGATAATGACGAAACCCCGCTCTTAAAGGTATAACTTTAAGGTCTTCACATGAAATAAAACTGTAAGTTAGTCATACGGAGTTTCAATTCACTCTATATAAACATTTGTTCTTCTAATACCTTAGTGTTTAAAAGGCATACCTCCTCCAGACTTTTGATATTTATGGACAACTGCAAATAATGTTGCACTGTCTTTCTGTCCGGTGTAAATGGATTGCTATTAAATTGTTGTTTTTTTTAACTTTCTTATTATTTTAGTCAAAAACATATATGTCCTTTTAACTATTAAGACCTCAAGAAGAATGAACGTACTGTGTAATTACATATAATATAACAATTAATATAACAAATAAATAGGCAGCAGGAAATTAGGATATTATCTGAACAGTATAACATGTAAAGCTTTATACAGGATGTTTTTTTTTTTTAACTTGCATCTTATTTATGTAAAAACCGCAATAGATATAAATATGCAGTTTACGGGAATCATCTATTGACGTAGGGGGCCCAATTGTTTTGAATTCAACGTTACATTCACATTCCCCCCTTTCCCCCCCTGCCCCCAACTTAATTTTTATAAATAGCAAGGTACCTCTTGTGACATATCAAATGAAAGAGCATAAAAAAAGAAAATGTTTGATGAAAAAAAAATTAAAATCGGTTCATAAATTTGCGAGATATTCCCCCCCCCCTCCCCGGAACTTAACTTTTTTTTAATAGCAAGGTACCCCCTGTGACATATCAAATGAAAGAGCATGAAAAAAGAAAATGTTTGGTGAAATTTATTTTTCATTTGATAAGTCACAAGGGCGGGTACCTTGCTATTAAAAAACAAGTTATGGGTAGGGGAAAAGGGGAGGGATTATCTCACAAATTCGTGAGCCGATTTAAAAATTTTTTTCACCCAAAATTTTCTCTTTTCATGCTCTTTTATTTGATATGTCACAAGGGGTGCCTTGCTATTAAACAAAATTAAGTTCCGGGTGGGAGGGGGGGAATATCTCACAAATGTATGAACCGATTTTCAATTTTTTTCATCAAACATTTTCTTTTTTCATGCTCTTTTATTTGATATGTCACAAGGGGTACCTTGCTATTTAAAAAAATTAAGTTGGTGGCAAGGGGGAAAGGAGGGGAATGTGAATGTAACCTTGAATTAAAAAAAATTGTGCCCCTTACGTCAATAGATGATTACCGCCAACTGCATATTTCTAAATATTGCGGTTTTTACATAAATAAAGATGCAAGTTTAAAAAAAAAAACACCGTGTATAATAAGAACCTTACTTAACTTTACATCCAATGATAACAGTGTGTACCGTCCAATAACCGGTAGCCAAAGGCACAGGACGCGGTGCTAAACTCAGGTACAGTAATAACATTACGTCCAAATGGAATTACTCCGTTTTGCGAGCGGTCACGGTTTATTTTTATCAGATCCAGCGAATAATATTACAAACATAGCCCAGTTTTCACAACCCGAATAATATTTGCCACGTCGCAATGTTATTTTTAACACATTTAATTTAAGCATCATCTTATTTTGTATTACCATGTCTAATGTTTTATTGCCAAACATGTTGTTGTCAAAGTGAACGCAAACTCCTTTTAAAGCTCGAACAAATCTTTAACGTTTGAATCCGTAATCTTGTACCAAAGGATAGTCCTTTACCTAATAGCCAAGAAAAGCCAAACTTCTCGTTACATCAGAATATTTGCAGTCTATCAAATGTTATTGATGGAATGTATTTACCATGTTCAAATTAAATTTTGTTTTGTATTCAGTCCATTCTTGCTTGACTCTACTCACTGGTGAGGTAAAAGATATCTTTTCCCTCAACTCAACAACTTGTAGACTGCCAACATTAGATGCACTCTCAACTGTTGATGTTAACGGACACAACGTTGAGGGGCAGAACAACACTTGTACTGATGGATCCTCACTAGTGTGTGTCTCAACACACTCACTGGTGTGGGGAAAATGTGTGTTCTTACAACTCAACAACTTGTAGACTGTCAACATTAGATGAACTCTCAACTGTTGATGTTAACGGACACAACGTTGAGAGGTTGAACAACACTTGTACTGATGGATCCTCACTAGTGTGTGTCTCAACACACTTACTGGTGTGGGGAAAATGTGTGTTCTTACAACTCAACAACTTGTAGACTGTCAACGTTAGATTAACTCTCAACTGTTGATGTTAACGGACACAACGTTGAGAGGTTGAACAACACTTGTACTGATGGATCCTCACTAGTGTGTGTCTCAACACACTCACTGGTGTGGGGAAAATGTGTGTTCTTACAACTCAACAACTTGTAGACTGTCAACGTTAGATGAACTCTCAACTGTTGATGTTAACGGACACAACGTTGAGAGGTTGAACAACACTTGAACTGATGGATCCTCACTAGTGTGTGCCTCAACACACTTACTGGTGTGGGTAAAATGTGTGTTCTTACAACTCAACAACTTGTAGACTGTCAACGTTAGATGAACTCTCAACTGTTGATGTTAACGGACACAACGTTGAGAGGTTGAACAACACTTGTACTGATGGATCCTCACTAGTGTGTGTCTCAACACACTCACTGGTGTGGGGAAAATGTGTGTTCTTACAACTCAATAACTTGTAGACTGTCAACATTAGATGAACTCTCAACTGTTGATGTTAACGGACACAACGTTGAGAGGTTGAACAACACTTGTACTGATGGATCCTCACTAGTGTGTGTCTCAACACACTCACTGGTGTGGGGAAAATGTGTGTTCTTACAACTCAACAACTTGTAGACTGTCAACGTTAGATGAACTCTCAACTGTTGATGTTAACGGACACAACGTTGAGAGGTTGAACAACACTTGTACTGATGGATCCTCACTAGTGTGTGTCTCAACACACTCACTGGTGTGGGGAAAATGTGTGTTCTTACAACTCAATAACTTGTAGACTGTCAACATTAGATGCACTCTCAACTGTTGATGTTAACGGACACAACGTTGAGAGGTTGAACAACACTTGTACTGATGGATCCTCACTAGTGTGTGTCTCAACACACTCACTGGTGTGGGGAAAATGTGTGTTCTTACAACTCAACAACTTGTAGACTGTCAACGTTAGATGAACTCTCAACTGTTGATGTTAACGGACACAACGTTGAGAGGTTGAACAACACTTGTACTGATGGATCCTCACTAGTGTGTGTCTCAACACACTCACTGGTGTGGGGAAAATGTGTGTTCTTACAACTCAATAACTTGTAGACTGTCAACATTAGATGCACTCTCAACTGTTGATGTTAACGGACACAACGTTGAGAGGTATAACAACACTTGTACTGATGGATCCTCACTAGTGTGTGTCTCAACACACTCACTGGTGTGGGGAAAATGTGTGTTCTTACAACTCTTTAACTTGTAGACTGTCAACATTAGATGATCTCTCAACTGTTGATGTTAACGGACACAACGTTGAGAGGTATAACAACACTTGTACTGATGGATCCTCACTAGTGTGTGTCTCAACACACTCACTGATGTGGGGAAAATGTGTGTTCTTACAACTCTTTAACTTGTAGACTGTCAACATTAGATGATCTCTCAACTGTTGATGTTAACGGACACAACGTTGAGAGGTTGAACAACACTTGTACTGATGGATCCTCACTAGTGTGTGTCTCAACACACTCACTGATGTGGGGAAAATGTGTGTTCTTACTACTCAATAACTTGTAGACTGTCAACATTAGATGAACTCTCTCAAATGTTGATGTTAACAGACAACGTTAAGAGGTAGAACAACACTTGTACTGATGGATCCTCACTAGTGTGTGTCTTAACACACTCACTGGTGAGGGGAAATGTATGTTGTCACAACACAAAAACCTATAGACTGTCAACATCGTATGATCTTTTTAACGTATTAACATCGTGCAACGAGAACATGTGAGGCGAAATGTTATAGCAAACTGATACTAGGCAAGATTATCACTCTCCAGAATAAAATTGCTCGTCGTAGTGATCGTCTGGAATGTTTCTTTACCATAAATTTTTACTCTCGTCCAGCCAGTTTCTAGTCATAGATTTAATTAAAATAAATAAAACCAGAGGAGAATGGTTCTCTAAAATTAACTATTTTAAAATATAAACCAATAATAACAGGATAATAATTATTTATTTCACCCTACATACATTCCCAATCATCCATATATTTTCATAAGAAATTATATCAAATTTTGTCATAAACGTATACTATATCCATACTAGCTTAAACACTAAAAGAAAAATACTCTGAAATTACATCGATCGTTAATATATTGTTAAATTATAAACTGTTTCTGATGTCTCTCCAATCACATCCATCTGGTCACAAAACACAGGTTCATACAAAATGCATTCACCAGCTCGTGTATAGTTAATCACCGGTAACAGTAACTGTAACGTATTCCTGTTGTTGTTGTTTAATTCATCGCATCCCTTGTCCGGTACATCCTGTTTGGGTGCTTTGTTTGCATGCTAAAACTGTGCATACATCAATACCAAGTGTCAGCTTAGCACCGACAACCCTGCTCTTGTTTTGGTCTTTTTGTTAAAATAATAGTTGTTCTTGATAGTTCAGTAGATATACTTTTTTTACCTAAAAAGTATTCAGAATTTTATGGAATTCTAAAATGTTTTCTGGGTGTACTCTGGGATGTATATCATGAGTTTTCAACCTCTAGCACCCTATGTTAACTTTGTGTGTGGCCAAAAGCTTCAAAATTTCAGTATTTTATTATGCTTTTTCCATGTTGTAAATTAAGCACATTTTTTGTACCATTTGCATTACAAAGTTGAAGAGCATACAATATTCGCAAATTTTCTGGTTGGTAAAACAACTTTTTAGGCTCAATACTAAGTGGGATACGGCCGATTAAAGTTTGATTTTTTTATGTAAACAAATTGCTGAAAACTGAAGGTTTAAGCTCTATAACTATTTATTTGCCATGTAATTATTTTTTTATAACTCATCAATATCAACATCTTGGTCAATACCTGTTGCTCCCCCTCCCTTACCCCTTCATGCACTCACCAAACACCTTCGGTGGAAATGTTATCAAAATTGGTCCAGAAGTTGTCATTAAATCTCTGCAAATATACAGACACATATTATGTAAAAAGAGTTTTGGAGGAAGGAATTTTCAAAATCTACACCTACATTTTAGAAATACCCTATTTAGAATACCTCTCCTTAAAATACCCTCTTGTGGATACCCCCTTAATGAGGAGATTATCCATAAGGAGGTTACCCTTAAAGAGGTTATCCTTAAAGAGGTTATCATAAAGGAATTAATCTTTAAGGAGGTTATCCTTACGAAGATTATCCTTAAGTAGGTTATCCTTAAGGAAAGTATCCTTAAGAAGGGATAAATATATATTTTTAGGGAGGATATCCTGAATGAGGGTATTTTTAAAGAGAGTATCCTTAGGGAGAGTAACCTTAAAGAGGGTATCCTTAAGGAGGTTATCCGTAAGGAGGTTATCCTTAAGGAGCTTATCCTTAAGGAGGTAATCCTTAAGGAGCTTATCCTTAAGGAGGTAATCCTTAAGGAGGCTATCTTTAAGGAGGGTATCCTTAAGGAGGTTATCCTTAAGGAGATTATCCCTAAGTAGGTTATCCTTAAGGAGGTTATCCTTAAGAAGGTTATCCTTAAGAAGGTTGTCCTTAAGGAGGTTTCTATAAAGAGGTTATCCTTAAGGAGGTTATCCTTAAGGAGGTTATCCTTAAGGAGGTTATCCTTAAGGAGGTTATCCTTAAGGAGGATATATTTAAGGAGGCTATCCTTAAGGAGGATATATTTAAGGAAGTTATCCTTAAAGAGGTTAAGGGGGATATATTAAAGGAGGTTATCCTCAAGGAGACTATCCTTAAGGAGGCTATCCTTAAGAAGGTTATCCTTAACTTAAACAACTTTTTGAAAGTACTACGAAATGTTAAAAACATGAAATTACTTAAGTGCAGCTTACCTAGAAGTCAAAAAAGCAATAGTTACGAGTAAGGTATAGTAGAAATAATAAACTTTAGGTTTTAGAAATTTTTTATTTTTACGTATAGTTCATATGGATATACATGCAATAGGTATTTGTACTTAAATCTTTAAATTAGTATTTTGTTTAAATTGGGTGAATTTAAAATCGTATTTAAAACGCAGATTATTTTAAATGCTTGCTATGAAAGAAGACTATTGTTTTCCAACCCATATTCTTTCTTCAGTAGTGAAGACCACCACAAACACTGAAGAACACTCTAGTGAAGTAGTTAATGGACAAGATGGAGTAGTCAAGAGCAAAACATCTCTTAGCCGGATGAATCTGCAAACTTTACTGACTGAAGGCAAAAAAATCCCACTGTCCAACTCACTCAAAAAGCGTTAGATTTTTTTTATTTTTTCTTTGAAGTATTTAGTTGAAGTTTTAATTAGTGAAAGTCATAACCATCATGGACACTGGTGAATGTCTGGATAAAAAAAAACTTTTAAATCGATAAGAGTTTTAAAAATTACAAATAAAATAGCCTGGTCATAAAAAAAACATAAGTCCACTTAGTTTGAAGTGTTAATAGTATTCATTATTCATCAATGTAAAATATAATGTACAGTTTTTAGGCATATGAATTAAAAACCCTCATATATCGCCATGACCCAATGAGGCCATTATATTTCCATTGTATGATTATAGTAGGTAGATTGTGTCTAATTCATTAAAGATATGACCAAACCTGTACTAATAGCTAACATCTATTGCCTTAGATATTGTTTATTGATGTAATTTAGTATACATGAACGTTTTTAGTCATTTTTAGTAGCATCATGTTTCTGCATGAATAATTGCAACAACCTTTACTCATCCAAACATTTTAATTACCTATATTCTCAAAAGTATTATAAAACATATTATGCACTACTGCCAATAGGGACAGTGAAGCCCTTTCTACGCAAAGGACAGTTCTATTGTAGCAACAGCCATTCTCAAAGGAAACCTGACAGGCTTTTGTCTGTATACTATGGTAATAACCTCCATTTAACCACTATTGTGTGCATTAATATCCATCATGCACCGTCCGGCATCCGTATAACTAATATGTAGGTAACATTCTGATTAATGAATCCTATTTAATACATAAATATCTCAATAATACATAAAGTTAACATATGTTTTTCAAACCATGTATTTAAAATTATATTTTATTAATTTCATCTGAAAACCGAAAGTACCTGATACATTTTAACATATTCTCAAATATAAATCAAAAAATCATTAAATTTGACTAAGACTTATAGTTATTGTACCTTTTATTTAAACGACGTTTGATTTTAAAATGCAGTTAAGGTAATGGAAGGAAACTATCCAATATAAAACGGAATTTAAAAGTTAATAACAGATAGACGTATGTTCGGTTTAGTTTCTTGTTGTTGTAGAACAAACCACAAACAGTCAATAAAACAAAATTATGCATGAAATTACTGTGACACATCTTTAAAGATAAAAAAATGAAATGATGAAATCACTGTAAACACATCTATTTTAAAATTTAAATTAAAAACTTAAATCGTAATTTTAGTAGTATATTAATAATATATTTTCCACCAAGAAAAGCCAAGGATACAGCCATAAATGTAATTTTCTTTAGATTATATTCACTAGACAGGCTATCTTTCTTCCTCCAGGAGTTCACTAATTTCTAATGTTTGTTTGGACTTTGATATCCCATTGTTAACTTGTAAAATAGAATGTAATGTACTTAGGTCTGACCATTGGGCCTTAAGGGCTCTTAAGGGAGTTTTCTTTCCGCTCTTGAGAAGCAATGTAAATATTTTAACACCAAGAACTGTGACTGTGACGCTTGTTGGTCTAGAGTGTTTGTCCTGTTAATATAAATTTGTTTCAACATTTTACTTGCACCTAGATTCTTAAAATAATTCAACACTTTGTTTCAAAAAATGAGCTGTTTGAACATTATGTTCCGTACAATAAGTGTGAAACTATACACACACGTAATAAATACAATTTTTATTTACTTAGGTTGTAAAATATCTAGTGTTATAAAATTTCAAAAATTAAATTAAAGGTAAGATCCAAAACGTTCAAGCCAAAGTGAGTATTTTTGGAATACATTTATGAAGATGTAATAATGCACACATTTTAAATCCTGACTTAAAAATCAAATCAAGTGTCGAAATTGAATATAGCAAAAATTGAAATCATCATTTTACGTGGTATTAAGTTTACGGAAAGCAATGAACAAATACGGATAATAACACTCTTAAAACATATATTTACACGCATACTTTTAACTAAACAGCAAATGCGTCATAGGTAGATAAATTTATACCTAACCAAGCCCAGAACCGTAAACTGCATAAAAAGAACGAAGACATACTCCCTCATCAGCCGTAGGAAGCCTCTTCAGTTGACCAGCAAAAAATAATGTACAAACAAGTCTTCCTGTTGTTTCCGACTGTAAAATGTTCTCCCAACAAGGTTCAAAATGCTCAACATCAGTTTATTGAGCAGAAAGGTTGCAATCCATTGGTTTGATGGAATATACTCATCTGTGTTTACCCGGTTCTTGACAAATGCCGGAGTTTACTCCTGCAGTCACAAGTGAGTAGTCGTGTATAACTTAACCCCCTGCTGGGAGAATGTGGTATTTTGGCTAGATGGGACCTGATTACCCAGTTTTATAACAGTAACCCATTCCCAAATATTACCGGAGCCTAAGTGATAAGTTTAGTTACAGACCACCTTGTTAACTGAATGCGGCAGTACTCCTGCAGTCCAAGTGAGTAGCTATGTATGACTTAACTACAGGGAAAATGTATTTTTTTGGCTTGATGGGGCATACTCAACGTTGTATGCTCAGTTCCCAACAAAGACTACTAAATTCTCAATTCTCAATAGCCTGTATTAAACACCTAACTGGGAGAATTCGGTCTGTTAGCTTGGTTAGCTTTTATTTCAACTTGTAAGTATTATCACAGTCTGAGTAAGTAAGTGTGTATTTTTCACAGAGAGAGTACCGAATGTAGGCTAATGGAATCTAACTGTATATTAAACAACAATCCACCCTTTCCTGGAAATATGAGGATAATGAGTTGGATAATGAGTCTGTTGTAATAACAGAGCAGGTCTATAGCTCAAGACACATTTTTCTACAAAAATGCTTGAAACTCTGTATTTGTTATAATGTAATATTGTTTATCGATAAACTATTAGTGAGTAGGTATAGCAGTGATATTTTTCTATATACCTTTCTTGCTATATCCTTGTTCTATGTATTTCATTGTGGGTATCATTTAGAAAAATACATTAGGTATAACATTGACTATATGGTATAAGTTATGTTAAGGCCATGCTAGAATACTTAAATTGACCCCTTTGGTTGGCAGTAAATATTTTATCAAATACATTTAAACATCCAAATACAGAACATTTTCTAAATTGCTGTAGTTGTAAAAATATCACCTAATTGAACATTGTTTTTTATATTTTGATCTAATCGTAAGGATAATCGTATAACTTAGCCTAGTAAGTTTAAACATGTTTACACAGTTGTTTTTACTACAGAAACTGCTGTAGTGCAGTTTCCTTAAACGCGCCATCTTTGCATAAATAGATGTTGTAGTTCTATTAGCATAAATATGTCATAGAATGTATTTTTGGCAACAAAACTGCTACGATACGCCATTCTTGCAAATGGCAAAGCCTCTTTTAGCTGGGTGACGCGTATTGCCGATTAAATATTTCATGCATGAAAATTTGGTAAATTTAATGATTAAATAAAGTTAATCAAACAGTCTTATTTGCAGTTATTAAAAAAGGTGAATTACAAAAGAAAATTGTTACTCTGCATGTTTTAAATCAATTTATTTCCATTCCAAACAACTCGCAAAGAACGTTCCAAGCAGGAATTCAATTTTGAACTTCATGATTCAGGAGGTGACTTTCATTCGAGTGCTCAAAGGAAACAATTCACAATACTTGCAAATTGCTACATTCTAACTTTGCCAATTTCAAGTTTGTAGATTTATAAAATTCTGATTTCGGCACTAAGCTGAATACCAAAATTATTGTACACTAATGTTATATCCATGGGTATAAATTATGAAATTGAAACTCAAAGTGTTTTTGAGCGTAGAAAAAGACAGGTAGAATTTTAGATTTTAAGGTTTTTTACAGAATTGTTTCTCAAATACACCAAAGCGTCAATTATGATTACGTACTGTATATCCTTTTTTTTAATGTTTATCTGATTTCCTCAATTAATAATAAATAATCGGAACTTGTAAGAAATCTTAATTTATAATTCAAGACAACCTTTTAAAACGCCTTTATTACTGTTTTGCATTTCTATACTCATTTGTAAGTTCATTCGAAAAAAGTTTCTTCCTAGTACAATCCCTGACCCTATTGTTTTTCGCAATACATCAAGAGACGTTCATAAGTATTTAATGTAAAAAAGAGATATAATTTTTATGTAATTTGAAATTGGTTTTGGTGATAGGTTACTTAAATTATAGTTATATTTTTTTTTATGAACCATTATGGATTTTGTTATTACATAAAACCCAATACGTGTGTTCTATTGAAGTTCTTGTTCTCCGCTGGCTTTTGATACTATATTACAGATGTGGCAGGGAATATGCCATTGTTTACAATAAGATGGTTTGTAAGATTGTCAAGTATGAAATGTAAGAGTATTTAACAGAAATCTATAATTATAATTCTTTGTTGATAGTGACATTCATTTGCACTAAATTTTGCTCAACTTTGGATCGGTGATGGGGGATGCGATGTCTACTCATATGTTATATGTATTTTGATACGTTTTGTCGAAATATTTGGTAGATCGGTCTTCCGAAAACTCATTATAAATATAAAACACTATTTAAAATAACTCAGTGTGCAGTTTATAGTGTTTGGAATAGAGCTTGCTCAAATAGTGGCAAGTGAAAGAGGTGAATGGAAACTTCATATGAACATCCAACTTTATTGAAGTTTGGAAAACAATGCAAGACAATCTGTGTCGATGAAATTTTGCCGCCAAATTGTTGGATTAGCTTATCATGTCATGTATCAGGCATTTTCAGTCTGGTAAGTAAATGTTGGGTTTATTCATATATAGAGAAAATGAGAGAAAGATGAGAGATGAATGAATAGAATGATAGTTTTTTTACTGGAAAAGATTAGATGTTTTTTTCAGCCAAGGCAGTTAATTATAGGGCTAGTGATCCAATTTTGAACTATAAAAAAAACCTCCAACCTTCTTAGGGTTAAACAGCCCGCATTTGGATTCAGGCCTACCAGGTGAGCACCATTTCTATAAGATTTCCAGCTTTATTCATATACGAAGTTATTAGATTACTGTAAAGAAAATTACACGAAAGTAACACTTCGTAAGAAGTATATTAAGTAGCTTATTATCAAAATATATCAATTAAGTAATAATAATGACGTCTAATATGTATTCTCTATTTGTGGAAATCACTAAAAATCGGAAACGTACCTTTCCTTATACACTTTTGGTATAACGAAAAATTTACAAATTTCATATTCACAGTAAAATTACTAAGCAAACATTATATTAATTCATGTACTGTACTAGTATAAACCACACAGATTTACAATATTGTTGTTAGATCACAATAAAACTCCTCAAACGTCGAAGGTAAGACAATGTCATCAACATGTGTAGTTAGTAGTAATGAAGTCTGGGCTGAGACAGAATTATCTCTAACTGGAGGCGATGCTTTACCGGGTAATGGCCTTCTACAATCTACAGCTATTCAGAGTATGTTGTTTGCTGGGATAATCTGCGTGTTTTAGAAAAGGGGAGACAGAAACGTTTGATAGAATCTACTCTCATTGAAACCCGCAGACGTGTAGATATTATAGCTATAGTTGTAATTCTTTTGATGAGAAAAACTGCTTTGAGCTTAGCCTGAAAACTAGACGTAATACAAATGCACGAGGGTTTGAATAAAATAGTTTATCACTCCGAACGTGGAAAATAATAGTAGTTTGAATTATATCTAATATTATAATTCCCGTAGTAACGAAAATACAAATATTTATTGATATAATTGCATGTTAGTATTTATATGGAATTTATTTATTTTACCTAGTAATTATTGCAATTAATTTACTAACCTTTATGTTCGAACGTAACTGTCTTTGGAAATCGATATTGGTGAACCCTTTGAGGAGCAAATCAAGAATAATTAATATAATAGTTCTCGTATGGCTTCTAGTGCATTGACCGAATTATATAGTGCATAGTTACATAGAGTAGTTGTCTGCACCAATTTACAACGTGCTATGCAATATTCATGCTCTATAGTACTGATTCATCTCTCTCAACTTTGTGTTATATTTCCGTCACGTCGTGCTCTGTGATGGGTTTCAGACCAAACTCAATTACAAATTGAGGCGATATATCTACGGTGAAATGGGACCTTTTCAAGTGTTTTTTTCCGTTCCGTACTAAATTCTTCTTAATTGTTAGAAAATTGTAATTTTTTTTAATTATGGGTGGTTTTGTATCATTGTATGATTAGTATCACAAAGAAGAATATATTCAAGGTTATGTTTCTAAAGACTTCAACCTATACTTAGCTTAAAAACCTTTGCAATCATAAGCATAAAGGAGAGTAACTTGCTGTCACACTCGGAAAACACAACATTCTGAGAAAATATGCGTATAAAATTTTGTTGTCCTAGGAGGTACGAACCCAGAATTGTTTTTCATATTACATAAGGCTAGACCTAAGGGTTGCGGCATTATCACTTCCCATGCAATCCAGTGGAATACTCGTAGTTATAATTTTTAGCTTAAAATTACTGGTCCATAAGAAATAACCCATGGACTATTTATAAATGGAGACTGAAGTTTGAGGATTAATAACATTTAAACTAGATCTAGATATTGTCGACTAGGACATAGAGGAGTATTAGATAGGCCGGCAAACCCACCAAAAAGATGAAAGCTTGGGGGAAAGAACCACAAAATTAATATGAAACCCAATCCCACTCCCCTTAACTTTGCAATAGTTCAAACACCGACTAAGCATACGAGTAGATACGTCATGAAATAATAAACATTAGGTTATTGATGAAATTCACTTAGTTAGAATTAAGTGTAATGTTCTTAGTAAGAACACGACAAATCAATAATATTTGAAACAGCTGCCAAATCTATCACTTATTTAATTTCAATGTAAAATAATTAAATGTATTAACAAAAATTAATCAGTAAAAAATACAATCGTTTCTTGATACTAAAGTTGTGTACTCTACTTAATTCAGTAACAATAAGACAAACCATATATTAGTTTATAATGCAGACCATAATGCACTGACGGTCTATTAGACCTCTATATAAACGTCAGTGTATTATGCTGTCAGACTAATGATCTATATAGTCAATGACATTGCTGTTGCATCGACATGGGAGGCATTCATACTGACACTTTGTACCACTATGACCTAATATGTGTATAACCTAGTTGATATAAGATTAAATTTATAAAACTGTTGGAATTATGCAGCGAATTTATGTAGCAAATACCCATTTGTTAATTTTGAAATTGAAGGCAAACTTTAGCGGTACTTCTAACCTATTTCTACTAACTTTATGCAGATGTATGCATTACATTTCGGTAGCATTGAGATTACATTATACCACAACCATTGGACATCCTAAATCCGATATAAAGTAGATATACAAAATATAAAGCGTAATAGAATAAAATATTCAGATTTTTTCAAAATGTGGATAAGAATTGTTGTAAATAGATTTTGTACACAATACGCACACAAGAGAAAGATCCAGGCAGTGAAATAATAGTACATTTGAAAATATATGTGTATCCACATAGATAAATTTAAAGTATTCCGATCATAAAAACACACGTGTTTAATAAATACAATACTGAATGTGTTTTCAAGGGGTTTTAGCATGCTATTCAATATATCCAACATCGAAGTTATGGTTATTAATAAACAACCTCCTACCCCAGGCTAGGCTAGTGACGTCACCCAATTATTGCCTTGGTAATGACCTCATTAACTCTCAGGTTACGCATCACCATTACAGGTGAAAGGCATATACCTTACACTTTGTGTAAAAGTTAACTTAGTTGTCACGTTTTCAAGAGAGTAAACTAATGATTTTTAATGGGTTTCTCTCAGTTATGCATTTTTATTCATGGATCAACAATCAACGTAAAAACCATTATTACTTTCCCATTTTTATTTACTTAACAATAAATAATTGGGAAGTTAACATACTACGTATTTCAGTAATAGATTATATGTTTAGTTGTATCATGAATCAACAGCCAATACACCGTTCCAAAATATATCCACAAATATACACTATTGATACGACCGTTTTGTAAACTAACCGTTTCAGTTTAGTTCTTAGAATTCAAAAGTTTTACATAACATTATTGTTTACTTACATGACAGGATAGTTTTACTTAACAACACGGGTAACGGACCAATAAGGTTCAAGGATTGAGAGAGAAAAAGTAAAATTGTAATGATTCTAACTTCAACTAATCAGCTGTTCAGGACAATTTAATTGTTGAGTGGTGCAATTATTGTTTAGTACAATGTTTCTTTACATCACTGTTTAGTGGACTGTGAGAGGTTATAAACGAAAACATAACCTCGTTTAGAAGTTATGAGTAGTTATTTTAGTAATTAAAACACTTTCATAGGTAAAGTATTGTACGCAACTCAGGTAAGTAGTGTTACCCACACTCGTGGAAGTTTTTAAGGCACTCGCCAGGCTCGTTCCTTAAGTTTTCTACTCGTGTCGTTAACACTATCTTTACGCGTTCGTTGCGTAAACTACTATTCCTGCTGTGATTCTGTACATTGGTATTGGTAAAATCGTATTGGCCATGTTCTTACCAGAGTTACACAGCATTTATGTTTTATCGGAACAAACCTGAGTCGTTAAAACCTTTTAGTAAAACAAAATGGCTCAGACATGTCGTGGTTTCGCGTTTCAGTGCCTTCAAGAAACGTTATCAGCATAGTTCATTTACCAACTCCCCCTTGCCTCGCTTCATATACAGTATTCCACTCCTTGGCTGAAGACAGGCAAACGCAAGGTGATAAAAGGCTACTAAACTCATAAACACAGATTAGAAATATATTTGGAGAGTGTAGTACGTAGCTAAACAGATAATCAAATCATCATAAACTCTTTTAGTTTTACATATAAAACTTCACAATATTCTCTTAACTATGAACATATGACAAGACTTCTTCCAGATCAATGATTTGAAAACAAGGGTTGTTATGGAGTATTTTTAGCGCCATAAATCAATTTACCGAATGAGCTCGACCTAAAACCCATCATAGGGTGGGACGTGACAGAAATGACACCCCAAACAGCTCGGCTACATGAATATTGTAACACTGGTCGTGTGTTATAGCTCAGAGGACCTGTTATATGCTGCAAATTATGGTGTTTGGTGGTGTATATACTACGATATGCTACCAACATAATAACAGAAATTCTATTGTTATTATTTTTTAATTTGAGTAATTACTGAAAGTGAAATTCATAGTAAGCGTTTTTGCTTGTAGTGTCCTACTTTGATAAATAATTGTCGAGATTGAGTGAATAGATACGATTGATTGGGGGATTCATGGCAATATTAATACAAATCAAGTGCAATTTTTAACACAAGCTATGATGTCATTACTGTAACTGGATTTTTAGGAAAGAGTTTTGCTAATGTGTTTCCAAATTTTGGAAACATTTTATAAATATTATCAGCAAATAAACACTATTATAAACATGTTCTTATTTTATAGAAAGTATGAAACATACAATAATATCTGTGCAACACGATAAAAATATGAGTAACACAGACACTGATAGTCTTAAGTAACATCAATCACAATTACCTTTTTAACACAAATAAATTATATCTTTATTGAAAAATGCCTTATAAAAATTGGCATTACACTCGAAATGATGATGATTTAATTTTTAATATCTGACAATACTGTACAATGCCAAATCAGTTGAACACAATAGAGAGGATTATTTTCCTAGCTGTTTTCTTGACCACTCCATGCAAAGAAGAATCATCACGCTTTACAATAAATTAATGATCTTGTATGAATGATCATCTAAATTAATTAAAATTTCTTTCCTTGATTTTCGACGTAACTTGAAAGAACCGGTGGGGGCGAATATCCTGGAGGTCCGTACGCAGCTTCAGGTGCAGAATCAGGATACTGGGAATTGTCGGATCCAGAAGGTGAAGTGCCAGACGAAGGTTCTTCTTCTTCATCGCTTCTGATTTGGACGTTTGGATTAGCGGAACTTCCGTCGTAGCTTGAAAGAACCGGTGGAGGTGAATATCCTGGTGCTCCGTACCGGCTGTAAGAAGAAGCAGCAGCATACTCTGCGGGTGGAGAATATTTGGTGTTTGCAGATGCACTAGAAACGTCTGGAGGAGCGAATTCCATGTTGTCATTCTGGTTGAGGAAGTCACCAAGAGTTAAGGCTAGCATACCCAGCAGACATACCTGGAAAGTAAAAATATCATTAGTTCTATTCAAATGGTCGGTTCAGGAACACACTTAATACTTTCAAATGTATGTTTCTTTTGCTTATCTCGGTGTACTGCAATTTAACATAGTATAAATAAATTATCCTGGTTAGATATTATATATTATACACGGTTGGGTAGCTGAGTGGATATAGTCAGGTTGCTGGTTCAATCCTGATAAATGTCAGTAGCTCAAAACCAAACTCAGCTGATTTTGATGATTGATTTATTAAAATGATCATTACTAATGAACCACCAGTTTTAGTCGGTAACAAAGGTATCATGTCATTCATTCGATACTCACCCATCTTTGCCTTAAATATCCATCATATGTTCGCTCTGTAAATAATAAAATAATAAAGAATTTCCTAACTTCTATATAAATATATACTTTTTTACCGTAGATTTTACTGCATTTCAAAATGTCCTTGAAAAATCCTTGCGCATTATTAATATATCCCTGTTTAAATATACTTGTAATAGTACCAACAACTTCATACGTTCCACTTAGGCGTGTAGCAGGTCATTAATATTTTTTTACAAATAGTTGAGTAATAAATGGTATCAGAAAACTGACATATGTGGTTTGACTAACTATGCAATTTTACGGGTAATATCACAAACATACCAATAACTTTTGAAAATTTATTTTTGGGGTTGTACAATTTTGTTTGGATTCAAAAGGACCATATTATACTAAATTTCTAAAAAAAAAAATCGTTCAGTCCGTTTTTGTGAAAATCCAATTTTCCCAGTATTTTATGGGTTCTACGGGAAATTTACCATTAAAATCAAAGTTCCCAAACAATAATAAAAGATAAACCACCTGACAATACCATGTATTAGGGGGTACCAAAGTCCATGAAAATTGTATTTATCCTTGTATACATGTATATATATCGACACACTAGACACATCGATACACCTACATACACAGAAACTCCCTCAAAAACAACTTTTTGGTGTTCAGGAGAACCAAAATGGATAATTATATCAACGCAAAACTCTAAATCGAAAATGTTGTTGAAATAGTATATTACGTTACTAGTCCTGAAAATAAGTGTTTACCGGACGAGTGAGGTCGTTCCCGTGCGAGACGAAGTCGAGTACGGGATTCCCATACGAGTCCAGTAATAGTATATTACGTTACTAGTCCTGAAAATAAGTGTTTGCCGGACGAGTGTGGTCGTTCCCGTGCGAGACGAAGTCGAGTACGGGATTACCATACGAGTCCGGTAAACACATTTTGGACGAGTGACGTACGATAGTTTACGCCATACTACTAAATCTGTACAAATCCTTATATATTACCACCAACTAAAGGACTAAAAATCACTAGTCATCTTAGAGGTTATGTTTTTGTTTATAACTACTCATTGCCAGTGCCACCCAAATACAGTATAATCAGCTGATTGGTGTCCGGTAAAACTCATTATAGTACAGTAGTACGCAATGAAACCCTATTTGATTAACTGGCGGCAAACAGCTGTTTTCTGGACTAAATCCTTGCGTGGGAAGTTCGTCAAAATAGTGTAGTGTGGCGTAAACACATTTTGGACGAGTTACGTACGATAGTTTACGCCATACTACTTAATCCGTACAAATCCTTATATATTTCCACCAACTAAAGGACTAAACATCACCAGTCATAACCTAAGAGAGGTTATGTTTTTGTTTATAACCAATTATTGCCACGCAAATACAGTATAATCAGCTGATTGGTGTCCGGTAAAACTCATTGCAGAACAGTATTACGCAATGAAACCCCATTTGAATAAGCTGGAGGCAAACAGCTGTTTTCTGGACTAAATCCTCGCTTGGGAAGTTCGACAAAATAATGTAGTGTGGCGTAAACAATATTTGCATATTATGTATAGGAGCAAAAGGTAAACACTAAACAAAAAGTTAAAAAAAAAACTTGAAATAACTAAGCATAATGTAAATCTTTTTGGCACATACGTAAAAAAACTTCCTTTAATCACCTAGACATATTTTATGACTAGACAATTAAAAACTAAAAACACAAATGTGAACTTTATTTAACACGTTTGTTTTCCACAGTTAAAGTTGTAAAAAGGAAAGTGTATTGCTTTGGGTCAGACCTCCAGGCCAGAAGGGCTCTTAAGGGAGTTTTCTTTGCACTTGAGAGACGCAATGTAAATATTTTAACACTAAGAGGACTTTGGTTGCATTGCTTGTCTCGGGCAGGAGTGTTTTCCAATCCTTTTCCGTCTGGCGCATTTTTACTAACTACTTTATTTGGTTTAGTCCAAACTCTTGATAGAAAATCTTTTAAGAAGGTACATTTGACTAAGCAACTAATTGTTTTAAATAAGTTCACTTATAATTAATTGACCTGATTAAAGGCTTCTTAGTATTATGTAGGTTGATTTAAGTTTTAACCATCGAACATTTTTAATATTAATGTTTTTTGATTAACTATTAATTTTGCCAATATTCATTTACCATTTTATATTTAAAACTAATTTTTTTACCCTGGTTTTGATGTAATTTGACAAAATGTTTGTCATCCCTTTAGATCCCTCAACAACAATGTTAGCAACAATGCCTGTCATCCAGCTGTGATCCTTGAACAAAGGGAACGTCACTTACATTCATAAGGCGCTGGCATGTTGGAAACATGTGTGAGATGTGTAAACAAAAGCTGGACATTCAAATAGTTGTAATAAAACGAGGAAATGTATAAGATGTATTTTAAATCAAGTATGAGTTGAACATGATAGTAGGATAGGTGTTAGCGATATCTAACTTTGTGTAAATTTGTTTTGAAAGCTATTTCTTGCATTGAATAGTACTTTACAATTAATAAAAATCTAAATCTAGGATTTAACAAACAATCTTCAACATTAAAGGCAAGCACTTTAACTGACAATTCCTTAGTAAAGTAAAGTAAAGTAATGTTAATAAGTCTGTTCACACCTTCAACACTCTTATATCTAGGTGTTTACACTTAAAAATTATTTATGTTTGTTGTTTGTTTAGCTATCAAACATTGATGTATAGTTTAATAAACGATAGTATGAGAGTTTTTAATTTGTCATAAACCCTGAGCATGAAATGCAACTGGAGGTAGTACTGACATGGCAACTCTGCTAGAAAATCAACACACTGTAAAATCTTTTTATGTTGTTACCAATTGTCAATTAGGGTTTCCGCTGTCTAAACTGGAACATAAGCTATATATTTATAGCTATATTACTATAACGACGACGACACTTCATTCTACACTCTAGCTTCACTCATATTCGAGCCAATCAGTTTTCAGAACAGTCTAGAGCAGTCCAATCTTAATTAGTAACATGGAAATGATTATACTACAGCAATTACACATATCAGAAAGACTTTCACAAAGAGTAATTGTACTATATGTTGCGTGATAGAGCTATACAAGGTGTCTCACCTAAAGTGAACCAATAGTTAACTTTTTCATTATGAGAAGGATATTTAACTTATTTTGGAGCACTCCCTTTTATTTTAAAATACCATAAAATACAGTTGCTCCAATTTTGAAGATAGTTGTCATTTTGATCGTTTTAGGATGTAGACACAGTGTCAAAACTTATTTACTCTTTGAATTTTCTCTGTAAACTTACTCGTTTTTTAGCTACAGGATGCAGAATGTGCACCACAAGCAATATTTTCTTTGGTGTAACGCGCTAACAAAATACTTTTTGATTCACCATTATATTCTAAATTAATTATAAAATAAGTGTTATATAAGAAATATTTTGAGTTTTCGGCCATATTGGTGGTCATAATTTTAAATTCCAAACCATCCCCAAAACATAAAGGGGAGTGCCCCATAAGAAGTTAACAACTGTCCTTCCCATAATACAGAAATTAGGTATTGGATCACTTTAGGCAAAAACATTTCGTGTACGAGAAAGGTTTAAAGTAATTTGAAATTAAAAAGAGATTAATATTGCTTCAATTAAAAGTACGAAACTTAGAATCTACTCACCAGTGACCACATTCTAATTCTACGTGGGATGCAATTCTCTCAGGATAGGTTGTGAACCGTTCACCGTCTTGTTTTAAAACCAGTCTGTTACGTCTATCGGGTGGATTGTACGTCGTTAACTATAATTTGAATATAATATATTGATAGTGGACAGTTCAAAGATTTGACATTGTCTGCCGGAGGTGGGAACTCATTCTGTTTATCATGTTTTCGTCGAACTGTAGGTATTGGATATTGAACTCAACTGTAGGAGGATATGACACGTTGGTCCAGCGTAAGTTTGGAGGGGATTTAAATCAGATCCGATTCTATTTGTCTTGTTTTCTTTGATTCTCTTTCCAACCAAATAACTCTATATGAAAAAACAGTAAATTACCAGCCAGATAAAGGGATGATTCTTGTAATCACCAATTATTACGGTTGAAGTTGAACCTTCATAGGCTTGGTAAAATAGGATACAAACCAATATTAAAATACAAAACTGCAAATTCGCAAAGGTAGAAGACATGTCTTGAACCAGTCATGCCTATCAGATAACCAGGCTGAGTTATATAGTTAAATATATAACATTTTATTAAGCTGTTTAAAATAATTACTAAATACTCCCCTGGGTCATAGTAACTGGTCTCTGAACCTCAGATAGACCAGCATATAAGATGGCTAGATTAAGCTTTTCAATAACAGGAAAGAAATCTCGTTAGATGACCTTTATTAGAACTTTATTACATTCTGATGAATTGTAAGAGTCCGTTTGGCTAAAGATAGTTTTTTTTTGCAAGAAACTCCTACTAAATGCAAATTACTCGTACATATTATACATTAATGCAATCTTTTTCTTATTGTTTGAAAATAAGTGATTCGCCAAAGGAGACGAGCATTGTCAAAAGTAAAGCTCCGCTGAGTTAGGTTTTCTGTGCTATTTGATTTCACTTGCCTTTGTCTTTATTTAACTTACCCAGCTAATCTTTCAATTAAGGGTTTTAAAAATGCATGGTTGGTAACTAACCCCTCTACTGTATAATATTAGGTAGTGCGAGACCCATTACCTTGTCAACAACCTTTATCATTGGTGAGTGATGTGAGTAACTATGAAAATTAATAGGTAAAATCACAAAATGTATATTAACTTTTGAGCCGTAATTCTTACAGGAATGGAGGTGGGGGGTTGCACTATTTTGCTTGAGTCCTTAAGAGACGAATTTCAATCAGAACAAGTTTTGTTATCGAAAAATCCATTTTCCATTTTTTGTATGGGTTTTATGGGAAAATAACATAAGTTACAATAACTTTTGAACCATAATTTTGACAGCAATGGGGGGTCTCAATAGATTGTTCCTACCTAATTCAATACTTATACTGTAGTATGAAAAAAAAACATAACAAATATCTTTGAAAATGGAATAAATAAAAATATAATAGTAAAAACAGCTATTTCAACAAATAAATTCAAAATTTTTTACTCTTGCTCTCTCTCTCTTAGCAATAATGATTTTTTATTTAAATTTGATTAGAGAGAATACACAGATTATTCTATATGTTTCTTCATTACTGAATGTCATTTCTTGAATAGTTCTAAGATCTTTTCAAAATTATCTTATTTCAGTGATTCAACGTTTATACAGCCGATTATTGTTAGAATTCTAACTCAGTACCCATTGCAAAAGTCAAAGAATACTGGTAAAATATTTACAATGCAAATACGAAAAGTAACAAAATTAACAATAAATCACATGTTACTCATACAATGCAATGCAACGATCTAACTCTTGCTAGTCCATGTTTATGATTTACAGTATTAGCATTCAGTAATTTCCAAAATTGTCTAGAACATTATACTTTAGCTATAGTACAGTTAGAAGGTCAATAACACTATAGCCTAATCATCTTGCCCAAGACTCATGTAAACACAACAATGCTTCGTCACGTTCAGAGACAACCTTCAGCCAGACCTAGTTCTACTTTCTATGTCTATTTATAGTTTGAGGAAGTATTGTCACCCAATACCCACATTCCAAGTATTGAGATGTGAAATGTGTAGAGTGAAAGTTCCGACCCAAACTAATAGTTTGTCTCAGTTGCAATTCCCCAAGCGTCAGTGTGTGACGATTTGGATCCTAATCATCTTGTCTCATACAAATATTAATAAATAATTGTGAAAATTAGTAAATGCGTGTTTTTTAGTTTAAGCAGTCTTATACACCCATTTGATCTCAAAACAAATGCACAATAAAATATATCAATATAGTAATTTATTACTTGAAGGTTTTTCATTTAGGAATTATAAACCCCTTTTAACTACTCCTAGAACTTTCGATTTCGATGGTTCACACTTATAGTACCCTTACGGCGGAGCGAGCTGGCCTAGTGGTAGAACTCAAGGCCCGAGGACCCGAGTTCAAATCCAACCAATCACCAATGGATGTTCTAGGACTAGCCTGAAGTAATGTGTAAAACTTTTCTCGGGTAGAACCTTACGTCCTAGGATGTAAATGTGGATCATAAAAAACTTGTAATAATACTAACTATTCCGGAGTATCACTAAAGCAAGTTAAAACGCTACAAAAAACTCCTTGTGTAACAACAAAGTAAATTTTCGACTTTACACGTACAAGGAGCGTCTTTTGAAAAGGTGATGCATATTTCACCACGGCAGAGAAAAGGTACCTTTGAAGGGACACATATTGAGAAGTTTCTCTCTGCGAGGTCCCTTAACACCCATTCACAAACAAGCGTTGCATACTGTATCATAGGGGAGAAAATATACTGCTTTGTAGGGTAAATAAAATAGCTTACATTTTTAAAGGTTACAGTCTACTCACAAAATATTTAATCGTTTTTGACCAGAATAAGGATACCATTGACTCTCCATGGAACTTGTAAAGCCTCAAAACAAACGAATTATTGGAATTTTAGCGGAGTTATTTTCAAGGGACATTACCTATATGTTTATCGAACAACTTTTGAATGTTACTATAAAATCTCTGATCATTTTGTGTTCATCGACACTAATGACTTTTTTACGTTTTTGTCAGCTAATGTAGCTTAACGTCGCTCTTTGTTAGATGGAACACTTTTCTAAAGCTCAATGCTACATCTGGTTAACATAAATGGGATGTATGTCATTTACTTATGTTACTACTAGCTGTACCCGCGGGCTTTACCCCGTTTTACTTCATAAGTGAGCTCGTTCGCATGGCTCAATCACGTCCTGATTGAAGTTCGTTCGCTACGCTCACTCACCTTTAGAATGGAGCTCGTTCGCTGCGCTCACTTGCCTTCAGGTTAGCTCGTTCGCTACGCTAACTCACCTCCAGGTTGAAGTTTGTTCGCTACGCTCACTCAGCTGTACCCGCGGGCATTGCCCCTTTTTACTTCATAAGTGAGCTCGTTCGCATGGCTCAATCACGTCCTGGTTGAAGCTCGTTCGCTACGCTCACTCTCCTTTAGGTTGGAGCTCGTTCGCTGCGCTCACTTGCCTTCAGGTTAGCTCGTTCGCTACGCTAACTCGCCACCAGGATGAAGTTTGTTCGCTTCGCTCACTCACCTTTTGGTTGCAAATTAGCTGTTGTCATAGAAAAAAAAAATAATAATAATAGTGCTGCACCCTGTTGGTAATCCTTGTAAGTTTTTAATGCTTTTGCATATCATAGAAACAACTTTTTAGTTGAAACAGCTGACTAAATTATTTAATTCCCTTTTAATATGAATACTCATAAGGTTAACATGGGGAACTATAGAGCCACTGGGGTGGAGCCCGAAAGGATTTTTGAGATAAGAATATGCCTATATGTTAATCGGGAATGTGAGCTATCATCATGCCAAATTTCAGCAAAATCCGTCCAGTGGTTAATGCGTTCACTTGTCACAAACATACATCCATACATCCAAACTTTCTCATTTATAATATTAGTAGGATAAGTCAATAAGTCATTTATTGGGCCAAACTGACAATAACTTGCATTAGCCAAGTCAATACAAGAAGACATAAATTTAGTACATCTTAATAAACCTAAATTCCTTACTGAAAAAATCCAAAAAAATCCAATTGTTCTTCCTCTTTGTTCTGTAGCTGCTATGTGCTAGTTTAGATGATATGAGGGTATCCTTAAGGAGGTTATCCTTAAGGAGGCTATCCTTAAGGTGTTTATCCTTAAGGAGGTTATCCTTAAGGAGGTTATCCTTAAGGAGGGTAATTTTAAGGAGGTTATCCTTAAGGAGGGTATTTTTAAGGAGAGTATCCTTAGGGAGAGTAACCTGAAAGAGGGTATCCTTAGGGAGAGTAACCTGAAAGAGGGTATCCTTAAGGAGGTTATCCTTAAAAAGGCTATCCTTAAGGAGGTTATCCTTAAGGAGGCTATGCTTAAGTATGCTATCCTTAAGGAGGCTATCCTTAAGGAGGTTATCCTTAAGGACTGTATCCTTAAGGAGGGTATCCTTAAGGAGGGTATCCTTCAGGGGGGTATATTTAAAGAGGTTATCCTTAAGTAGGTTATCCTTAAGGAGGTTATCCTTAAGGAGAATATATGGAGGTATCCTTAAGGTATCGTTATGGAGGTTATTCTTAAGGAGGTTATCCTTAAGGAGGGTATATTTAAGGAGGTTATCCTTAAGGAGGGTATATTTAAGGAGGTTATCCTTAAGGAGAGTATCCTTCAGGGGGTTATCCTTAAGGAGGTTATCCTTAAGGAGGTTATCCTTAAGGAGGCTATCCTTAAGGAGGCTTTCCTTAAGGAGGTTTTCCTTAAAGAACTTATCCTTAAGGAGCTTATCCTTAAGGAAGCTCCTTAAGGAGGTGATCTTTAAGGAGGCTATCCTTAAGGAGACTATCCTTAAGGAGGCTATTCTTAAGGAGAATATATTTAAGGAGGTTATCCTTAAGGAGGATATATATATAAGGAGGGTATCCTTCAGGGGGTAATCCTTAAGGAGGTTATCCTTAAGGAGGGTGTACTTAAGGAGGTTATCCTTAAGGAGGGTATATTTAAGGAGGTTATCCTTAAGGAGGGTATCCTCAAGGAGGGTATATTTAAGGAAGTTATCCTTAAGGAGGCTATCCTTAAGGAGGCAAACCTTTAGGAGGTTATCCTTAAGGAGGCAATCCTTTAGGAGGTTATCCTTATGGAGGTTATCCTTAAGGAGGCTATCCTTAAGGAGGTTATCCTTAAGGAGGGTATCCTTCAGGGGGTTATCCTTAAGGAGGGTGTACATTAGGAGGTTATCCTTAAGGAGGTTATCCTTAAGGAGGATATATTTAAGGAGGTTAAGGAGGGTATCCTTCAGGGGTTATCCTTAAGAAGGGTGTACATTAGGAGGTTATCCTTAAGGAGTTTATCCTTAAGGAGGTTATCCTTATGGAGGTTGTTCTTAAGGAGGTTATACTTAAGGAGGTTATCCTTAAGGAGGTTATCCTTAATGAGGATATATTAAAGGAGGTTATCCTTAAGGAGGTTATCCTTAATGAGGATATATTTAAGGAGGCTATCCTTGAGGAGGTTATCCTTGAGGAGGATATATTTAAGGAGGTTATCCTTAAGGACGGTATATTTAAGGAAGTTATCCTTAAGGAGTCTATCCTTAAGGAGGCTTTCCTTAAGGAGGTTATCCTTAAGGAGGCTATCCTTAAGGAGGCTTTCCTTAAGGAGGTTATCCTTAAGGAGGCTATCCTTAAGGAGGTTATCCTTATGGAGGTTATCCTTAAGGAGTTTATCCTTAAGGAGTCTCATTAAGGAGGGTATCCTTAAGGAGTCTATCATTAAGGAGGCTATCCTTAAGGAGGCTTTCCTTAAGGAGGTTATCCTTAAGGAGGCTATCCTTAAGGAGGTTATCCTTAAGGAGGTTATCCTTATGGAGGCTATCCTTAAGGAGTTTATCCTTAAGGAGTCTATCATTAAGGATGGTATCCTTAAGGAGTCTATCATTAAGGATGGTATCCTTAAGGAGTCTATCATTAAGGAGGGTATCCTTAAGGAGTCTATCATTAAGGAGGGTACCCTTAAGGAGGTTATCCTTCAGGAGGTTATCCTTAAGGAGGTTATCCTTAAGGAGGCTCTCCTTAAGGAGGTTATCCTTAATGAGGATATATTTAAGGAGGCTATCCTTAAGGAGGTTATCCTTAATGAGGATATATTTAAGGAGGCTATCCTTAAGGAGGTTATCCTTAAGGAGGATATTTTTAAGGAGGTTATCCTTAAGGACGGTATATTTAATGAGGTTATCCTTAAGGAGGGTATCCTTCAGGAGGGTATCCTTCAGGGGGTTATCCTTAAGGAGGGTGTACTTAAGGAGGTTATCCTTAAGGAAGTTATCCCTAAGGAGGTTATCCTTAAGGAGGGTATCCTTAAGGAGGTTATCCTTAAGGAGGTTATCCTTAAGGAGGTTATCCTTAAGGAGGTTAACCTTAAGGAGGGTACCCTTAGGGAGGTTATCCTTAAGTAGGTTATCCTTAAGGAGGTTATCCTTAAGTAGGTTATCCTTAAGGAGGTTATCCTTAAGGAGGCTCTCCTTAAGGAGGTTATCCTTAAGGAGGTTATCCTTAATGAGGATATATTTAAGGAGGCTATCCTTACGGAGGTTATCCTTAAGGAGGATATATTTAAGGAGGTTATCCTTAAGGACGGTATATTTAAGGAGGTTATCCTTAAGGACGGTATAATTAAGGAGGTTATCCTTAAGGAGGGTATCCTTCAGGGGGTTATCCTTAAGGAGGGTGTACTTAAGGAGGTTATCCCTAAGGAAGTTATCCTTAAGGAGGTTATCCTTATGGAGGTTATCCTTAAGGAGGTTATCCTTAAGGAGGTTATCCTTAAGGAGGTTTTTCCTTAAGGAGGTTATCCTTAAGGAGGTTATCCTTTTCATCAGGTGTTCAGGTTTTTTTTCATCTTATTGTTTAGTTAAAGCATGCCTGTGGTTCTATATATATATATCGAGTCCTTCCTGTAATTAAACAGTAACACTCTTGCATAATTAGTGATAAATGGTTCTATATTACGTAAAATATTCATAATGGCAAAAATATGTTTTTTTTATTTTCGAACTTCATTGCATCTTTACTTTGACTCATAGAACCATTTCCCGGAGTTTGGATGTATTTTTTCGGGGTACCTCCTGTACAATCCAATAATTACCTAATCACTTCTATTTTTTTCAATGTTGTTGTAAGACTGAGTTTATGTTAAGACTATTGTACATCATTGCATATTACACAGTTAGTTCACAAAACGCATTCGTAGTATGTTGTCTGCATTAAACATACAATGATGTAGATAAATCTTGTCTGACATTGTTGTTTTGTTTATAGGTATATCTGCCAGATGTAGATATAAAAAGTACCAGAATATTTATACTTTTGTAAAACATGAGATAAACTGGAAGCGGATGAGTTGGATGAAATGTATGTAAATTCCAACTCGGCACTTTCCGGATTAGCATACGTTATTTCACGTTCCTGGCCGATTTTTGTCTTAAATCCCCCGTTTTAAGAATAGCAAACAATCAATTAAAAAAATGTTGCAACAGCATGTGAATTTATATTTTAATACTAATAATGAATAGAAACAGATACAAAACATATCTAGCAATTAATTTTAAAATATTCAGGATATACGTAGTAGAACAAAATAAAATGAATAAATGTAACTATATTAATAATTTATAAACACAATTTATTATGCATTGTATGCAGTAAATAATTGACAGTTTGTTAAAATTATCATCATATAATATAACACTAAACTAAATAGAATGTACAGTTACGTTGAATGCTTTTGATTTGTTTTCTTTAAGCAAGAATACATAAATCATCCATCAGTAGATGGTGCGACTTAAGGTAAAGCCATTAAATAACTTCAAAGTTGATCTCCATATCAAGAGAGAATAATTTACACTTCCCTTTCATCGTCCTGAGTTGACAACCTGTACATTACTTCAGCTATGCTCTCAGTGAACATGTAAACATTGAATTATTTACTTATACTGAACATAGCAAACAACTTATTTAGGAGGTTTTATAATCCCTAGTAACAATAATTAATAAACAATAAATCAGTATAAGTGGGTTAGTACTACAATTCGTTGTTTTCTAAAAGTAAGGATCTAACCCTAAAATGTTTGTAAGAGTAATCCTGTTAAGGGTGGTGGGCCAATGTGTGTATAACGTCATGTTAAACTGATTTTGAGAGGTTGGTAACCCCTTCTTCTTTGATTTTCCTGATATGGCCTTGTTCACAGAACTTCGAGCAAAGCAAGGGGTGAACCAGTGTGGTATAAGATGAATGCAATAATATGAAATGTCTTACATAACTTTAAGTATTGGTGGATCTGTGGCTCAGTCGGTAGCATAACGGACTTCGGGCCCAATGCAGCGTAGGTTCGGTTCCTGGTCACTGCCACTACTTGTTGAGTAAATTTTACCCTTGAACTGTACCGGCTCACCCTTTGCTTTGCTGTATACGTTCCACGCACAAGTCCATGGCCTATTTGGACAGACAAATGTAATGTTAAAAGAGGTAATGTATATATAAAATTTCAATATAAATGCTACATCTAAATGATCAAATATGGAAAATTCAAATATTGTTTCTTTTTGATCATGACACTCAATGAGAGTGAAAACTAGATTTTCAATTCATCCTCAGAATTTCGGATAAACTTTCGAATGAGATGAATACCAAGTGGAACAAAGAGAAAACAAACGGGATTGTTTTAGGTGCTCAAAGAGAGGGACTGGCTTGGTAAAGTTTGTTCTGGAAGTTCAACAAACTTGGGAAAGACAAACCATAAGTATTGCTTTCGAAACTTTTGGACCAACTACTTTCCTAAAAAAATACAAAATAAAATGTTTATTTCAAATTAAATTATTTGACGTTTTAAAATTCATCGCGTGTGTTTGTATATTGATAAGTGGAAATGTGATGAACAGTTTCTCCACTATTGATAAATGTTTTTTTCGAAGGTGTTTTACTTTTAGTCCAGGCGCTAAACGGGTTGAGTATGCACTGAAAGTCTGACAAAATTTGACTTTTGATTATTGTTGGGGACATCTAGTAGATGAAAAAAATCGATGATGTCGCATTTCTAGGGTGGTCACAACTCGGGGGGGAGGGGGGGAAGTTGCGTGGGTCATCGGTTTACGTTTCCGCGTCTAACTCACAAACGGTTAATGATAGAAAGGTGAATTAAGCGTTTATCTACGCCTAAAGATATTGTCTTTTAAAAAGGTTATTGCAACCTTTCTTCTATCTCTTATACTTTAGGCGCTAATCAACATTTATTGCAAAAAATAAAATTTAAAAATACTTTAAAATGAAATATCGGAAATATTGCGCTTGTTTAGGGCATGTTACAAACTATTTATGGTTAGAAAAACTAACAAGTAGTACAACAACACCAAGTTTAAAGAAATCCGTGCAAAAACAACAGAGCTACGTTGATTTCAGTAAGAGTAAACGTGGGAAATTCGTAGTAGTATCGAGGCGCGCATGGATGGTACACGTAGCCCACAGTCAATATAGGTTTGATGTTGTAAGTAACTATGGGAAAGCTGAATTTTTCTATGCTGTTAGACCATGTTGAGATTATTATTTTCCCGAAAGTCAACACTCCTCCCCCCTTGTGCTTTCCTCTAACCCCCCTTTTTAGATAAATTTAAAGCCTCTCAGCAATTAAGCTATAACTTTAAAACGGGTAAGGATAATAATGCAATATTTTATTAATCATTTTGCGTTACGATAATCTACAAAAAGAATTATTAGATGAATAAATATTAAAAAAGAATTATTATAGATTTCTGAAGAAGAAGAAGAAGAAAATGTGTTCATTGTAATAAAATATCAATAAAGTGTTTTTCTATTTAAATGCAAGGAACAATGGTCAAAGACCGTCTGTTTTGTGTTAGACACACTGATTTTAAAATATTTTAAAACAGTTTAAAAAAATTCCATGAATCACATACAATTATTCATAAAATAAACTGATTTCCACTACAGAACATACACAAATAGCACTACATACTAATAGATCAGATATCAATTGAATGAATAATAAAATTTAAATGTAGCCTACTGAGAATCTGAATTTTTCCTACAAACAGTTAATAATTCATAAAACAAACCTGTTACTTTTATAATTTACTTTGATAGATACTTAACAAAACAATATTTTATAAACTTTTTAAATTACATAGATTTTTCCAATTTTTGTATTGATATCTCAATTCTTAAATTTAATAATTATACTCCATTATCAATTCCCACATTTTACTCCACGCCTCTTTAAGATAATTTCCAAGTGCCCGCCAATCTTTGCTATTTAAAAATTCAAAAAAACTCATATTCATTTAAATATAACTTGTTAGACCAAAATTGACGTATCTTTTTTTAAATTGGACACTCTGCTATAAAAGGGTACACGTTTCATTCCGGTTGAGATTACATAGTGAACATACATAAATTTTATTTTCCATATAGAGTTAACTTTTTATTAGACGACCCCTTTTATTTGTAAAAAATGTTTTTAGGGATGGTTACGAATAAAAAATATATATCCACCATTTTCCAATATGGCCAACAACTTTGTTATTTCTTATGGAATACGCTGTATTTTAGTATTCTTTTAGAATTTAAAAGCTATTTTTTTATTCGTGACATTTTTTCTCTAAACCTACCCCATTTAGGAGTTACAGCGTGTTATATCTAAAAGAAAGGCTTGTGGTGTACATTCGGCATCGTGTAGCTCATAAACGAGTAAGTTGAGAGAGAAAGTGCAAAGAATAAATAAGTCACATATAAGTTCTCGTTCAAAAAAATATATAAAATACGTTAAAAAAATACTGATTTTGTTGTTTTAAAAATGGCCACAATTTTCAAAAATGTTAGACTTACTTTGATGTGCTAGCTTACTTTGATATTGGAACAATTTATTTTATGGTTTTTGTTAATGTAGATGTGATTTGAAAACTTGTTTATTCTTTGTATTTCCGCTCATAAACTTACTCGTTTATGAGCTAAAGGATGCAGGATGTACTCACAAACCATTTCTTTTTCGATGTAACTCCTAAACAAGTAGCTTTAGAAAAAAATGTCAAGATCTCATAATAAAAAAAGTTATCTATTGGTTCACTTTAGGTGAGACACCCTGTATAATAAAATGAGGCTTTGGCGTACAGCAGCAAATGCACGATATTCATTCATATGTATCCACTACAGTCTGTATATGTACTGAATGAGCTACATAACGTTAATATAATCTATATAAAGCGGCAAATTCAAATACAAAAACCATAATATACGTAATTTTTTTCATTGTTGCGGTGCACAAAAAGCCAGAGTCCTGTAAAATCAATATACTGTACCTACTGTACCCATCTATAACATCTATGTATACTGTATCTATAACCACTATATGCAAACAAACTGTTAATAACTATGTATCATTTTAAAATGTAAACTATGCACCCCAAATTTTGTATCAAACATTTTGTTGTGCAACCTCGTATAAAAAAACTACAAAGAAAAGTTTCATAAATTAATCCGTAAAAAATATTTTTTTATGTTTATGATATTTTTTAACTATGAATATTTAGGATACCATCCCATGGTAAATACACTTTTTGTAGAATATAGTAACGCAAAATGATTAATAAAATATTGCGTTATTATCCTTACCCGTTTTTAAGTTATAGCTTAATTTCTAAGAGACTGTAAATTTATCTAAAG
The DNA here is from genome assembly GCF_028750875.1 of Macrosteles quadrilineatus. Lineage (NCBI taxonomy): Eukaryota > Metazoa > Arthropoda > Insecta > Hemiptera > Cicadellidae > Macrosteles > Macrosteles quadrilineatus. The sequence goes on from NW_026542595.1 coordinate 194,218,661, forward strand.
GGGGGGGGGGGGTATAGGAAAGCACAAAGGGGTAGGAGTGGGGACTTTTGGGAAAATGCTCATCTCAACATGGTCTAACAGCATAAAAAAATTCAGCTTTCCCATAGTTACTTACAACATCAAACCTATATTGACTGTGGGCTACGTGTACCATCCATGCGCGCCTCGATACTACTACGAATTTCCCACGTTTACTCTTACTGAAATCAACGTAGCTCTGTTGTTTTTGCACGGATTTCTTTAAACTTGGTGTTGTTGTACTACTTGTTAGTTTTTCTAACCATAAATAGTTTGTAACATGCCCTAAACAAGCGCAATATTTCCGATATTTCATTTTAAAGTATTTTTAAATTTTATTTTTTGCAATAAATGTTGATTAGCGCCTAAAGTATAAGAGATAGAAGAAAGGTTGTAATAACCTTTTTAAAAGACAATATCTTTAGTCGTAGATAGACGCTTAATTCACCTTTCTATCATTAACCGTTTGTGAGTTAGATGCGGAAACGTAAACCGATGACCCACGCAACTTCCCCCCCTCCCCCCCGAGTTGTGACCACCCTAGAAATGCGACATCATCGATTTTTTTCATCTACTAGATGTCCCCAACAATAATCAAAAGTCAAATTTTGTCAGACTTTCAGTGCATACTCAACCCGTTTAGCGCCTGGACTATTTGGTGATTGATGTTTTTACTTAAGTGTAACTTCACCAAGTTTGCCGTATATAACACCACATGGGCGGGAAGTAGGCGATAGTGGTAAGAACATGAAGTTGTCATACGAATACCATCAAAAGCTTCCCAGACGAGTCATGTACATTACTTTTCGCCACACGACCAGCAACAAATGTACATGCTTAAAACCCATACACAAAACTGTTTAATAAACATCATTTAACAAGGCATTTTAACAAACATAATTTTCAACATTTAAAAATTTAACTTTTTTATCCTTTCCAAAATTGTTTGTGAATGTGCAATCTTTATGTTTAAACCTGTCTTATGTTTATTATCAAGTTTCGTAGAGAGCCTACTTAGGAAACTCATGCTATTTTCTTTATTCCACCTAAAAATGATCGGTTAATTTAAATGCTACACCAGTCATAAGTGCAGCCAATTTACCGAACCCTTCCTCTAAACAACGATTTTCTTGTCAACAAAGCAAAAAGAAACAGCTCAATGAGCAATGTGGGGAAAATGTATACGTCAAAAATTTCCCAACATTATACTTTAGTTAGCCTATGCAAACATTTTAATTACGAACTATTTTTATGGTGCCTTTTGTAAAAATATATGTTTTATGTGTGATTGTTGTTCAAGTTCACTAACCTTACCCCATGTAACCTCTATGTGCAACTGTGGATCACGAAGTATGTTGTTTGGTTATAAAATCATCAAATTGCAAAGCAAAATCTGCATGTCAAAGGGTAACAAATCTGACCTCTTTCATCACGGATAACGAGATAGGACTAAGGCTGAAAACTAACTTGTTGTGAGGGACAAATAATCGCTGTATTACAATAACATTGTTATCTTTGTACATTATAAAAGTAAACAATTGCATGTGTAATTAAAATACCTTCAATGGAAAACCTCATTTATGCGTACATTCTTTACGATTATCGTTTTGTACTTGATATAGGTAGGCTAAGTAAAAAAATATTCTGAATGAATCTCGGATATGATACCTGTAATAAACATTTCTTCTCAATAAAAATTTTTAAACGACTCAAAATAATGTACCTAGGGACCATATGTCTCTTTAGTGTACCGCATAAGTATATAGTTGTATTACAGTTTATAGTTATTTAATACAATTTAGTATTTTGTATTGTCTATGTACACTGTTGTGAAAATTAAGGAAATAAATCATAAGGCCTAGTCAATTAAAATCATATCATCATTTGATTTAGTCATAATTAATAAGAGATTAAAAAGAATTGAACATTTAAATAATAAGCAGCGTTACACCTTTGCCTCTAAAACGTCGATTTCTGTCATCAAATCACATTCAGAAAACGGCTGTTAACACGTTAGTGTGATCAGAATTTCGTTTCATTCTTAACACAGTCATAAAAAGTAATATAAATTTGATTAAAATAAATGTATTAACATTTTATGTCGCACAATAAATTTACTACATGTTTACCCTTTAGATCATCTAATTTAACTCTCAACGTTAGTGTATCAAAACTAAACCTCCATATAAAACAATGAGTGTTACCGTTGCCTTTAGATACTGCAAGCAAACCTTATTGTAAAATCATAATCATGTTCTCAATTTCTGGAGAGCCTTGGGGGCCTTGATAACGATTAAATACATTTCACCGACTAGATATATTAAATATTAAACTGCTTTACCAACCAATAAGTATGACAAATTCTCTGCATGAATCTACATTTCTTTTGTAAGCGTATTTCTTGTATAGGCCTACACCGTGTTATGCAAGAAGCTGTTGTGGTTGCCATGACAACAGGGCTGTGGAGGTAAGATGCCTATTACAGGGCCTCCTATAATCCCTTCATTAGTTAGTGACGTCGACCGGCTTTACTAAACAATGTTTTGCATAAACAGTCATGCATATATTAGGGTGAGAATTTACTGATGTAAACGACCTTAAATAAACGTAATTGTTGTTGATTCCTCTGTAATCATGTTGGCAATTAAGTAAATGTGTATTTTAAAAAGTTTTTATTTTCGTTTTAATATAAAGTAAAAAGGTGAAATGTTTTCTTCCTTTTTATGTTTACTTTTTTATTGAACTGACATACGCGATTTCTTCATTACAGGCTTTTGTTGAAAATATCTTTACATCTACAATGTCTGGAACATAGACCTAAAATGTAATGAGACTGAAGCCTAATGAATTACCTAATGAATCCGTAAAAAAATAAGGAACTAAGTTTTAAAGCTGCATTAATTTACAGTGGTACTCAATCCACATTTATGAAGAGAATCAACACAATAAGTAGGTTCTATCTGAAACGTATCAAACAATGTATTTAGAATGTAAGTAAACACAAAATGGTAATTAACTAGAATAAACTTGATCTATTGGTCAACAGCGGATGGCAATCAATGAAGTCGGCCTAGATTAAGTACCCTCAACTCATTTTCTGCTACAAGCAATCAGGTAAAGAGTGACTCTTACAGGTGGTTCAGGAACTAATCAATCCCAAATGAGGTGTTATTTGTCTTTCGATGTGATAGCTTCTGTTTGTCGAAGCTCTCTTTTCATTACTTTCTTTTTCCTTTTGGGTGTCCTTTAGTACCGTCTCTATGTCCATTATTTGTTACTTTTCTTATCACTTAAGTCATCAATAACTCTATCAATATGATGTTATTACAACCATTATCATCTTTGCCTACTTCAGCTTCATCGTCATTATCATTATCATTTATATAAATAGAGTATTTGAATTATCTTAAAATTAATGTACCGGTACAACATTCTGTCTGATAAACCAAGAGGTCAACTCTTAGAATGGACCATGAGGTCCATAGTTTATATCAGTAATGAAGAATTTTCGTATAACTTTTATTGTAAGGAATCACGTTTTGTCATAAATTACTAACCAAACACTTCTGAGTTGGTTCTTGTATAAACTTCAGTTTATTTTTTCGGGAACTACAAAACGGATATCCTTGAACAACATATTAAAACATAAAGGATGGAAGAGGAGGAATGGAATGGAAGAGTTTCAAATCTCACTAAACATCAAATTGAAATTTGTAATGTGTTAATTCCAAGAGCAAGGAGAAGAACAAACAGCAAACACTAACATGATTGGATAGGGAAAATTATCAATTACCTTTTTATTAATTCATGCAAATATAATTTGACCAAGAAACATATGATGAATTCTGAATTAAAATATTCACTTTATAACATGCAATATTCTGTAAGCATTTGTTCAACAAAGGTATGTATCTTGGGGCATATTGAGAGCTGCTTGGGCATCCCTAGGGAGCTTTTCACAGCCTGGTGTTGCTTATTGAATATTGCATAACCGTCAGAAAGGCAGGGGAAATGTTCCGCTTGTAGACTAGGTAAATGCATGATTCAGAATCTGTAAGACTGGTAAGACATTATACGCTGAAAGTCAACTTTTTGGTATTACAAATCCCTTAAACAGGATTTCAGTAAAACTACGTGACTAATCATATTCTTTTGGAACAATGTATATTTAAATGCTATATTTGATGTCATATATTGAAACTGTAAAAACAGTAAGCTGATTAGAAAATTTTCCGTCACCTAAGTTAGGATTCCAAATTCCACAAATATTCACTAAATCTACTGTGATGAATAATTTAAATACGAATATTTTATAAGATACAACGATTGGAAAATGTGCAAAATGGTGCATTGCGACACTTGCAAATGTAATTTAAGTTTTCCGCTTCGCAGACAAACTCCCTAAGCCCTCCCAGTAATTTGTGTTATCGTTCTTTCAGTTATTATTATCCATTAAGTTCGGTTATTTATTTGAAAGCAAAACAAATACGTCAAATAACACTTATAACACTTAACACTTATAACTCATAGGTGTTATTTGATGTATTTTTTTGCGCTTTCAGGTTATTTAATAACACGAACAATGCTGATCAAGAAGTCATTTAGTTATTAATTATTCTGATTTACTTTTCATGAATTTAACCAACTTTTACCTGCGTAATAAACTAAAATCTTTTTATAACAAATCTTACATTATTATATTTTTGAAAAATAAATTTTCACCACTTATAAAATCAACCTCAAATTTTAAAGTAAATATGGTCTGATTTTAGTTAAACACTTTTTCTGACCCTTTTTTACAATAAAGATTGTTAACAGCATTTTATTTTACAAAACCTGGGTTGGAATAATCGTTTAGCAGGTTAAAAAATAAAGAAAATTAACAACTATTACAACTATTTTAAGAATATAGAATGAAACGTATTTAACAGCTCCTCAATAAATAACAGGTACGAATTATCTTTTCTCGTTTTGATTTCACTAACCATTACTACTTCTCGTCTACTCTATCTTACTTTTCTCTTTTTCATCACATGGTAGAAAATTCCGAGGCAGTTTTCTCACAGTCATTACACCTGATGTGGATGTTGTTATTCACCAATTAATTTCATTTTAACTGGTTAATCAATCTTAGAGTATTCAAGTATTAAAACCACTTCAAGATCATAGTCAATATTTACGCGAGATAAAACTTAAATTGGACATAGATTTTGTCACACGCATGACAAAAAGAACACGGAATTGCTTGAAATGGAAGAAACATTTGAATATTATATTTCCCAGCGGCTATATCCTTAGAATCCTTTCAGCTTTGGCAATATTTTCAATGTATGTTGTCCTTTTGAAGGATTTCTTCAACTTAAGTATTCTATACCCTCGGCTTCAGTAGGTTTTAAAGGGCTTGCTTTCAGTTAACTCCCTTAGAGCATTACAATCAATTAGCTTATAAATAGGCACATGGTTTACTTGGTGACTGGATGAGCACTTTATGAAATGTTACTATAATGTATATTGTACCAATATTGTTTGCATTCAGTTAATTAATTTACAAGCAATGTTACTGTCTGCAATTAGTTTCACAACACAACACCACTTAGTACATATATATATATTTTTAGTTTTTTTTGCCAACTATTTATTCCCTCAGAATTTGATATAAATTTTTCAAATGCGTTGATAATGAGTTTGAAATTTTCCCCGCCCATGCTCAAATCTCTGCATGATTGATTCCCAAACAACTATCACATATATTCGTGAGTAATGAATGTCCCCAATGAACCTATATTCACTCGTTAGGACCGGAAGGGAAGGTGTTTCTGGGCCAGGAGATCCTGAGGCAGGAAATTGGATCCTTAGTCTGAGCTTAGTTTGTCCTGTAATTAAACCGTTGTGTTGATACGCTTTGCCAGGAGAGGCTAAGTAAGACAGGTTACAATAGCTGTGATTTTAAACTCAAATGTAAAAAAGAATTCTTTGTCTTTGTAAAAAATCAAATATAAGGTTTACTTTTAAATGATAATGGTAAAATATTTTTTCACACTCTATTATATAAATATAATTTAATTATGATTGAACTACTAATGAACTAAAAATGGTAAGACATATTTTTTTATCAATACAAAACTATTATTGTCATTTTTTTGCTAATAATTTAATGTAACTCTAATTTTATAAACTGAAAAACCAATTGCATTGATAAAATTTAATTCTATTTCCAGTTTTTAATTAAGCTAATAAATTAAAAAACGTCAAATCAACACGTCTAGGTTAGTCTGACGAAATAGTTCATATTAAGTAGAAATCAACTATTTTTGTGGTATTATTGTAATTTTGATATCTAACTCTATTCCTGGACAGTTCTTACATAAAAAACGAAAAAGCATTAAATGTAAACAATGCAATGAATTAGTTTATTGATCGAGCCTATACAGACAAAAATTTCTCTCTCTATACTTCCAAATCCTAATCTTGATTATTGTACCAAAGTAAAAATTTCTAATTTAATTTGAGTTATCCTATAAACTACTCTTACAACCCAAAGATGTTTTCTAAAGGCTACCATGTATTTTTTGGGGGGTTTATCTGTATGGCGTTTACGCTAAATCTGTAAATATGACTGATTAAAAAAATTTTAAAAGGTTTAAGTTACCTTTTTCGTCAAACGATCTTTGCTGTAGTAGGTGACTACAGCTGTTTCGTGCCGCTGGGGCACATCTTCAGGTCAAGCGTTAAGATAATAAATCTGTCATCCGTGGATGAGTTTGTCAAAATAAATATTTACACAAAATACTCGAATACGAAAAAATTACATGACAGCTTTATTATCTTAACGCTTGACCTGAAGATGTGCCCCAGCGGCACGAAACAGCTGTAGTCATCTACTACATCAAGGATCGTTTGACGCAAAAGGTAACTTAAACCATTTTATATTGCAAATTTTGATATAGAGGCTAACCCATCATGATTAAAAAACCTGATTTAAGGAATTGCATTAGTATTTGAGTACGGTAATTGATTTTGAGAAATAATCTATGTTTAGTGTGCACAAGTATTATTACTTTTGCACAAATTCATTAGTATTTAATTAGATATTTTATAAAGTTTTTATTTACCTAAAATCATTACGTATCCAAATTTACATGTAAAAACATCATTTTATTAGATTGCATGAGTATTCAAGGAGATTTTTGACGTTAAGCCCAAAAACAGTTATCTTAAAAGACCCGAGCCAATCTTAGCAATATCGATACCATTGCACGTCCCGCTTGAGTTAGTGTTATTGCAAATGGAGCATATGGCCCTCAGATTGTCCATGCATGTGATTGTGTTCGCCATTTTGTTTTATCTTCCATCTTGCCTATAGCATTCATAATCAAACCATAGTTGGTTGTCCTCCTTCACATCCCACGCTATGTTCTAGCCCGGAACTGTTTTACACATTACTTCAGGCTAGTCCTAGAGCTTTATCTCAGAGTTTGTTTTATTACTATTTATTTATTATTATTTATTTTAGGCTTTATGATTAGAACAGTCCATTCTTGTCCTGGATAACCTCTTTCTTTGCTTGATACGTATCACGAGATCCACATAGACCATTTTGACCACTTACCTATTTTTAAAGGGAGCACATAACAAACAAAATTTTCATACGATGAGAATAAGAGATTAGTAACCAGGTTTTACACAAGTAAACACGTGTGTGTTTACTTGTGTGTACATAATGTGTGTGTGTACACACACAGTATGTTTAACCAAAATGGTTAGTCTATGCCAAAACCTAACCGTTACCAACAAACATAATTCAGTAGATGTACATTTATATGTTAATCTACTAAATCTTGTTTGTTGGCAACGGTTAAGCTTCTGTAAAACATGCTGTAAATAGTGTAAATATCACTTCGTGTATGGCTATGAAGTGGTTCTGTCTGTGTTTAGCCTAATGGTAAGCGTATCAGTTTTCCGTACGAGAAGAACGGTCCGACACCCAGTACCACAACACCCAAAAAACATATGGGTTTGGACCGCTTCCCAAAAAAAGTTCGCGTACCTCCAAATCTCCTTCTTTGAAAACGTCACAGACGTAAACAGTAAGAAAAACAAATTTAAAAAAAAGGAATTATGTTTATCTAAGTTATTATGTAAAATGTTTAGGCAAAGCTGAGACAAAACCTAAATTTTTGAAAGGTTATGGTGAATGGCGTTTATTTCATAGATAACTTACATAATTACAATTGCGATAAAGCCTGCGAAATGTAGGATATGTAATTTCAACAAAATAACTTTGAGTGAAGGAGAACCTAATTTTTATTCCATTACCGCTTTCTGATTAAACCATAAATTTTTTGCCATATGCACAATTATAGAATAGAAGTTATAAGGAAACACCTTTCTCAATCTGAACAAACGTTCATTGCAGTTGAAATCTGGTGAAAACAGTCTTTTACGTTAAAAATACTAGTTTATACCTTTATGTCGGTAAAGTTTTAATGTTTGCTTAAGGTTCTCTCAGTTTTGGATGCATGCTTTGTTTCACTAATAGTCCATTCATAGATAAACATCAAACTAATTCAATAGTCATAATTAAAAAAAAAACTTTTTTTCACATATATTCTCCAACATATTGTAAACGTTTTTTTTATTGGTTGTGATTATAGTCAGTGTATTAAAATTAAAGGTCTGATAATAAAAGTAATAATAGTTATTAGAAGTTTTAGGACCTTATTTGGGTGAATAGGTTTTAAAAACCATAACCTTATCAGTCTCAAAGAATACCATAAAACATTATCTTCAAAGCTAATGTTAAGGATTAGATAAGGATAATTTCATAGGAATAAGGCAAAAAACCTTCTCCTAACAATGTTATTAGATTAAAATCACTTGATGCTCATATTGCTTGCCCTCCACGTACTTCTTTGGCCGATCCACCCTTTGAAAGTTCGGGAATTAACAAACTTTGAGGTAATCGATTTCAAACAAAGCACCGCCACAATTTAAACTTCCATCAAAGAGATAGACCTAACGTAAAACAAAGTTGTGTTTCAAGTTTGTTAACAAATATTATATTACTATCCTTATCAATGTAAAACCAGTAAATATGTATTGTTGTCATGATAATCAAAACCAAGAATACTACGTAGAATAAATATCTAGTGGTGTCTTAATTATCAAAAGTACGTGAAAATATATACGTGAAAATATATACGTGAAAAATAACCAATCTTTTCAAATAAAGTGAAAGATTGGTTATTTAAAATTGAGGATACTTGGCGTCTCAGAAGTATTTTGCAATTTGGCTGTTTGAATTTTCTCATTGTAAATTGTAAACTGTTGTTTTAAGTAATATTTATTAGTGATATTCAATTTTGGTTAAAAAGATACTTTTATTTACTGCTACATAACAAGTTAAAGATAAGTTTTGATTTTTAAGAAAATTATCGTCACAGGCAGCGGCGACCTTGTAATCAAATAAGTGGAAGACTGGACTCCCTGATAAGATACTGACAAGTTTCTTTGTACACTGGCCACATATACTGGATAAAGTGGCCAGTTAATTTCCAAGCCAATTTTGTATCCATTGTATGTTTTTATTGGAGGAAATAAATTCATTATTTCATTATTTCATATCTTAGATCAGTTGAATAAAAAAGAGGTTGTAACTAAATAAAGAACCTACTATGTGAACAATGTAGTTGTCTGCTAACAGTATTGAGCGGAACTAGTATAGAAGTATACTAGTACAACACTTTTCTAAAGTAATGCAACATCTGGTTCACATAAATGATAAATCTACTTGAGGCATCCAAAGTTAATTGTATATTTAGTTCACACAATAAAGGAATGTCTACTCGCAGTATCCAAAGTCAATGGCTCACTAGGTTCTCATAAATTAATTGTCTACTCGCAGTTTGAAAGGCCAATGGTATATTTGGTTCACATAAATGAGGTATCTATTTGCGAACGTAATTAGTATTCATTTTGTAGCAAACCTTGCTCAACGTTATTACTCGAATTGTTCTTCTCCTTTGTTCTGTATTTGCTATGTACTAGTTTAGATGATTCGTTGACTAATAAGTTACAACTCTTTTGTTTACCTTTTTTGTTATCTAGCAAATAATGTAATTGTGACGAATGAGGCCCATGTTAAATTTCTAAAATGTAAATTCACGTAGAGAAAAGCCCTTTGGTCCGAGTTGTACCATTTTAGATCCATACCTTCCCATAGTTGGTTACTATGACTGTGTTAAGTTTCATGGGGATCGCTTCAGCCGTTCAGGAGGAGTATGTGGAAAACAAAAAGCAGGAGTGTAGTATAAGAGCTTCACTCGCTACGCTCAATTAGCTAGAAACCTTAAATGTTATAGCGACGTCCTTGAAATCTAAAAGTCTGTTGCACGATTCCAAGCGAGACCAATTCTGGACACAGATTCTTTTTTTTTACTGGTCATTGCTGTTAATTAATGAATCCATCTAACAAAGATCGACGTTACAAGATTAGCTGACAAAAACGTAAAAAAGTCATTAGTGTCGATGAACACAAAATGATCAGAGATTTTATAGTAACATTTAAAAGTTGTTCGATAAACATATAGGTAATGTTCCTTGGAAATAACTCGGGTTAAATTCCAATAATTTCATTGTTTTGAGGCTTTACAAGTTCCATGGAAAGTCAATACAATCATAATTCTGATCAAAAGTGATTAAATATTTTGTGAGCAGACTGTAACCTTTAAAAATGTAAGCTATTTTATTTACCCTACAAAGCAGTATATTCTCCCCCCTATGATACAGTATGCAACGCTTGTTTGTGAATGGGTGTTAAGGGACCTTGCAGAGAGAAACTTCTCAATATGTGTCCCTTCAAAGGTACCTTTTCTCTGCCGTGGTGAAATATGCATCACATTTTGAAAAGACGCTCTTTTTACTTGTAAAGTTGAAAATTTGCTTTGGTGATACACTAGGAGTTCTATGTAGCATTCTAACTTGCTTTAGTGATACTTCGGAATAGCTAGTATTATTACAAGTTTTTTATGGTCCACATTTACATCCTAGGACGTAAGGTTCTAGCCCAGAAAAGTTTCGCACATTACTTCAGGCTAGTCCTAGAACATCCATTGGTGATTGGCTGGATTTGAACTCGGGTCCTCGGGCTCCGAAGCCTTGAGTTCTACCACTAAGCCAGCTCGCTCCACCGTAAGGGTACTTATTTCAAAGTGTCTGTCTACCTTATAAATCAATTTTCTAGTAGTTAAAAGGGGTTTATCACCCCAAAAAGAAAAACCTTTAAGTACTAAATTACTGTATTGATATATTTTATTGTGCATTTGTTTTAAGATCAAATGGGTGTATAACACTGCTTAAACTAAAAAAAAACACATTTACTAATTTTCACAATTATTTATTAATATTTGTATGAGACAAGATGATTAGGATCCAAATAATGCAACTGAGACAAACTATTAGATGGTCGGAACTTTCACTCTACTCATTTCACATCTCAATACAGGAATAGGGGTATTGGGCGACAATACTTCCTCAAACTATAAATAGACATAGAAAGTAGAACTAGGTCTGTCTGAAGGTTGTCTCTGAACGTGACGAAGCATTGTTGTGTTTACATGAGTCTTGGGCAAGATGATTAGGCTATAGTGTTATTGACCTTCTCACTGTACTATGGCTAAAGTCTAATGTTCTAGACAATTTTGGAAACTACTGAATGCTAATAAATCATAAACATGGAATAGCAAGCGTAAGATAGTTGCATTGTATTGTGTGAGTAACATGTGATTTATTGTTAATCTTGTTACTTTTCGTATTTTTATACGTTGTAAAATGGCATTGTAAATATTTTACCAGTTTTCTTTGGTGAATCACTTATCGACAAGCAATAAGAAAAAGATTGCATAAATTTTTAATATCTACGAGTAATTTGCTTTTAGTAAGGGTTTCTTGCAAAATAAAATAAATTGTCTTTATCCAAACGGACACTAACAATTCATCAGAATTTAATAAAGACCTTTAAAAATGTAAGCAATTTTATTTACCCTACAAAACAGTTAAACACAACATTACTATAGGTTTTATGACTATACAACTCAGTCTGGTTATCTGATCGGCATGACTGGTTCAAGATATGTCTCCACCTTTGCGAATTTGCAGTTTTGTATTTTAATATAGGTTTGTATCCTATTTTACCAAGCCTATGAAGTATCAACTTCAACCGTAATAGTTGGTGATTACAAGAATCATTCCTTTATCTGGCTGGTAATTTACTGTTTTTTCATATAGAGTTATTTGGTTGGAAAGAGAATCAAAGAAAACAAGACAAATAGAATAGGATCTGAGTTCAATCCCCTCTAAACTTACGCTGGACCAACGTGTCATCTCCTAAAGTTGAGTTCAATATCCAATAGGCCTACCTACAGTTCGACGAAAACATGATAAACAGAATGAGTTCCCAACTCCGGCAGACAATTTCAAATCTTTGAACTTTCCACTATCAATATATTATATTCAAATTATAGTTAACGACGTACAATCCTCCCGATAGACGTAACAGATTAATGGTTTAAAAACAAGACGGAGAACGGTTCACAACGTATCCTGAGAGAATTGCAACCCACGTAGAATTAGAATGTGGTCACTGGTGAGTAGATTCCAAGTTTCGTACTTTTAATTCAAGCATAATTAATCTTCAAAATTTCAAATTACTTTGAATCTTTCTCTTACACGAAATGTTTTTACCTAAAGTGATCCAATAGCTATTTTCTTTATTATGGGAAGGACAGTTGTTAACTTCTTATGGGGCACTCCCCTTTATGTTTTGGGGATGGTTTGGAATTTCAAATTATGACCATCATTTTCCAATATGGCCGACAACTCAAATATTTCTTATGGAACACTTATTTTATAATTAATTTAGAATATAACGGTGAATCAACAAGTATTCTGTTAGCGCGTTACACCAAAGAAAATATTGCTTGTGGTGCACATTCTGCATCCTGTAGCTCAAAAACGAGTAAGTTTAGAGAGAAAATTCAAAGAGTAAATAAGTTTTAACACTGTGTCTACATCCTAAAACGATCAAAATGACAACTATCTTCAAAATTGGAGCAAGTGTATTTTATGGTATTTTGAAATAAAGGGGTCTCCAAAATAAGTTAAATACCCTTCTCATAATAAAAAAGTTAACTATTCGTTCACTTTAGGTGAGAAACCCTGTATAACTCTATCACGCAACATATAGTACAATTACTCTTTTGTGAAAGTCTTTCTGATATGTGTAATTGCTGTAGTATAATCATTTCCGTGTTACTAATTACGATTGGACTGCTCTAGACTGCTCTGAAAACTGATTGGCGCGAATATGAGTGAAGCTAGAGTGTAGAATAAAGTGTCGTCGTTGTGATGTTCCGGTTTAGACAGCGGAAACCCTAATTGACAATTGGTAAAACATAAAAATATTTTACAGTGTGTTGATTTTCTAGCGGAGTTGCCATGTCAGTACTACCTCCAGTTGCATTTCATGCTCAGTGTATATGACAACTTAAAAACTCTCGTACTATCGTTTATTAAACTATACATCAATGATTGATAGCTAAACAAACAACAAACATAAATAATCTTTAAGTATAAACACCTAGATATAAGAGTGTTGAAGGTGCGAACAGACTTATTAACATGTTGGCATTGTGTACTACGAGTTTTATTTTACTAAGGAATTATCAGTTAAAGTGCTTGCCTTTAATGTTGAAGATTGTCTGTTAAATCCTAGATTTAGACTTTTATTAATTGTAAAGTACTATTCAATGCAAGAAATAGCTTTCAAAACATATTTACACAAAGTTAGATATCGCTAACACCTATCCTACTATCATGTTCAACTCATACGTGATTTAAAATATATCTTATACATTTCCTCGTTTTAGCGAATTTCCCTATAGGGAAGTAGCTATTACCGTAGGTCTCATGGTAAGACTTAGGCCCGGGACCGATTTACTTTTTCATTTTGATGTCCCCAGAGGCCAAAAACACCATTCGTTCAAATTTTTATATATGTATATATATATATATATATATATATATATATATATATATGTGTCCGTGAACACGATAACTTGAGTAATTTTTATCCGATTTTGATGAAATTTGGTTTGAAGGTGTAAGGCGGGATAAACTTGAATGAGTTCGCGATCCAGCATGATCGGACCATGGGAACAGGGTTTTATGGGGGGTTTTATAGGGTAAAAATTGGTTTTTTTCACTTTTGACCCTCAAAACACAAAATTTCCCAATTTTTCTCTAAACCATCTTAAAGAGCTTAAAGAAACAAACAATTCAGTATATCAAAGTGTTTTTGTACGGTTATTGGTTACGGAGAAAACTAAAAAAATGGTAAATTTAAAATTCCCATGTTATTCTTATGGAGAATATTGTAAAATGTTGTAGTTTGCTTGTTTATGGATATATTTTGATCAAACTTGGCAAATTTATTAATTTTATAGTAAGCTATCAATATTTTACTAAAAACACACTTTGTTTCCTTGTAGCAGCAAACCTAGGTACTCGTTAAACCTAATGTTATTTAAAAAGATCAATCGAAAATCAATTCAGCCAAATGGAAATTCGCTTAGACGGCAGGTTTGCTGCGGCGGGGGTATTATTACATCTATTTGAATGTCCAGCTTTTGTTTACACATCTCACACATGTTTCCAACATGCCAGCGCCTTATGAATGTCAGTGACGTTCCCTTTGTTTAAGGATCACAGCTGGATGACAGGCATTGTTGCTAACATTGTTGTTGAGGGATCTAAAGGGGGCGACAAACATTTCGTCAAATTACATCAAAACCAGAACAAAAATTGGTTTAAAATAATAAATGGTAAATGATCATTGCCAAAATTATACTAGCTAAACAAATAACAACAGTATGAAACGTATAAAATATTTATAGCACCAATCCAACTAGATACAATTACAAAGTAATTCAAAGTAGTAATTACTTAATCATAAGTGAGCGTATTCAAAACAAGTAATTGCTTAGTCAAATTTACCTTCTTAAAAGATTTTCTATCAAGAGTTTGGACTAAACCAAATAAAGTAGGGAGTAAAAATGCGCCAGACGGAAAAGGATTGGAAAACACTCCAGCCCGAGACAAGCAATGCAACCAAAGTCCTCTTAGTGTTAAAATATTTACATTGCGTCTCTCAAGTGCAAAGAAAACTCCCTTAAGAGCCCTTCTGGCCCGGAGGTCTGACCCAAAGAAATACACTTTCCTTTTTACAACTTTAACTGTGGAAAACAAACGTGTTAAATAAAGTTCACATTTGCGTTTTTAGTTTTTGATTCTCTAGTCATAAAATCTAAGTGATTAAACGAAGTTTTTGACGTATGTGCCAAAAAGATTTACATTATGCTTAGTTATTTCAAGTTTTTTTTTTACTTTTTGATCAGTGTTTACCTTTTCCTAATATGGAAGTATTGTTTTCAACAACATTTTCGATTTGGATTTTTGCATTGATATAATTATTCAGTTTGGTCCTCCTGAACCCCAAAAAGTTGGCTAAATACTATTTTCAAAGAAAATTTTCATGGAATTTGGTACCTACTAATACATGGTATTGTCAGGTGGTTTATCTTTTATTATTGTTTGGAAACTTTGATTTTAATGGTAAATTTCCCGTAGAACCCATAAAATACTGGGAAAATTGGATTTTCACAAAAGTGGACTGAAAGATTTTTATAGAAATTTAATATTATAATCTTTTCGAATCCAAACAAAATTGTACAACCCAAAAAAATAAATTTTCAAAAGTTATTGGTACTTTTGTGATTTTACCCGTCAAATTGCATAGTTAGTCAAACCACTTACTCAAGATAATTGTTGTTGATAAGCTAATGGGAGAAAGTATATGTCAGTTTTCTGATACCATTTATTACTCAACTATTTGTAAAAAAATATTAATGACCTGCTACACGCCTAAGTGGAACGTATGAAGATGTTGGTACTATTACAAGTATATTTAAACAGGTATATATTAAAAATGAGCAGGCATTTTTCAAGGTCATTTAGAAATGCAGTAAAATCTACAGTGAAAAAGTATATATTTATATAGAAATTGGGAAATTCTTCATTATTTTATTATTTGCAGAGCGAATATATGACGGACATTTAAGGCAAAGATGGGTCATGATACCTTTGTTACCGACTAACTGGTGGTTATTTAGTAATGATCATTTTAATAAATCTGTCATCAAAGTCAGTTGGGTTCGGTTTCGAGCTACTGATATTTATCAGGATTGAACCAGCAACCTCTAACACTATATCCACTCAGCTACCCAACCGTGTATAATATATAATATTCAACCAATATAATTTATTTATAGTACACCGAGATAATAAAAAGAAACATACATTTGAAAGTATTGAATGTGTTCCTGAACCGACCATTTGAATAGAACTAATGATATTTTTACTTTCCAGGTATGTCTGCTGGGTATGCTAGCCTTAACTCTTGGTGGCATCCTCAACCAGAATGACAACGTGGAGTTTGCTCCTCCAGTACCAGATTTCCCAGGGATTGATCCAGCAATCATCCAAGCTGCTTTGGGAAATGGGCCAGCTTCTTCAGCGGCATCTCCATCATTCTCTCCGCCGGGCCCTGAGTCTTCAGGTGTAATTTTTGAGCAACTTACAGGCACTCCACATCAGTATACCTCTACGTCATATACAACTTCCGAGATACGTCCACAAAATGCCGCAACCTCCTCTACGTCGTATACAGCATCCGAGATACGTCCACAAAAAGCCGAACCCTCCTCTACGTCGAACACAACTTCCGAGATACGTCCAGAAAGTTTTGCACCACCGCCTATTCAATTCAACACGATTTCAATCCCAGAATCAGCAGTTATTCCACTTTCTTCGTCTAACGTAATGCCTGACGTTTCTAGTGCATCTGCCAACACCAAATATTCTCTACCTTCCCGTCTCAGAGGACACTATGCTGCTGCTTCTTCTTACAGCCGGTACGGAGCACCAGGATATTCACCTCCACCGGTTCTTTCAAGCTACGACGGAAGTTCTGCTAATCCAAACGTCCAAATCAGAAGCGACGAAGAAGAAGAAGAATCTTCGTCTGGCACTTCTGATTCCCAGTTCGCTTCTACTACTGAATGCGAAAATCCCCAGTGGGCTTCCTGTTACGGTCCTCCACATGAGTACGGACCTCCAGGGTATTCGCCCCCGCCGGTTCTTTCAAGTTACGTCGAAAATCAAGGAAAGAAATTTTAATTAATCTAGATGGTCATTCATACAAGATCATTAATTTATTGTAAAGCGTGAAGATTATTCTTTTCATGGAGTGGTCAAGAAAACAGCTAGGAAAATAATTTTCTCTAAAGTGGTCAACTGATTATGCATTGTACAGTATTGTCAAATATTAAAAATGAAATCATCATAATTTCGAGCGTAGTTCCAATTTTGATAAGGCATTTTAATAAGTAAACATTATATTTTAAGGCATTTTTCATTAAAAAAATAAATGATTTGTGATAAAAAAGCATGAATTGTTATTGATGTTAAAGACTATCATCGTCTCTGTCTTACTCATATTTTGATCATGATGCACAGGTATTACGTATGTTACATATTTTCTATGAAATAAAAACATGTATATAATAGTGTTTATTTGCTGAAAATATTTATAAAATGTTTCCAAAATTTGTGTCTGGTAATTTTATGCTCTTAAATGTATGACTGTAATTTAATTAAAGTCCACCAACAATTTAACTTTCTGATTATTTGGTACACACATGAGCAAAACTCTTTCCTAAAAATCCAGTTACAGTAATGACATCATAGCTTGTGTCAAAAATTGCACTTGATTTGTATTAATATTTCCATGAATCCACCACTCCATCGTATCTATTCACTCAATCCTAACAAGACACTACAAGCTAAAACGCTTACTATTATAATCACTTTCAGTAATTACTCAAATTAAAAAGTAATAACAACAGAATTTCTGTTATTATGTTGGTAGCATATCGTAGTATATACACCACCAAACGCCATAATTCGCAGCATATAACAGGTCCTCTGCGCTATAACACACGACCAGTGTTACAATATTCATGTAGCCGAGCTGTTTGGGGTGTCATTTCTGTCACGTCTCACCCTATGATGGGTTTTAGGTCGAGCTCATTCGGTAAATTGATTTATGGCGCTAAAAATACTCCATAACAACCCTTGTTTTCAAATCATTGATCTGGAAGAAGTCTTGTCATATTCCACAGGTAAGATAGTATTGTGAAGTTTTATATGTACAACTAAAACAATTTTCTATGATTTGATGATTATTTTACTTCATACAACACCATCCAAAGAGTATATTTAGTATGTCTAGTTTAGATTTGAAATAAAAATTTGTTTTGCACGTTAGTGGTCTTTGGTAATATTGCGTTTCCCCGTATATGACCAAGATGTGGAATGCCTGAGGCAAACAAAAGGGGTCAGACGGTTAAATGAATGAAGTATAAAATTTCTGATACTATAAAATGTCTTCAAGGCACTGAAACGTGGAAACCACAATATATCTGAGCCATTTTGTTAAGCTAAAAAGTTTTTCCGGCCAGGTTATTCCGATTAATGCATTTTATGTAACTCTAATAAAAAAGTGGACAATACGATATTCCAATATCAATTTACAAAATCACAACAGGAAATACTTTAATGGTGCATATTTGTGGATATATTTTGATGGCACGGTACATTGTCTGTAAATTATTCATGTTACGATGAATAACGATGTTATTACGATGTTATTCATGTAACAATTTCCATGTTGACTGCTGGTCCATGAAAAAAGTCACAGTTCGGAGAACTATCGATTTATTCTCTTGAAAACGTGACAACTGAGTTAACTTTTACACAAAGTGTAAGGAATATGCCTTTCACCTGTAATGGTGATGCGTAACCTGAGAGTTAATGAGGTCATTACCAAGGCAATAATTGGGTGACGTCACTCGCCTAGACTGGGGAAGTAGGTTGTTTATTAATAACCATAACTTCGATGTTGGAAATATTGAATAGCATGCTACAACCCCTTAAAACACATTCAGTGTTGTATTTATTAAACACGTGTGTTTTTATGAGCGGAATAATTAAAAATTATCTATGTGGATACACATAAGAATATTTTCAAATGTACTATTATTTCACTGCCTGGATCTTTCTCTTGTGTGCGTATTGTGTAACAAAATCTATTTAATTCTTATCCACCTTTGTAAAAATACTGAATATTTTATGCTCTTACGTTTTATGTTGTGTACATCTACTTTATATCAGATTTAGGATATCTAATGTAATCCCAATGCTACCAAAATGTAATGCATATATATGCATAAAGTTAGTAGAAATCGGTTAGGGTTAGATGTAACGGTAAAGTTTGCCTTCATTTTTTTAATTTGCAAAAGCGTATTTGCTACATACATTTGCTGCATAGTTCAAAGAGTTTTGTAAATTAAATTTATATCAACTTGGTTATACACATATTAGATCATAGTGGTACAAAGTGTCAATGTGCATGCCTCCCATGTCGATGCATTAGCAATGTCATTGACTATATAGATCATTAGTCTGACAGCATAATACACTGACGTTTATATAGAGGTCTAATAGACCGTCAGTGCATTATGGTCTGAAATATAAACTAATATATATTTTGTCTTATATTTAGTGAAATAAGTAGAGTACACAACTTTAGTATCAAGAAACGATTGTATTTTTTACTGATTACTTTTTGTTCATACACTTAATTATGTTACATTGAAATTAAACCAATAATAGATTTATAAGCTGTTTTTAATATTATTGATTTGTCGTGTTCTTACTAAGAACATTGCACTTAATTCTAACAAAGTGAATTTCATCAATAACCTAATGTTTATTATTTCATGATGTATCTACTCGTATGCTTAGTCGGTGTTTGAACTATTGCAAAGTTAAGGTGAGTGGGATTTGGGTTTCATATTAATTTTGTGGTTCTTTCCCCCAAGATTTCATCTTTTTGGTTTGCCGGCCTATCTAATACTCCTCTATGTCCTAGTCGACAATATCTAGATCTAGTTTAAATGTTATTAATCCTCAAATTGCTCTCTCCATTTCCAAAAAGTCTATGGGTCATTTCAAATTATAACTACGATTATTTTGTTATTTTTTATTTTATTTTTTTAGAGGTTGGCGGCCTCTTTTAAACTTGCATTTGCCCGTCCACATAGACTAACCGCCCGTGCGTGGAACGTTTACAGCAAAGCAAGGAGTGAGCCGGTACAGTACAAAGGTAAACTGTACTGATAAATTTTAGTGGCAGTGACCAGGATCCGAACCCACGACATCGCTGCCTTGGGCCCGAAGTCCGCGACGCTACCGACTGAGCCGCCGGCTCACTCACATAATATGGCTATATTAACGCTGTATTGTATGGGGAGTGATAATGCCGCAACCCCTAGGTCTAGGCTTATGTAATATGAAAAACAATTCTGGGCTCGTGCCTAGCTTCCAAGGACAACAAAACTGTATATGCATAGTTTCTCAGAATGTCGTGTTTTTCCGAGTGAGACAGCAAACTGTTTACTCGTCTTTATTTTTATCATTGCAAAGGTTTCTAAGCTAAGTATAGTTTGAAGTCTTTAGAAACATAACCTTGAATATATTCTTTGTGATACTTATCATACAATGCCACAGAACTGCCCATAATTTAATAGAAAATAGTATAATTTTCTAACAATTAAGAAGAATTTAGTACGGAACGGAAAAACACTTAAAAAAGTCCCATTTCACAGAAGATATATCGCCTCAATTTGTAATTGAGTTTGGTCTGAAACCCATCACAGAGCACGACGTGGCAGAAATATAACACAAAGTTGAGAGAGATGAATCAGGACTATAGAGCATGAATATTGCATAGCACGTTGTAAATTGGTGCAGACAACTACTCTATGTAACTATGCACTATATAATTTGGTCAATGCACTAGAAGCCATACGAGAACTATTATAATAATTATTCTTGATTTGTCCCTCAGAGGGTTCACCAATATCGATTTTCAAAGACAGTTACGTTCAAATACAAAGGTTAGTAAAATAATTGCACTAATAACTAGGTAAGTAAATTAATTAACATATAAATACTAACATGCAATAATATAGGTACCGATAAATATTTTCATTTTCTTACTACGAGAATTATCAATATTAATTTAAATTACTGTATCATTTTCCACGTTCGGAGTGAAAAACTATTTCATTCAAACCCTCGTGCATTTGTATTACGTCTAGTTTTCTGGCTAAGCTCAAAGCAATTTTTCTTCATCAAAAGAATTACAACTATAGATATAATATCTACACGTCGGTCTGCGGGTTTGAATGAGAGTAGATTCTTTCAAATGTATCTGTCTCCTACTTTCTAAAACACACTGATTATCCCAGCAAACAACATACCCTGAATAGCTGTAGATTGTAGAAGCCCATTACCCGGTAAAGCATCGCCTCCAGTTAGAGATAATTCTGTCTCAGCCCAGACTTCATTACTACTAACTACACATGTTGATGACATTGTCTTACCTTCGACGTTTGAGGAGCTTTATTGTGATCTAACAACAATATTGTAAATCGGTATGGTTTGTACTAGTACAGTACATGAATTAATATAATGTTTTTTTAGTAATTTTACTGTGAATATGAAGTTTGTAAATTTTTCGTTAGGCAAAAAGTATACTAAGAAAAGATACGTGTCCGGTTTTTAGTGAATTCCACAAATAGAGAATACATATTAGACGTCATTATTATTACTTAATTGATATATTTTGATTATAAGCTACTTAATATACTTCTTACGAAGTGTTACTTTCGTGTAATTTCTATTACAGTAATCTAATAACTTCGTATATGAATAAAGCTTGGGACCTTATAGAAATAGTGCTCGCCTGGTTGGCCTAAATCAAAATGTGGGCTGTTTAACCCTAAGGAAGCTGGATGTTGTTTATTGTTTTAAATTGGATCACTGGCCTTTTAATAAACTGCCTTGGCTGAAAAAACAGCTAATCTTTTCCAGTTAAAAGTCTGTCATTCAATTCATTCATTGCTCACTTTTCTCTCATTTTCACTATGAATAAACCCAACATTTCCTTACTAAAACTGAAAATGTCTGATACATGACATGATAAGCTAAGGCAACAATTTGGCGGCAAAGTTTCATAGACACAGATTGTCTTGCATTGTTTTCCAAACTTCAATATCAGTTGGATGTTCATATGAAGAGCAAGTTCTATTCCAAACACTATAAGCTGCACACTGAGTTATTTTAAATAGTGTTTTATATTTATAGTGAGTTTTCGGAAGACCGATCTACCAAATATTTCGACAAAAACGTATCAAAATACATATAACCTTATGACCCTAAATGCATATAACTATTAAGATGAGTAGACATCGCATTCCCCGTCAAGCTGAACTAAAGTTGGGGAAAATTTAGTGCAGACGAATGTCACTATCAACAGATAATTATAATTATTGATTTCTGTTAAATACTTATACATTTCGTACTTGACAATCTTACAACCCATCTTATTGTAAACAATTATATTCCCTGGAGTGTAAGATCTGTAATATAGTATCAAAAGCCAGAAGAGAACAACAATTGCATTAGAACACATGTACTTATTGGGTTTTATGTAATAAAAAAATCTATAATGGTTTATTTAAGTAAAAAATAACTATAATTGAAGAAACCTATCGCCAAAAACAATTTCAAATCCCATAAAAATTATATCTCTTTTTTACATTAAATACTTATGAACGTCTCTTGATGTATTGCGAAAAACAATAGGGTCAGGGATTGTACTAGGAAGAAACTTTTTTCGAATGAGCTTACAAATGAGTATAGAAATGCAAAACAGTAATGAAGGCGTTTTAAAAGGTTGTCTTGAATTATAAATTTAGATTTCTTACAAGTTCCGATTATTTATTATTAGTTCAGGAGCTTAGATAAACATTTGAAATGAAGGATATACAGTACGTAATCATAATTGACGCTTTGGTGTATTTGAGAAACAAGTCTGTAAAAAACCTTAAAATCTAAAATTCTACCTGTTTTTTTCTACGCTTAAAAACACATTGAGTTTCAATTACATAATTTATACCCATGGATATAACATTACTGTACAATAATTTTGGTATTCAGCTTAGTGCCGAAATCAGAGTTTTATAAATTTACAAACTTGAAATTGGCAAAGTTAGAATGTAGCAATTTGCAAGTATTGCGAATTGTTTCCTTTGAGCACTCGAATGAAAGTCACCTCCTGAATCATGAAGTTCAAAATTGAATTCCTGCTTGCAACGATTCTTTGAGAGTTGTTTGGAATAGAAAAAAATTGATTTAAAACATGCAGAGTAACAATCTTCTTTTGTAATTCACCTTTTTTAATAACTGCAAAGAAGACTGTTTGAATTAACTTTAATCATTAAATTTACTA
The DNA here is from genome assembly GCF_028750875.1 of Macrosteles quadrilineatus. Lineage (NCBI taxonomy): Eukaryota > Metazoa > Arthropoda > Insecta > Hemiptera > Cicadellidae > Macrosteles > Macrosteles quadrilineatus. Next base: position 194,242,212 of record NW_026542595.1, read on the forward strand.
AATTTTCATGCATGAAATATTTAATTGGCAATACGCGTCACCCAGCTAAAAGAGGCTTTGCCATTTGCAATGGCGTATCGTAGCAGTCTTGTTGCCAAAGTACATTTTATGACTTATTTATGCTAATAGAACTACAACATCTACTTATGCAAAGATGGCGCGTTTAAGGAAACTGTACTACAGCAGTTTCTGTAGTAAAAACAACTGTGTAAACATGTTTAAACTTACTTTAGCATATAATATAATGATCCATAGATCAAAATCAGAAAACAATGTTCAATTAGGTGATGTTTTTACAACTATGGCAATTTTGAAAATTTACGTTATTTGGAAGTTTAAACTTATTTGATCGCGAAGAAAGTATTTACCGATAACCAATGGGGTCAATTTAAGTATTCTAGCATGGCCATCTAGTGATAGGATTATAAAAACACGTCTGATGATAGGTTAAATAGTAACATCATAATTGCAAATGCTATAATGACACTCGATTAAGTTTCAAGGGGAAAATACTGTTCATAAAAAAGACTATTTTTACACCACACAAATACACAAATGATTTTTTATAACTTATACCATATAGTCAATGTTATACCTAATGTATTTGTCTAAATGATTCCCACAATGAAATACATAGAACGAGGATATAGCAAGAAAGGTATATAGAAAAATATCACTGCTATACCTACTCACTAATAGTTTTTCGTTAAACAATATTACATTATAATAAATACAGAGTTTCAAGCATTTTTGTAGAAAAATGTGTCTTGAGCTATAGACCTGCTCTGTTATTACAACAACTCATTATCCTCATATTTCCAGGAAAGGCTGGTTTGTTGTTTAATATAAGATTCCATTAGCCAGCATTCGGTATTCTGTGAAAAATACACATACTTACACATACTGTAATCATACTTATGAATTAAAGTAAAACGCTAACCATACTAACAGACCAAATTCTCCCAGTAAGGCGTTAAGTAATACAGGCTACTTAATTGAGAATTTAGTAGTCGTTGAGCATGCCCCATCAAGCCAAATACCCCCGCCGCAGCAAACCTGCCGACTAAGCGAATTTCGATTTGTCTGAATTGATTTTCAGTTAAATATATTTTAATAACATTAGGTTTAACGAGTACCTAGGTTTGCTGCTACAAGGAAACTAATAAAGTGTGTTTTTGAGTAAAATATTGATAGCTTAGTACAAAATAAATAAATTTGCCAAGTTTGATCGAAATATATCCATAAACAAGCAAACTACAACATTTGACAATATTCTCCATAAGAATAACATGGGAATTTTAAATTTAAAATTTTTTTAATTTTCTCCGTTACTAATAATCGAACAAAAATACTTTTATACACTAAATTATTTGTTTTTTTAAGCTCTTTAAAAAGGTCTATAGAGAAATCGGGAAATTTTGTGTTTTGAGGGTCAAAAGTGAGAAAAACCAATTTTTACCCCATAAAACCCCCCGTAAAGCCCCGTTCCCATGGTCCGATCGTGCTGGTTCGCGAACTCATTCAAGTTATTCCGCTTTACACCTTTAAACCAAATTTCATCAAAATCGGACAAAAATTACTCAAGTTATCGCGTTCACGGACGTATATATATATATATATGCACGTATATATGCATTCAGTTAACAGGTGGTTAAGTAACAGTCGGTAACACAACTAATCACTTAGGCTCCGGTAATATTTGGGAATGGGTTACTGTTATAAAAATGGGTAATCAGATGTGCATGTCCCATCTAGCCAAAATACCACATTCTCCCAGCAGGGGGTTAAGTTATACACAACTGTGACTGCAGTAGTAACCTCTGGCAACTGTCAGGAACCAAGTAAACACAGATGGGTATATTCCATCAAAAAAATAGACCGCAACCTTTCTGCTCAATAATCTGTTATTGAGCATTTTGGACCTTGTTGGGAGAACATTTTACAGTCGGAAACAACTGAAAGTCTTGTTTTTACTTAATTTTTTTTTTGCTGGTCGAAGAGGATACAAGGCTTATAATGCTGAAGAGGGAGTGGGTCTCCGTTCTTTTTATAAACTATACAGTTATGGGCTAATTAGGTATAAATGCATCTACATATGACTCATTTTCTGTCTAGTTAACAGTATGTGTGTAAATATATGTTTTAAGATTGTTATTAGTCGTAAATTTTTCATTGTTTTCCGTAAACTTGATAACACGTAAAATGGTGATTTCCATTTTTGCTATATTCAATTTCGACACTTGATTTCATTTTTATGTCAGGATTTAAAATGTGTGCCATTATTACATCTCGATAATTGTTTTCCAAAAATACTCACTTTGGCTTGAACATTTTGGATGTGACCTTTAATTTTATTTTTGAAATTTTATAACACTAGATATTTACAACCTAAGTAATTAAAAATTGTATTTATTAAGTGTGTATAGTTTCACACTTATTGTACGGAATATAACATTTTCCGTTTTTTTCAAACGGCTCATTTTTTTAAACAAAGTGTTAAATTATTGTAAGAATCTAGTTACAAGTAAAAGGTTGAAACAAATTAATATTAACAGGACAAACACTCTAGACCTTAAAACAAGCGTCACAGTCACAGTTCTTGGTGTTAAAATATTTACATTGCTTCTCAAGAGTGGAAAGAAAACTCCCTTAATAGCCCTTAAGGCCCAATGGTCTGACCTAAGTACATTACTTTCTATTTTACAAGTTAACAATGGGATATCAAAGTCCAAACAAAGGTTAGAAATTAGTGAACTTCTGGAGGTAGAAAGCTAGCCTTTCTAGTTCAATATAATCTAAAAAAATAACATTTATGGCTAAATCCTTGGCTTTTCTTTGTGGAAAATATATTAATACGCTATTCAAATTACGATTTAAGTTTTTAATTTTAAAATAGATGTGTTTACAGTAGTTTTATCATTCCATCATTTTTTTATAATTTTATAAATGTGTTACAGTAATTTTATGCATAATCATGTGTTTGTTCTACAACAACAACAGCCAAACCGAATTTACATGTATCTGTCATTAGATTTTAAATTCCGTTTCATATCGGATAGTTTCCTTCCGTTAACTGCATTTTAAAATAAAACATCGGTGAAATAAAAGGTACAGTAACTCTAAGTCTTAGTCAAATTTAATGATTTTTTATTATATTTGAGAATATGTTAAAATGTATCAGATACTTTCGGTTTTCAGTTAAAATTATTAAAATATCATTTTAAATACATGGTTTAAAAAACATACGTTATAACAGTAGAATTTCCAAAATAATATCCCTGATATTGATATATTTATAGTTTAAAATCGGAATAATTAATCAGAATGTTACCTACATATTAGTTATACGGATGCCGGACGGTGCATAATGGATATTAATGCACACAATAGTGGTTAGGGGTTATTACCATAGTATAGAGACAAAAGCCGGTCAGGTTTCCTTTGAGAATGGTTGCTGTTACAATAGAACTGTCCTTTGCGTAGAAAGGGCTTTCACTGTCCCTATAGGTAGTATTGCATAATATGTTTTATAATACTTTTGAGAATATAGATAATTAAAATGGTTGGATGAGTTAAGCTTGTTGCGATTATTCATGCAGAAACATGATGCTACTAAAAATGACTAAAAACGTTTATGTATACTAGATTACATTATAATAAACAATATCTAAGGCAATAGATTTTAGCTATTAGTAAAGGTTTGGTCATATCTTGAATAAATTAGATACAATCCACCTGTTATAATCATGCAATGGAAATATATCCACTGAAAACTCATTGTAAGCCCATTTTTAATTGTTTGTCTGTCATGCCTCTTAATTGTATATATATTTTTCACTGTCTTATGTATTGTAAAAAGAACTTAAACACTTTGTCTTCCCACTGTGATGTCCATAGTTATAAGACCAGAAACTGTGCTAAACTGAGAAATTATTACTGTACTTATAGTATTACTCAAAAAAGCTTTAAATATCCCTCGATTAAGTTATTCAATCATCTACCATGTCATATTCAAGAGTTACCATTAGATAAATTTAAAATAGCTGTTAAGAATTTGTTATTGAAATACTGTTTTTATGACTTAGAAGAATATTTTGACAATTGCTTTGACCTTTGAAATGTTTTATTAATTCACTGTTTACATATTGACGCAGCCTATACACTATACAGCATTGTATGATTTTTGTACATTGTTGTCTTGGAATAAAGATTGATTGATTTGATATATTTTACATTCATGAATTCTATTAACACTTCAAACTAAGTTTACTTAAGTTTTTTATGACTATTTTAAGAGCTATTTCATTTGTAAATTTTAAAACTCTTTTCATCGATTTAAAAGTTTTTTTTATCCAAACATTCACCAGTGTTCATGACGGTTGTGACTTTCACCAAACAGAACTTCAACTAAATATTTCAAAGAAAAATAAAAAATCGAAGCTTTTTTAGTGAGTTGGACAGTGGGATTTTTTGCCTTCAGTCAGTAAAGTTTGCACATTCATCTGGCTAAGAGATGTTTTGCTCTTGACTACTCCATCTTGTCCATTAACTACTTCACTAGAGTGTTCTTCAGTGTTTGTGGTGGTCTTCACTACTGAAGAAAGAATATGGGTTGGAAAACACTGATCTTTTTCATAGCAAGCATTTAAAAATATCTGCGTTTATAATACGAGTTTAAATTCTCCCAATATTAACAATACACTAATTTATTTAAGAACAAATACTTTACCTATTGCATGTATATCCATATGAACGATAAGTACAAAATCAAATATTTCTAAAACCTAAAGTTCATTATTTCTTACATACCTTAGTCGTAACTATTGCTTTTTGACTTCTAGGTAAGCTGCACTTAAGTAATTTAAGATGTATTGTAACATTTTGTCGTACTTTCAAAAAAAGTTATAGTTGTTTAGCTACTAAATATTTTGTAATATAATATATAAATTGGGTGGATAAATTATTTTTATGTTAATAAGCCTCATTACCTATTTGTTTTATTTCTAAAACAAGTTTACCTTAGGTCCAAAAGATTATAATCATTTGTTTTAGTACAAAATTTGTATGAGTTTTCGAGTTGAAATGTTTGATACGGCATTAAAGTGATTTAAAAAATTGTTTCGTAGTTTCCAATGCTATTGAACGACCCGACAGCAGGTGTACTAAATATCAATATTTGTACTTATTTATTTAGATTAAAATATTAAATAAATTTGATACACTTAATTCAAAATTAGTTTATTCTTCGTACTTAAAATACATGAGGTAGAGTGAAAGAATTATTGGCCCTAGGGAAACCGGCTTCATTTCCATTGTACGTGGGGAAGGGATGCTTTTAAATAGAAGGTCTCATTTCAGCCACGATGGCAGCAAATTCAAACCAGCATCACGGCTTATATATTTGTCTTAGTTCTTTTAAAACCATCACGTCTAGTTATCGTTGTTAAATTAGGGCTATGTTAAATTAATTGTAGGTATAAAGAGTTTTTATTTATTTTTCTAACAATTGGATGTGCATTACAACAAAACATTTGAAAAGAGGCCTGACTAACGTTTTTCAGAGAATTGTGGAACATTTTGTTAGTGTTAATATTAATACTAATGAATTTATATTGATGCTATTTTCTACAGGTAGTAAGTATTTTGTCAACTATACAAACCCTGAACCTTGAACTATATGTTGGTCAAAGAAGGGGAAGATTTTCTAAATACCATATTATATGGTACCACTCATCATATAAATGTTTCATTGTATTTCTTTAAGAGCCATTATTATTATTATGTTTAATAGTGTAACTGTACAAAGAACAGATAAACGGCTAGTTTGATTAAAAAATATCAGATTGTAACAGCAGTTTAGACTCCTTCGTCCACAGGTTTTTTATATGACGATAATGCAACTTTTAATATTAGTGCCTTGGAACACAATGTTACAACATTATACAACAGTACGACTCCTGCGTTTGGCTATAAACTAGGAAACGAAAGTTTCCTTTTGTTTTCTTAGTCTTTGGTTTGGTATTTGAAGGCACTTTCCAGCCTTCCTGACGAGGCGGAATAATAAGAGTAGGCAATAGACTTGTCTAATTTTTTATCTGTGACGGTATCTACCTATATTTTGTTGAAAGAGGTCGTTCTATCGATAGACAGTATACATATTTTTTATTTGCTTAAAATGTTTTGGATATCAGTAAATCCATATTCATGTTTATAAAAAAATGTTGAGGCTACATCCAAATTTTAATGGTAGAATGAATAACATCTGACAATATTTTTGACAAAGAATAAAAATCCATAGCAGTGGAAATAGGTTTATTGTTGTAATTTAACCAACAACTCATTACTCATTCCGGTATTCGCCTAAGTGTGGTAAGAAACCGTACAAACTCTCCTCAGAATGGTCGGCCTGATAGTCAGACCTCCCGGATGTAAAATAGCATAGCTACCTCACTCGGTCAGACTGGTACATGAAATACTTAATTACTGCATCTACAAGATATTTAACACTAAGTACAAATAATACTTACTTCTAGATAGATTACCTACTTAACCTTAGATATATAACATGCTTAAGGTTTTTTTACATGGGAGGGTAGTTAGCCCATCGCCTCAACCCCCAATATGAATGGAGGACCGCACCTACTTCTGGTCAGCGGGTCCATCGGACCTAGCCGGGAGGACTGACAAGCAGATCCACCGACCTTCCCCCTATCCGCCACCCAGGGGACGCTCCGTATACGCTGAAGTAGGAAAGCGCACGGATACTTTATTACTACAAACATAAAATACTAACCTTAACGACAAAAGATAATTAATACTAGATACATTACATACTGAATGCTAACAAGATTGTTCTATCTCACACTGCTTCATCTTCTTCGGGCCATAGTTTCTCTCACAAATTGTCCACAATACTGGCTCACAGTGTCACTGCAGAATTTTTCGATTTCTTCCTCTTGAAGTTTTCAAGATAGCAGCTCCTTATCCTATCTGCATTCATCTCCCACATTTCATTATGTCCCTCAATCATTTTTCCTATGGCATATCATTTGACACTACTCCGAGCAATCATTTCAACTGTGTATCCTTCTTGCTTTACTGAGGCAATACATACCAGGTTTCCGTGTAGGTTTATGGCCTTCCATTTTCATCAGAAGTCCCTATTTGGTCGGTTCTTATAAACTTTCTTGAGTCTGTTTCCTCGACATAATTTTGACAGCAGGTAATATTTCGTCTTGCACTCATTTATTGAGTCAACGAATTAATGAAGTAAATGGTTTCTATGGAAACATTTAAATCACAGTATTGTCAACATGTCACGGTTCAAGAGGCTTAGACCATTTACTATGGACAAAAGTAACGACATTTCTTTATAATGTTGAAGCCAAATTAAAAATAAAAACCAATGTATTTCAAATCTGCCTCCGACAGAATGCGCTGCTGTCATTTGCTGATTTAAGTTACCAAACATAAGCAGAAAAAGCAAATTGATGTTTGCGGCTTACTTAAGTTGGTAAAAGTAAACTCTAGTTTAAGAAGCACAGAAATATATTCCTTTTACACCAAGACATCTGTCTTCCAAAGTCAATCCTTCCTTAATAGAAAATGCTATTGGTGACAGTGGAATATTCTATTTGTGACAGTTGCGCTAAAGACATATCTCTTCCCAACTCCAACCTCCTTTGGTGGAAAATAACGTAAGATACAGTGAAATATTGTATTTAATAAATACGTATAGAGCCTTGTTGTAAAGTTAAACATAAAAACGCACTTCTTGGAAGTTTTTTTTTTTACTAAGAAACAGTTTAACTAATACAATAAAACATTGGTAAATACTCTCAATGGTTCAAACAAAACCTGTTCAAAGAACTTTATTAGCCGTAGTATAGACAATAGCCATCCCGTTAATTTACTTCTAATTAGTTGGCCCCCTTAGCATTAAGGTTATACAAAGGAAGGCATGTTATACAAAGGAACTTTGCATCGCCTGCCAAAAAAGCTTCAGTTTACAGACAATGGTATTGTTTAGCCAAAATCAAATTAAGCATTTTGTAACCGTTGTGTTTGAAAGCTTCAAAATGTGAGATGTAGAAACTAAACTGTATGATTTCTTCGCTCTAAGTGAGGACAGATATAACTAAGATTTCCCTCGGATAGCTTTTTATTGATCCTTTTTTTGTTTATGGAAAGGTTTAGATACCCCAGAAGTCCCATCCACAAATATTAAAACGTAAAAAATTGTAAAGAAAGGAAATAGTAAGGATTTTTTCTACATTGCGGAAAAAAATTATCAAGTGAGAAGTAGTCAAACACTACCATACAATGAGATTAAAAGCTATGAACAAAAACAAACAATATAAACAATCCTAGTTTGGTAAGACAGCATTGTCATGCATTGCTTAAAGAACGATTCTGCTTTACAAGTTTACATTAACCTAGTAAAACATGTAATAAAAAATAGCTTAAAGCACCCGAATGAAACTATCTATAATTAATTAATTAATCTTTCAAAAATGTAACAGTTCATTTCAAATCCAACCCATTCAAAATTTACTCTAAAAAGTATAATTCTGTTTTAAGATAGTATTAGTCATTAGGACCCGAATATTTACAAAAATGTGTGTAGTGTTGGTCTGCTCTAAATAATTAAAAAGGGACCACTAAAAAAGTTGGGTGGGACCACAGTATGAGAAGGCTTGTTCAGGTCTGATTTGAAAAGTCATGGTCTGAAACGCAATTTGTTTTTATTTTTTCGAAATTGAAATCTTCTATTACGTTCTCTTGGTTCACCATCAATATAGCAAAATATTAATCTTAACTAATGCCCTATGTCAAACTAATTTATATTTAATCAATAGCAAGATCGAGCGATATCTGTTGTTTAACGTTTTAGTCAATATTTAAAAGTATTTACTTCATTCGAATCCAAACTTATATAATTTTCAATTTGATTACCTGTTTAAGATTAGATAACCTGGTAATTCTAAATTTTTTGCACGCAAACATTGTTTTAACCCACACCACTGATTTAGACACTATTCTGTAAAAATATTAAAGTTTCATTCAAAACTACCAAACTTTAAAATTCGTCTACCGGATCTGTTTTATTCTTTAACTTTCGAAATACGGTTTGGAGCGCAGTGATTGAAAATTCATTGGTTTCAAAGCCAAAATACGTGAGACTATTTTAGGAATTTACTGCCTCAGGGGAAATCCACCTTTCTCCTTTAAAACGGACAGAAGCAATCTAAGTTTATTTTACAGAGTTGTAGAAGCTAAATTCAAAACCTTTAACGTATAAACGTTAAGAGTCCGTAAGAACTTTTTTATTTAGGAAAAATATTGACAATTTCAACTATAATGTTCACAATAAAGGTTAGAAAATCTTTTCGTGTAAATAGAAAACAATTCCGTAACATTTCACCAGCAAATGTTATTATTTTTAAAACCTACAATGGAAAATGTATTTTTAATTCACCAACAATGTTTATACGGTTATTTTTTACTTAAAATACCCTTTCTTTAAAGTCCATACAGCAATAAGTCATTAGGTACGATATAATGATACTTTATTCCAAACTCCCCATACACTACTTTAATATGTGGAAGTGGATTAAATGTACGATCAGCCCAAAATAAGATATCGGTTACAACTCATGGGTATCGTTGTGAATGCGAGCCCCACCTTTATAATTCCTCTTCTCCCCTTTCCCCTTTAAAATGGAAATGTAGCCAGTTTCCCTAGGGGCAACCATTCTTTAACTCTGTGTCACGTATTTTAACAATTCTAAAATCAATGAATTTGAAATTAGATGTCTCAATTTGGTTCTATTTTCCTTCTGTCAGTTTTCGAATGTCTACCCAACGCCTTTTCCTTTGGACAAACAAACTACAGCTTATAATTAGCTAACTGAATATTTCAAATCTGTTTGATTTAAAATGTTTGAATGATTTGAAAAATTTTACGATATTTGCTAATTGAATTAGGACTTTATATGTTACAAAATAATCCTTTAATTTGAATCTAGGCCTATATGAAACACTCTAAATCGTATTGATATTTTCAAACAAACTATGTTGAGTTTTATTAAGTTTCAATATTTTTAAAGTTGTGAAAAATATCTAGATTTTATATGCATTGGAAGTATTTTATACAAGAAAGAGCTTTAAGCTAGAAAAGTTACTGTCAAACACCCCTCAATGTTTTTGGATATACCTGGAATGAACCCGTCCCTTTTGCCGATGCATGAAGTACTAAAATTAGACTGCAATACACACACACCCTACTTGTAAAAAACCCTTTAGTGTGTTTTAGTTGGCAATAGTGACTTAATAAAATAAGATAAAAAAAACTCTCCAACTTATCAAAACACTAATGAGTTAAATGATGTAGGCCTAAATATTGAAGGTAATTGTTTGTTTATTTGTAATCAAATTGAGACAGACGTTGTTTTTAGCTTCCATGAAGTTTGCAGTTTCATCCAGTCTAAGAGATGTTTTGCTCTTGACTACTCCATCTTGTCCATTAACTACTTCACTAGAGTGTTCTTCAGTGTTTGTGGTGGTCTTCGTTACTGAAGAAAGAATAGCGGTTGAAACCAGGGTCCTGCTATTTACCAAGCATTTCAATCCTTTAAAAGATCAAAAGACTCAACTAGTTTTTATTTTAACTGGCCTAATTCAAGATCTATTTCTGTTTACACGAAATAAAGTAACATTACTAGTGGCAACGAGTAAATAAAGTGTTATGTGGCGAAGTTACAAAGAGTAAACACCCAGACGGATGAACCAGTTAGAGAGTATTTAAGTATCTTTGAGAACACTATTAATGATAATGAATGAAGGAAAATATTTGATCAATAATAATGTATAAACTATTTTACATATACAGTAAATGAACTATTAACAGGCATTAATACTTTAAAAGTATTACGAAGGCCTCCTATTGATTTATGTGTGTATTTAAAGTGGATAAATAATAAAAAAAACTTAGAAACTATAATTTTGTCGTTTAGGTCTTTTATTTATTTGGAATTATACTATTTTTCTCAAAACTAAGTTGTATAGATATGAATAATTATTGCAATATCTTCATAACTACAGTGAAAGCACCCTCTTCAAGTAAGGGACTGCTATTGTACATCTAAGAGCAACCATTCAAAGGCAACCTGGTGGGCTATTGTCTTTACTTTGTGGTAATAAAGCCCATTTAACCACCATTGTCTGCAGTAATATCCATTATGAAGCCTCTGACTAAATGCGGAATCATTAATTTTTGCCAATTTTACATTACACAAACTAATAACACAATATTGTGCCATAAAGACTATTGATCTCAGTTGTGTCTTTAACAAGTGCAGTATAACTACTTTCGCTTGAATAGTTTGTTATAGCACTTATTATGTGTTTCCACTAGATTACCTATGGTATTCCCATAGTTGGTGAAGCGTTGGCTCAGTTGGCACCACGTCTTACTTTGAAGCCACTGCAGTTACGTCGTGGGTTCGAATCCCGACGCAGTATCTTAAAATATATAATAAAGCAGTTTATTTTATAGTGTCTACTCACTTGTTGCTTAGCCTGCTGGGGTAAGTTTCATGCACACACCAGAGACCCATGTGAACGAGGAATTTCAAGGTTGAAAGAGGCCGATAACTATTTTTAAGTAACAAGTGAGTTTATTGGTAGGCTACTAACAAAAAAATACCGACATAATGCACATCTGCTGCTTTTATGATCCCTCATCACTTTTGCATTTTTCAATTAAGGCTGACATATATATTCATACATTATGCTGAAGAGGAGTTAGGTCCCAAAAACCTCAGTAAGTTCATCTCTTTCTTTAAGAAATGAGATACTTTGAGAAGCTTTAAGAAATTAGATTCTAAAAGTATGATAAAACAACCTAGTAAACTCTTGTGCATGTGACCTGGGTTATGAAAAGCCGATTATGTTTGCAATACAATTTGCCGGATATGATCAAAACGAACTGTGCACCGCTCGCAAAACGGAGTAATTCCATTTGGACGTAATGTTATTACCTGAGTTTAGCACCAGCGTCCTGTACCTTGGATACTGATTATTGGACGGTACACACTGTAATTTCGTAAAATTAATTGAATTTATGTAATTAGGTACTGTAATACTTTATGAATTCTTATGTATGAATGAGGTAACGAATTCTGCTCAAATTAAATAACGTAAGTATATCTTGTTTGCCTATATTACCAGCCAGCTAAAGGGGGGTTTTCACTTTTTACAGAATAGTTTTGTATGAACATCTCTGTGTATTGACAAAGAGGATCCTATTATTTATGGTTTCCATTATGTTTTTACTTTTCATGGTGTTATGTTTGCTGGGGACTTAAAACATGGATAGGGCAACCAAGTTAAATGTTAAACCAAAAAGTATTTGATTACATAACAATATATTTAAAGGTCTAAATGGTTGACGGTTTCAAACGATTAAAAATACTATAACAATTTGAACATTAATCTGTATAATTTATGCATCGCTCACAAAGATTTCATTCATCCAATGTTTAAGTTAAAGACAAACAAAAGAGAAAACCAAATGCCATCGGAAACTTGGACTCAGTGAAACTTTGCGTTCCACAATGCTAATCTTCGTTGGCAAATCACTTTGTAAATTGATCTCACTCATCTTCAAATTGTATGAATAACTATCACAAAATACGGTCTTTGTAAAATGTAATGGGCGTATGAAACCAGTATGCTGTCCTTCAAGAATTTACATTTCTTTAGACAAGTGGCCTCAATTATTTAATTAATATAATATAGAAATAATTGTAGTTAAGACTATTATTTGTAGCACAGTTTTTTTACAGCAACTAGTTTAAAAAAACTCGGCGTTTCATATTAGTGCTGTTTTACTCTTTAGTAAACTAATAATTTACGGTGAAAAATCATACTATTAAAATAAAATATAAAGGGACAAAACCATTTGTACAACGTAATTTCGGTCTTGTCACTATAAGCCCAAATCTGGCTCTCTAATTCAAGTTTGCGCTGCTCCATTTGAGCTATGGAATCGGGTTAATTCACTATGATATTAATCTATAGGGCAATCGTTCCCTACACGACTCTTTGACCCAATATGAATAGGTAGACATAATTTGTATCAGTGTTTGAACCTTACTGTAGGACAAATCTATTTACAAACTAGTCTCGTTTTAATCGCATAGTCTTTAGGCTACTAGGGACTGCTCCAATACTGAGAACGTTCGTTTCCTAGAAGATAGTACTCTAACTTAAGGTGATTTCTGATTCCCGGGTCACTGCATTCTCACAAATCTGATGCTATTGGTGTTTGATGAAGATTGAACCCAGAACCTCCAAGATAGAAGTCTAGTGTACTTGATCTAATAACTAGACCAGCTGTGTCCACTAATATCGTGCTCAAACAAAGTGTTATCAAACATGATACAAAATTATCAGCCTTCCTTGTTACGAATTTTAAATGCTACGAACTAAACAATAATTTAAAATATATAAACATACTTAATTTAGTCTATTTTCTAATATTTTCAATATTAATTATATTGGTTATCAAGTTCAAAAACGAATAGTCATCATTGACATTGCTGCATTTATATAAGCATGAAAAAAGTCTTTAATCAATAAATTTAAACGTTTAAAAAATTCAGAGGACTACCTGACGGCTTGATTTTAAATAGTTTTAGTGTAAAACGGAATTTGGTACCTCAGGTCAGATATTTGAAAGTAAAGGGCTCTTAAGGGAGTTTTCTTTCCACTTTTGAGAAGCAGTCTAAATATTTTATCAGCAAGTTCAGGGACTGTAATGCTTGTCTTAAGGTCGAGTGCTGTTAATATTTATTTGTTTGAACTCTTTAAGTAGCTCAATGGAATCTCAATTAAGATATTGCTTAGTTGTTTTATTTTTATTTTGGACCATTTTCTGCCATTACTATAAGTATATTTTTGTAAGTGTTTATTATTTGTGACAAATTGTAATAAATATTTCTAAACAAAAGGTAAAAGGCTGACCTAAATAGCAGTTATATATTTTACAAAAATATATTGGTAGCAACTACTAGTTGATTTGGTATATGGTGTTAAATGTAATGGATTTATAAGGAGTATATAAAAAGCTATGAGATACACGGATTACTTCGAGCATCATTAACAATTCCAATCGTGATAATGAATTTAATCGAATATGTTTAAACAGGACAAATCTTCAAGGCATTTTATATCTATTTGGTATTTTATTTCAAATACATTATATTATTTTAATCCAAAGTCGTGTCAAGTTATTTACATTTTGTGAATTAATATGCCTCATATTTTATTTCACTTGTTCAATCTCTTAATTAAAAAAATGAATTTCAATATCCTAAAGATTTTTAGCAATAAATTAAAATATACAGTCCGTTTAAATTACGCTAGAGCTGAATCTAGTTTTTAAACGAATGAAATCAATCCGTTAAACATACTAACGAGTAAAATCCATTAATCATCATCTACTATTGCATCTGTTAGTAATACATTTGGTAATATTTGAAATTTAATACACACATTGATGTATATTTGAATCTCTACATTAATTAAATGTTTACACCTAGCTTGATCATACGTCTCCAGCCAGTTACCCAGAGGTTACTTCCCTAAGTGAGTATCCATGTATCACTTAACCACCTGCAGGGAGAATATGATATATTGGCTTGATGGAAGATACCCGTCTGTGTTTACCAAAAGTGTTTAATACTACATTCTAAGTGAGTTATTGTTTCACTTAAGCCCCCGCAGGTATAATGTGGTATGTTGGCTTCATGAAACATACTCATCTATGTTTACTCATCGTCAGTAACCCAGAGGTTACCACCCTAGTCTAAGTAAATAGTTTTGTTAACTCCCTACAGGGAGATTGCTGTCTGTTAGCTTGGTGGAACATAGTGGCTGTGTTCACCCAGTTCCTGCCATCAGCAAGAGGCTGCTTCCTCAGTCAGAGTGAGTATCCATGTATCACTTAAACCCCTGCAGGGAGATTGTGGTCTGTTAGCTTGATGGAACATAGTGGCTGTGTTCACCCAGTTCCTGCCATCAGCAAGAGGCTGCTTCCTCAGTCAGAGTGAGTATCCATGTATCACTTAACCCCCTGCAGGGAGATTGTGGTCTGTTAGCTTGGTGGAACACACTAATCAACAATATGCCTTGTCTTGAGCCTAAAAAAAATATTAAAAATGTAAAATGCGTCGAGATCTTTTTTTATTTCATAAGTATTATCCGTGTAATAATATTTTAATCTTAATTTATGTATTTTTGTGAATTTATGTCAGTTAATTTTAAATACAGGAAATTCGTTATCATTCATAAACAATGCATTTAAAACACCTCTAATCATTTTTTTTTTTTTTCAATATATTCCTGCAACAGTTTTTCAAGTCTCTTTGGAGACTTTTTTGGTGAGCAATGAGCATAACTTAATAGTTTTGGGAAACCTTTGAATTAAGTTCATAAATAATACATTCTTAGGAATATTTGATTAAAAGCTATCAATTCCGTAATTATTTAAGGGGATTAATTTTAAAAATTTACATTTTTGTTGACTAGAGGTAAATACTCGTCATTTTTCATAAAATTTCCAGTTTCCACAATTATTGATGTTTAATTTTAGTAGATCTATAACATTTAAACTCCAATGGTTTTAAATTGGAGAACTATGAATTATTTGTGAAGTAAATCTAGTATAAAAGTTGATTCAAGAACATTCTTAGCTCGAATGCCAAACGTTGCCAGGCTTTGCTGCAGGTTAAGCGCATTTATTATTCAATCTACTGCACTACAGCACAATACCTCTTAGGTCCCCAATCTTGGGTTAGCTTAACCGAGATTGCCCTTCAGGTTAAACATTATTAACAGTACTGTATTACCGGTTTATTCGGTCAAATATTTAATTGTTTATTTATTAAAATTTGTTAAGAGTGAGTGTGTGAAGTAAAATGTGACTTGTTTCAACCATTTGTTAGGTTTAAACGCATATCACTTGTAATTTATTCAAATGGATAAATATACAGTATTTTAATTTTCTTTTTTACACCATTTACAAATATCCTGACATTTCGTTTCTTATATAAAAGGTGATATATTAAAGTTTTAAGTCTTTTTTAGGCATTTACAAATAGATGCAGGTTTAGCCAGACATTACGTGAGGTGTTACATTTACACATCATAACCTATATTTAACCTAATTGATGTGTAGTAAACGAATACAATTTTTACTTAACGTGATTACAGTCAAATATCACTATGGTTGATGTTATTTAAAACGGACCCTGCTTTTCTTACAGATAGTAAAAAGATATAAATATATTTGCGATTTAAACTCCAAACTACAAATATTAATATCAGCATGTAAACATTTGATATCGTTTTGTTTTTTACTAAAAACACTATAAACTGTCCTGTACCAGACGGTTATGATTTTAAGCCCTACATTAAATTTATAATTTCAAAAAAATACTTTTAATTCATTCTTTTATAAATACATCCATGTTACGAATAGATTGTTCAAATAAAAGTGTGTAGAATATTGCTGCGGTTGAAAGGATTTCTGGAATACGTCATCCGATGGGAAATATTGTATTCAAATAAGCTTTTATCCAACCCACACGCGACTGAATACACTTATTCATCCTTTGATTTTACACATGTGTTTTTAATCACAGATCTTTATAGATGCCAATCAATCTGAATTTTTCATTACTATTTATTGACATGGCGATGAAATGTTGCAGACTTGATGATGAATAGGGGTGAAGTATGAGTGTGTTTTTTATTTTGGATTTTTATGTGGAATTCTTTAAACCTGCTATTTCATTATCAATAACCATCACTTCTAAAAGAGGTTATGTTTTCGTATATAACCTCTCATTGTCACTGACAGTGATGTAACGAAACATTGTACCAAATACTAATTGCACCACTCAACAATTAAATTGACCTGAACAGCTGATTGGTTGAAGTTCGAATCATTACAATTTTACTTCTTCTCTCTCAATCCTTGAACTTCATTGGTCCGTTACCCGTGTTGTTGTGTGTAAAACTATGCTGTCATGAAAGTAAACAATGCTGTAATAGGAAACTTTTTAATTCTAAGAACTGAACTGAAACCGGCTCCTTTAAAAACGGTCGTAGGTAACATCAGTTTACAATATTGTTGTTAGATCACAATAAAGCTCCTCAAACGTCGAAGGTAAGACAATGTCATCAACATGTGTAGTTAGTAGTAATGAAGTCTGAGCTGAGACAGAATTATCTCTAACTGGAGGCGATGCTTTACCGGGTAATGGCCTTCTACAATCTACAGCTATCCAGGGTATGTTGTTGCTGGGATAATCTGTGTGTTTTAGAAAATCGGACAGAAACATTTTATATTTTCGTGTTTAGGTCTCAAAAAATACATTAAATAGGTCGATTACTTACAATAAACATAACCTATCGCAGTGTACAAGTCTTTTATTGGTGGAGTTAAAAACGTCATCTCCATATTGGAGGTTTTAAGTGGAACCTTCAATAATTAAAAGATTATTCTTTATGCTGAAAACACTAGCAAATTTTGTGTTTGGTGAGAAGTAATCGTTTGGGTACTTTTGAAGATATAAAAATTTAAGCATCTTCGTTAGGTTTTAGAACAAGCTTTTTAGTATTGGTCATTATAAATTATGAAGCAGAATAGGTTATTGAATCCATCCACAAAATTCTTGTTAAGTTCTAAGTGTATTTTATAAAAAATTGATGTCACTTATTTAACTACTATTCAAATATCTAAATTTATACAACCTCTCGGGGTTGATAAAACACCTATTGAACGAACTACAGACAATTTCGTGTTATGATCTTACTAAATAACAATGTTAGAACCACATAAAAATGAACTAAGTATCAATGTCTGCTATGTAATTTAATATTTAATCATACAAATTTACTAGCCACAACAGAGCCCCAAATATAAAATAAGTACAGCAAATATGTTTTATTATGTCTTATTAGTTCAACTGGTTTAGAAAAACTTTCATCGTAAATTAGTTTTGAAGGAACGTGTTGTGGTTTCCATTTCATATGAAAATTATAATTTTAAAATCACGATTCTTTCTATTTCTTGAGCTAGTTTTGTTCAAACTTAATTCCAGCATTTTAAATTTACTTTCAAAGAGTCAATAGCTAATATTTTATAAATTATATTATTATATATCTCTAGCAGTATTTCAAAAAGGAACAATTCCTCAAACGTTCTAAAAACTTCCTTATTACTATTACAGTAATGCAATATCTAACAGATTTACCCAGTAATCAGATGCCAACCTACATCAGTGACGTCATCTCCTCATTACCTTGGTAATGACGTCATTAACACTCTGGTTACGTCACCGTCTCTGTCTCAAGTGAACGATTATTGTATGATAATTCCAACATACTAAGCGTTAATATTATAATGTTTGCGACCATGAAAATAACTTTTTGAGCTGTCATTATTACTTTCTCCACCTATACTATAGTATATGGAGAAAGTATTGTTTTCGTCAAAATTTTCGAGTTTGAGTTTTGAGTGGATATATTCGTTTTGGGTCCCCCTGGACCCAACAAAGTGGTTTTCGAAGTGATGTGTGTGTGTGTGTGTGTGTGTGTGTATCTGTGTCTGGTTGTGTAGGCCTACAGAGCTAGGGACTACACCTGTGGTCCGATGTCGATAAAAATTTGGTATGTAGGTTCTAATCTATGGTATATCCAGGGTTCTTTTTCATTTTTTTGAAATTTTGAATTCTGAACAAAACAGTACTTATCCCATTTCTGTAAGAATTATGGTTCAAATGTTATTGTGAATTATGTTATTTTTCCATAAAACCCCATAAATTAACGGAAAATTGGATTTTCCCAAAAAATGGCCCAAACAATTTTGATAAAAATTTAGTCTGTTATAGTCCTTTATATTCTGAACAAAATGGTACAAATCCCATTTCTGTAAAAATTACGGTTCAAAATGTATTGTAAATTATGTTATTTTCTCATAAAAACCCCATAAAATAACGGAAAAATCTGATTTTCCCAAAAATAGCCCAAAATGATTTTGATAAAAATTGAGTGTGTTATAGTCCTTTAAATTCTGAACAAAATGGTACAAATCTCATTTCCGTATATTTTCTCTTACCGCTTACAGATGATAAAGGTTGTTGACAAACTTATGGGAGAAAGTATGTGTCAGAATGCTGATACCGTTTATTTTTATTTTCATTCGCAATTTCTAGACTGATTTTCATGTTTTGATGATAAAAAGAAAAAGACGTTTTATGCTAGGTCATTTGTATTTTAAGAGAAGCTACCGAATGTAAATTAACTGCGTCACTAAATACGGAGACGTTAATTTTAGTTTATAGTTTCAAGCTAGTTATATCTGAGAAAGAAATTAGTTAACTTCTCAATCTGTATATTACGTAAGGAAAGTAAATAAAAAATACATTTAATAACGCTTAAAACATATGTTTACAATATTGTTTTAACAAGACGGTAGATGTGAAAGATACATATGAAAGATCTGTTGTGGTAGTGGTTACCACATTTCGTACTTAGGCTATTTACCGTCTTGACAAAACAATAAAAGTATAAATACAGGTTTCAAGACGTATTTTTATTTACTTCTCACAAAAATTCGGCCATATTTTGCCAAGTAATTTCCGGGTGTTCCAATTAAAGCCTAAATTTGTTGTAAATCTTCCTGTTGGTTCAATGTTTAACCAATGTTCGTCAACGTTTGGAATATAATGTACGAACAAACGGACCATATAGCTACAATTAAACAGAAAATTATTATATCTTTTTCTATGATTGTTCAAGACTAATGTGAACGAATTTATTTTTAGTGAATCTAAACAGCAACAATACTCCTGAAGTGATCTCCTACGAACAATAGATCAATTTGTAATTGAGTTTGGTCTGAAACCCATCACAGAGCACGACGTGACGGAAATATAACACAAAGTCGAGAGACATGAATATTGTAACAGTCTTTGTATTGGAGTGAAACCAATCATATAATTTATTTGCTTGATGGTTTTGTTGTATCTTATATTTTATACTTTTATTTTTAAAAATTCACGGTACCTAATAATTTATAACAATGCTATTTAAATTAGTCATGCTGTTAAGAATTTTTAATTTCTGTATAACTATCCTATAAGTTAAGATTCTACAAAGAAACACATTAATGATGTAATGGCTTCAAAACAAAAGATAAACACAAAGGAATTTCAACGTCCTACAAAAATTTTAGATATTTTAAACTTAACGTAAAAATTTAGAGTAAATATTGAACCTTAAAATTAAAGTACCTTAGGTGAAAGGAAAAATAACAAAAACCATGCTAAAACTAAAAACAAGCAATGGAGAATATATTCATTTTTTTTTTCATAATTATTAAAAACATAAAGCTACGAACCTATCCTTTGCACAGTGGAAAAAATTGAGATAGAGACCTATTTATAAAACAATTTTAGTTATAATGTACATACAACAAGATTGAATAATTGATATTGTGTATTAACTAATCTATGTAAAACGTTTTTATACACTACATTAACTACTTGGTTACTTATTCATTACAAAACTAATTAAGTTTTCCACTTGAACAGCGTTGTTTTACAATACGTAAATCTGGACCTGATCAGTCATTTTTATGAGGACACTTTTGTCCTTTTAAATTTTAAAAAGTTCAAAGTGGTAAGTTGACAAACGAGAATAATTTTATACACAGTGCAGCTACACAATCTTTGTGTTTGTAATATAGTGGACATTTGCAAATATTATGAAATTATAACTATTGATTTGTATGCTCAGGCTTACACATATTTATACGATTTATTACGATCCCTAACTGAGTAGGTCAAACCTAACAATGACCAACAAGGTTTACCCTTCCCATGAGACTGACTGACAACAATGGTTTACCAACACGATGTGACATGTCAGTACATGCTAGAACACGTTACCGAAGTCTCTAGAGAATTTTGGTTAACCGTTGTTGGGGGGTTATCTGATAAACATTTAACTTTTACAAATATTGTGATTTTGTAATCCAAGCTGGCGGTATTTTTAAATGAAAATAACAACAATCAGTAAACATTTCTATCATTTATTATGTATAGTTGGAACTTATAGTGGTACAAATAAGATTATATATTTTACATGAAAACCTATCCTTGCAGGAAACAAGAATACTGGTTTCTGTTGATTTATCAGAGAAATTAACACTTAAATTCACACCCTGTATAAGGATGAAATTACCAAATTAGTATATAGGTTGATCAATCAAAGAATACAAATTATTGCTGTTTTTATTATTTTTTTACTCTACTCATGAATTTAGAGAGGTTAAAATGAACTAACGGATTAAGGGGAAAGGGACCCACAACAATGAATTTACCGCAAATATTTCATATCACAAAATATAGCGTAGAAGATAACATTCATAATATTATAAATAAGGGGGTTTGAGTATGTCAGTATGTTCAGTACGTGTCGGAATGCCCGGAAAACGAGTACACCAATTGGGATACAGTTGGACACCATTTTATAGCCTAGCCTACAAGTAGGTCAATTCATCCTTGGAATCACCAAGGACACCACGTGGACCTCCAAAGTTCCGAAGAAAATATTGATTGGTCTTTGTGTAAACAAAAATGAGACACTTAACTATTGTTTGCATTCCAACAAAATTATAAGTTATACTCTGATAAACAGGTAGTTGAATTACACTTTTTCATTCGCCAATTTCATTTTAAAACGTGATACATCTGAGTGTTGTTTTTCTTTTTATAGTCGAGAGTGTATCTGTTTTCGACAGTATATTCTCTTCTGTATCCAAAAACACGGGTATAGCAGCTTAATAAAAATTTGTATTATTCGTAAACTTATTTAAAAAAATCGACATTTAAATTTTATTTGACGTAACACCAACCATACTTATAGCGCAGTCAGAAGGTGCCTGTCGTCATAACTAGTGATGAGCCGTAGAGATATAATGGAGAGTGACATCTCTTGTTCCAGTTAGAGTTTCATAGCCACATCTCAACCTCATCACTGCAACATGTGGCACGTACTAAACCGAGATTTAGCACCCAAGTAATAAGTATGTGACAGTAATAAACCTCTCCATTGAATATTTCAACAAAGATCGCGAACAATGGTATAATGACTCAATAGTGTACACAAACGTTGTGCTATCCATATGTAAACTTTGCATTTTATAATTTATGATTTTGACCATTATGTTTGACAATGTGTTGTTTTACGTAAAACTTCTAAATATAAGTAATTTTACTATAGTGTTGATTTTGTTGTGTGTATTTCTAATAATTTTTTTTAAAGGTGTTACATGTAAAATATAACTTTTCGTGTGACTTGTAATTTGTTTAAAATTTAACTTCACTCATTAAATTTGTTATTTTTTTTATTACTTGTTCATATTATTGCTATCTTTCAAGGACTGATTTGAGCTCACGAGCTAAATACTTAATGTTAAACGGGAATAGTTGAAAGGGAAAATATATGACTTTTCTCTGTTTTCATGTAAGTTGATTTATGGCGAAAAAGTATCAAGGGTCCATATCTGGTATTTACGATTCTTCAAAATAAATTTAAACGACGTTTCAATACAATCTCCAGTCAAAATTATGTTCTACTTTGTTTTAGGTATAAGAAGTAAGTTGTGAAGCGTACAAGATTAATTGCACTCTGCTTCTTTATGGTAAAAGATTAGTATTCAAAATTTTATTTTTTGTTACTTTGGTATTATAACGACGACACCTAATAATTGTAACCTAACTTAAGGATGGACTGTGTTTTAAGTTAGGATAGGATAGGATGATTTTTATCATTTAAACTGATACAAATATTATTTGGAAGTCAATTTATCGGTGTGGTCGGTGTAATACCAAAGTACCTCTTTGTACATTAGTACTTGGTTTTATACAAAATTAACACATAAGTTAAACCTACGAAAATACCTTTTTCCATGCAACTGAATGGTGATATCTATGATATGATAAGACATTTACAAAGATATAACTAAGATCAACTATTCCATAAACCAAAAGCAAAATTAATTATTATTCACTTAAAGACGTTGAACACATGTTAACACCCGAGAGGTGATCAGAGGCGATAGAACGTGTGCTGACTATAACACGACTGCTGATGACTCAGACCAGAGCTGCTGCAGCAGATTGCTTCAGCACAACGCTGGAATACTGAGCGACAACAATCATTAACCAATTGGAGAAACTCAGTTTAGCTCTACAATTCCTAGAAGTTGCTTGGTTTTGCTCTGTAGACGGATTTGCAGTGTTTCGAAGAGCCGGTTATTTATTGTAGGATTTTGTGAACCAGATACGTAAGGACCTAGTTAAATTGAAATGAGCTACATAAACTTATTTGGGAAGAAGTCGACCAGGTAACTTTTATCGTGTGATAAATATAAGCTCACCACGTTCCTGTCTCACCACGTTTCATGAAGTCCTCGCGAATTGCCAAGCCTGGGATAACATTATGTCAGATTTTTTTTAGTATTTTTTGCGTAATTTTGCCACGCGTAAATTAAAAATTTTAATTTTTTTATGATGATTTTAAAATTTGGAGTTAGTTAACTAAATTGGAATTTTTTAATATTTATTGTTCACGTACTGATCTTTCTAGTTCGTAAATGACCACTAGATATTCGTAGTTGTGAAAAACCCCATCATTAGAGTATTAAGTAAGAATAGCTTTTAATCTATTCTTGAATGAGTTTTAAGAAACCTTTCTTTTATTTAATGTTCTTATTTAAGTATTAATATAGTTAAAATAATATAGCGACGATGACTTTATCCATGTAAAAGAACTCCTCCACAAAAACTCATACGATAATTAATTATTTTATTTATGATAACAAACTAAACAATCTTATGAGATTACACAATAATTAAAACTCAAGTATATATCCAAACCGTACAACAGAAAGTCTTTCTACGGATTTTAATCTGGTACAACACTTATTATTATGTTGCCCTTTAAAAGTTTTTACTGACTACTTTTTAGTACGCAAGTTATTAGAGTAATCAATCTATACTGTAGTGGTCAAATATTCAGATGTGGAGGTCTATATTCAGAGCATTATATCAATCTCAAATCTACAAACATTTTGGTCAATTTTAAAAACGTATATTTCAAAAAATAAATAAATAAGTACAGTACTTAAAACTAACGTTTTGTTATGGAAGCATCAAATCCTGTTTTACGTGCTTCTATATTGACTTAATTTTTTAACAACAAATGTTACTATGATATGTCAATTTATAATTATATCCTTTAAAAAAGGCCGATTCAAACTATACATTGTATCACAGCCGATAGCAAATTAAACATACACAACATTGTATTTTAAGATATTATTTGTTATTCTGTTAAGCTGGTTCTTAGAATGTGATAAATGATTACATAAATAACGAATTGTAACTCAAGCTACATCATTACCTTTCATAATGACATCATTACGTATAACGTTTCAAAATAACGATGAACGGAAAGGGTAGCGTTACACCAACGTTCCAAGCAATACGGAATCATAAACAGTTTTGGCGTTTTCAAACTTAATAATCGTTATTATCGTTGTCTGTGGTCAAAGGTATTAACAAGAATTATAATCAAGCAAATTAAAAGCTTAAAATAAGACGGAATTTTTTTTCCTGCTGCGATAGGTAAATTTGTTTCCTACTACGAGTAAAAGATTAATCAAAAATAGATTAAGAAAATTTCCTACTTTAGCGACCCATATGTCGACTTTTTAAATGATAATATATTGAACGAAAGTAAGATTAATAGTTCAATCACTGTCTAAAACGACTGAGTATCTGCTTCGCATGCCTTTTTTGTCCGTTCTATTCGGACAAAAATCTAAGCATGTTAGTTGTTTACGTACATTAACCTTTAAGTACGTTTCTAATATAACTCTGCCAATGGGGAAAAATTAACGTCTATTTCTAGTTGATGGTTTATTTACATAAAACTGTCCATAAATCTCTGAGAAAAGCCGCCAACTCAATCGTAAGTGACGAACCTTTTCCTCATATCTTGCTCTACATATAATTAAAACACCTATAAATTAATTAACTATAAATTACGCCTTAACTGCAAATTTGGTTGTGCAGTATCAGGCATGTGTATAAGGAACTTTCTTTGGATTTGTGATAAGAGTTAAAGAAAATATTTTATTCATTCTAGTTAAAATTATTTTAATAAATACAAATCAAAATGATTGGTATCTTCACGTGCATTATTTAAGTTCCTTTAATAAACATCATGAAGAGTGCTTCAAAAATCTTTGTGGTTAATGCTCACTATGATTCTAGTTAATTTGTTTCTCAGTCCAATCAAAATTTATGAAAATTAAAATTACCAAATATTGTGTTCAAACCAAATTCCTAAAGCAAACTTAACAGCTTAAAAATTAATAACTACTTTCAAAATAATACTTTTACCTTGGGTATTCAGGAGATTGGAGTACAAAAATCCACTATAAATAACTTCTTTTTTGGGCAAAACGTTTCACCTCACTCAGTTTTTATAACCTCACTTTCTGGCTCACCGGGGTAAACATATTTGGAAACTTCCCCTCAGGGAAATCAGCAATAAACTGTTCAACTTTTTGCCTTCCGCAGTGACGTGGTTGACATTCCCATGTTTGTTGCGAATTTAATTGATGTGTTGTTCGTTTTTGCTTGATTGTTGCGTCTGAAATCAAATTAACAGTAAGCAATAAGCTTATCGTGAATTAATAATTAATCAATTAAACTGAATTCAGAATTAGTTAAAACAAATTATTTTTACCATACCGTTAATGTAAAACCTTATAACTTCAGTTAATCTTCATTGAATTATGCAAAAAGAAATCATTTTATTCATCTTATACTTGATAATTGTCCCTCTTTTTGTAGTCAATGGTTCAAATTTTATTATCTACCTGAAATTCTGTTATTGCTTCACGTACCTTACTTTTCCTCAATCATGTTGTTTGATGGAATTCATGCAACTCTCATTATTGTAACACATTCGTGTCGTAATCTCACACAGCTGATAGTATTCATATTCAACAAATATTATTTTCTAGAAAGTTTTAACCTTGTAACAGCAAATTTTAAATGGACACAGGCTTTACGCAATGTTTATTTGTATCATAGCCAATGCACATTTCTTAACAAAATGCGAAACGTTCGTCTAACAACGTGGATAACACCAAATAAATCTATGGACTCCAACAGACTGTTTAAGTTAAAATGTTTCATATTGGTGTACGGATGTAAACTATCCGCAATATAAATTTATACAGATTTTTAATAATGATATACTAGAAACAGATGGACGATTAGAATAATTTTGAATTAAGTAAATATTGGTTGCAGAAAGTTGAATTGATGATTCTTAATTTTGAAATTCTGCTGATGAATACTGTATTAGAAACTTGGTATAAAATAATATAATTTCAAATTTTGCAGCATGGGCTAATAAAATCAGAATTAAAAATAAATTTTGAAATTCAAAATTTCCTAGTTTGCATTTGGCACTTGTGGCCAAAAATGTTTTATGTTCTCGTTAGATATAACTGAGATAGTTTCTCCCCTATTAATTCCAAAACACATAATTTGATATTATATTTATTTCGATTTTTTACATTTGTTTTTAAATGTATACTCAGTACATTTTACGCCGTCCTGTGTCAAAGTAATGTATTGTTTTTCGCCTAATACAATATTCATGACGTCTTTCTTCATGTTTTATTTTCGTCACGTTCCCTTCCTAACACGTTTCAGAAACTCAATTACCCAAACTTGACATATAATACGTCTTTGAAGCTTATTATTGTAGCACTGCGTATACATATATTGAATTGAATACATTGGTTTATGTTTTAGGAATAATTGTAGTAAGTACTTGTTGACTTCCTGTTAATAATTTATTTTTACGATATTTTTGTTTTTATACATTTAGTTTGTATCTGGAACTGTATAGTAAAATAATAAAATTATTGAGGTAACGAAAATTTGTCAGTAAAAAAGGTGTTTAAATGCAATCAAGTTTGATATGAATATGTTTCATATTTTTTATTTGTTGCAGGTTCCAGTAAATTACATACTAATAATTAAAAAAAATTCTACTTAACTTAATAACTGAAATAAACTTGCCGTGAAATTAAAATTTATAATTTTGTGAAAACATAAAAAGCAATATTATTTTATGCAAAATTTTATTTTTAATTACAACAGAAGCGTAAATAGGAAATTGATTTAATAAACGGTCAAACCCCTTCTGTGTAATAAAAGGTTTGGTAACGTCAAACAATTAGGTAGTAATATTAAATATTAATTTTTAAGAAGTAAGGTGAATGCAATTTTTGTTTTATAAATTGTAACTGTAGACTCTCTAATATTTTCTGGAAGAGTTATTGTTGCAATTAACAATAGCTGGAAACAGGGACCTGACTGTAAACTAATTAATGTTGTGTCACTGATATTAACCACCTACACCGGAAATGAATTGGGCCACTCGGTAATTAAGAAATTGTGTTAATTACTTTATCTACACCGAGGGAATGCGCATTTAATTCTAGTAATTGTACGTTTTATCAAATTAAGTAGTTTTCCAGCTATTGCGGTTACTTCATCCTTATATAATTTATTTAGTTTACGTAACATGTCTCAAAAACTTGGTAATTTACTTACAATTATGTGAGGATTCATTCAATACAGCAACTTCGCTGATCTTACATAACCTTGAAAGGAAGAATAAGTAAACTAAAATAATTTTCCTTGATCCAGTTGAGCTCTGTTTATAATGTTAAGATTAAGATATTTTTTGAAATTTTTTTGTGGTTTAAAAAGTCATTAACATTTTTTATGTTTAAAACAATGAATATTGCCTAAACTAAACTGGATGGAAACCGATAGCTTGGAATTTTTTCACAAAATTCTAGACTAATACACTCAACTACATTTTCTAATACGCTTCAAATACAGAAACAGATAGAACCAAGCAACTTCTAGGAATTGTAGAGCTAAACTGAGTTTCTCCAATTGGTTAATGATTGTTGTCTTGCTCAGTATTCCAGCGTTGTGCTGAAGCAATCTGCTGCAGCAGCTCTGGTCTGAGTCATCAGCAGTCGTGTTGTAGTCAGCACACGTCCTATCACCTCTGATCACCTCTCGGGTGTTAACATGTGTTCAACGTCTTTAATTGGATATTTATAAATTTGTTTCGTACTTGGACGAAGTGTAATTTTATTGGGGTTTATTTATTAATGCCATAAAAGGTAAATTTTTGGCACAAAGTATGAAAAAACTATCAAAACTAAAACTAGACCATTTCAACTATAAAGATAAATTTAAAATTAATAAATTTTAAAAATACATGTTTATTTGACAGAAAAAGTATGATAAAGCAAGAAAATAACAATAGTTTAGGCACTTATTGAAACCCAGCTTTATTGTCAAATTCTCTAGCAGGCCATAATCCCTTCCCCAACCGTCTCGATCGTCTCTGGTTGCTTAGTACTGCACAAACGGCCTTGTCTAATTTATGACCAAATTGTGTTTTTTTTTTTTCTGATAATCTTTCAGCTAGCTCTTAAACACTTTGGTAATTAATTACAAAAACTTTACATACAATTATGACAAGTGGAGTAAAGAGGCATATTTTTGTGGTTTTGGAAGCTTAGTAGCTTAGTCTTACTCCTTGAAATAAGTATAAACATAATATGACTGTAGAAACCAAAGCAACAACAATGATACATTTCTTTCAAACAATCACTAGAATAATGAATAGATTTCATACACTTTTTTGAAACGAACCTACTCAAAACATACGTATTAAACTACATACTCTGCCCCATATTGTCTTATAGTACACATTTAACAATGTGGTGGGTAATCTTTTAACGTAATCCAAATGCAGCTAAATAAATTATTTTGGCTTCAACATGAAGCAACCGTCAGGCTAGCTACAGCCTCAATATTTTGTATTTTAATACATCGATTAACTACGAATTTTCAAACCCTTTAGACGACGCAAAACAAAGACTATAAACAATGATGACGCTATGAACATTAAATCTTTAACTTTTATTTCAAACTAATCTTAAAACTTGTGTTTTTCCTATTGTAATTCCACAAAGCCAAAAAGAATTTTGTCTGATTTATCACAACTTCATACAGATAAATATTAAACTATGCATGTATTTTAAACATTCAATGAATATTTTTCTCACGTCTTAAGCTGTAAAAGTGACAAAAGATTTCGGCCTCACGACTGTCTCTAAAGTGCCCTTAAGGGAGATATTCTCTCCACTTGTGAAAAACAGCTTAAATATTTTAACGTCTTCTGATTTCTTCTGGAGCATTTTGCACTATATAGCTTTTAGAACAGCTTCAGCAAACTGTTTAATTGGAGGGAGCCTATATTTTTTTTATACAATACTACCTCAAACCCCAGAGTTAAGTAAAATCTTTGAACATGGGTTTTAGACGAGGAGATTATTTTTAAAGGACCAAAAACATCATTGCCATAGAGTGTTTTCCTATCAGTCACTGAGCACAACAAGTCTTCGAATTTATTTTTTGAATACGATTGTTTAAGAGGGGTTTAAAACATTACTACCCTGTCCCCTCGAAACCTTACATTGTCATAGAGATAACAAATGAGCGTTAAAATTTACCAAACCTATAGCGATATTAATCCTAAGACTAAATAATAGTGAACTATTAAGTAGGCATTCTCTTTTGGGGGGTTTTATTAGCCTAGTGGTCCGTTGGTGCTAAGCCTATTGAAAATGTACGGCTTCCGTCCGTATATTTCAGCTGTTAATTTTCACAATAATATAAGTGGTTTACTTTTCCTTAAAAGCGTTTTTGTTTCTCTCATGAAAAAATACCTTCGGCAACGCTAAGCAAGAATGTGTATGAACTTCACTAAATTATTTAAATAATTGCATTTTAAATTAGAGATACCTACATAAAATTACACAAAAACTAAAATATGATTAAATAAACTAGCTGTTACCCACGGGCTGCTCCACCCCATTTTACTACATTAGTATTAATAAAACTATTGATTGGTTAAGTTAAGATAAAATAAACAAAACAGAATACAGTAATGGTAATACGAACAAATAATAACAGCTGAGGTATTTTTAACATTAGGTAAATGGAAAGTTCCCTTTGGAAAGCAATTACGACCTTATAGGGCAATTTATGAAATAATGGATAATTTTGCGCAATTTTTCTCGTCATGACGAACATTTTAAGTATATGGTTTATGGGGGTGTGACTTGTAGTTTTCTCAAAAGTTCATGGGTACTTTTGGCTTTATATATAGATAACATTTGGATCAAACATTTTGTACACAGTTGTAACCAGTATTTGTATATCAAACAGTAAATGGGAAAATGGGTTTTTTTTTATTAACTGTTACATCATATGGTCACCATTCCAATTAAAAGTTTTAAAGTAAAAAAAGTGTAAAAAATATTTGTTGGCTTACAAAAATTTTTTAAATCTTGAAAACAACAATCAAATCCGTATTTAATGCTTTGAGTTGTTTAAGAGGTAATTTATTTTAAATTTTTAGCAACCCAAAAAAATGTGTGTTAATATAATTAAGTTCGCATCTAGAACGCGTTAGAACAAGAACGTGACGGAAATAAAACAGTTAAAAGAGTTCATGAATAATGTAGCAGGAGAGAAGGACGATACATTACGTCCAGGGGGTAGCAATTCGTTACTTATTGTTCTGGTGTATACAGTACAACAAATACGTAAAATACTGTCATTAGTAATACTAACAAATATATAGTTTAGTCATATTAAACTTAAAATGTCAACCTTTTGAAAGTGAGAAATTATTATTTTGGATGTGTTGATAGTCTATTGTATTAGCTTAACCTTGCTACAGGGTATGTGTCAGTTCCAACAAAAAACGTATATCAGGGACATTGTGATATGGTAAAAACATGTGTATTAGGATTAACTAGGCTTGTTTGATTACATTTTTACAATTACAGGTAAAGAAAATGTTGATAGGTCTGTTTCTTGTTTCTAATCGTACACAATGTTAAGCGATAAACATTGTAAAGCAACTGAAAACGTTTATTAGTGAATTTAGTAAATTATTCGTTCATTGAATCGTAACTAGAGTCCATTTTAGTATCCATGGGAACTAACACATTCCAAAACTAACATTTTTCACGACGGACAACACAAAATTGCTGATAAGAAAAGAGTTCCAACAAGCTCCACATTCAAAAGGTTTAGTGAAGATTTTTTACTAAGGGATTACTCTAAAGCTCACCCGTGGACACACACCATACAATAAAGCCATAGCCATAGCTTGGTATGAGGTGATTCATTGGTCGGAACTAAAGAGGACTACATTCAATTCACTCAAAGGATTAAAATAAGTGAAACTCAGGGCTTGTCTGGACCTCATTATTTGTCTTGAGGATCACCAACCTCATCTGTAACTCAAAACACCAGAGGGAACAACAAAAGATAAGTGCATTCATGCGATTTAATTTAGTAAATAGTTACAATGTAAACCTTGTTTAAACGTCTACATATTTGTCTTGGATGACTGACAACCTGAGCAATACCAAGATCCAGTAAAAAAATATATTGTTCGTTCGTCAGTCATCTAAACAATTTATTTACCTATTATTATTTGACTGGCAATTTGAGCAACTTCCAAAAATAAAAATGCAGCGTCTAATCAGGAAGTTGTACATTGTCAGTGGCCAGGTACCCTGCGTCAAGTCGCCTCCAGATAGGGACCGAGATAGTTTTGTTATGTATGGACACTACTTCATGCAACATGTCTTATATTGAATGTAAGTTGTACAGATACATCATTGTGTGATTTTGTTTAGCTGAGGAGGAAAATTAAGTCCATTGAAAATATTGGAACAGGTGCCAGGTGCTCTGCGACTTCCACGTCCACTGGAATATCTGGAAGAAGATAGCCGGTAGCTAGTGGTCCATTGCAGATGACAAGTGGCATTGGGAAACACGCTAAAATTACTCAAAGTTTAATTGTTATATTAAACTTATTTGTCAATTATTGTATCTCAGTGTTCTAATTTGCGTCATGAAGAATCAAACCCCGCTTATGTTATCGCCCACCAACGCAACATCCACTTTTATTGAAGGTGAGACGACCGCAACAATACAGTCCACTACATCCACTCCACACACGCTACCGAAAATTCTACAAACATATATCAAAATTCTAGCAAGTACAGCCGGTACACCAAGTTAAATTCAAAATTAATCATGGCTACTTACAATTAATTATAACATTAACATTTTAACATTTAATCAAATCGTGAAAAAAAGATGCTTTAATTGTGGACAACATGAAGATGAAATTATAACAGATAATAATGAACTACATGGAACAAGAAAATCAAGCGTAAGAATGGTTTCGGAACATGTATACAATCGGGGTGTGATTATTGTATACAAAATTTTAAGTGTGATAATGAGAATAGAATTAAATTGAAAGGTAATTAAATTGCATTGTCTTTTTTTTATACAAATAAACATTTATTCTAAGTTCTACCATAGTTCTACACAATTTTACACTATATCAATCTAAGTCAAACCCCCCCCCATCTAATATTTTTCCAAGTAAATATACAGAGACATCCTTTTGGTGGTCGTGCAATCTTAGCAGGAAGTTTCATTTTATGATTTTGAAATTTTTGAGTGTCCCCCCAAAAGGGGGGATTTGGGGGGCAATCCTCTGGTTTT
This sequence comes from Macrosteles quadrilineatus, assembly GCF_028750875.1. Lineage (NCBI taxonomy): Eukaryota > Metazoa > Arthropoda > Insecta > Hemiptera > Cicadellidae > Macrosteles > Macrosteles quadrilineatus. The sequence goes on from NW_026542595.1 coordinate 194,275,073, forward strand.
CACCATTCATTAAGTTTTTGTAAACACTTCAAAACGAAGTGTCACTAAATAGGGATTTACATTTAAAAGTGCTGAGTACCCCCCCCCCCCAAAAGGGGGATATGAGGGGCAACTAAATATATTTCAATGTAAACCCCCATCAAGTGACACCTTATTTTGAAGTGTTTACAAAAACCTAAATAATGGTGAAAACCAGAGTTTGCTATCTCTTCTCTATCCTAAATGGTAGGCAATATTACCATTACGACCCAATTTTACCATAGATTTTCCACGACATTTGATGGGCTACCATTTTGGATAGAGAAGAGATAGCGACCTCTAGTTTTCACCATTCCTTTAGTTTTTGTAGCCCCTTTAAAATGAGGTGTCACTTGCAGGGGGTTTACATTTAAAATATTTGAGTTGCCCCCCAAAAGGGGTTTTGGGGGGACACTCAAAAATTTCAAAATCATAAAATGAAACTTCCTGCTAAGATTGCACGACCATTATTTTACTATCGTAGTGCAGTTAGTAGTATTGGAAGAACTTCTCCGATTTAGTATTTTACTTATTGTAATGTTTGCTTTCTATATTAGCAGTTTGTATTGCACTTGTGTTACTTTACGTTCGAGTCCCAATACAAAATAACATTCAAGAATCTACTGATAATATTTTCCTAACAGAAATTATTGTGCTTAACGAGGAAAGCCAATTAGGGAAGTTAAGCTGTTCTTAGAAATTTTTTGGAAGTTTTTTCAAGTATTTTACACAATTGCCAACCATGAAGTGGCAGTCAGGGTAAACTTTAAAATAATTTTGTTTAAAGAATTTCCACAACTGTTTCTCCTTTAAATACTGACTTTAATGCCTGCTGAACAAATCTCCCCTAAATCAGGATTTGATGAAGTTCACTTGTATTAATTTGCAGCAAACTACAAGAGCATAACAAATACGAAAGAGGTACCAACAAAGAAAACAAAACATTTGTTGAATATTTGTTTTTATTATTTCCTATCAACAATAATCTATAAATTTCATTCATTACAACGCCTCAGGCTGTGTAAAAACGTTCAACGGAATAAAAATTGAATGGTTGGACACTCCCATCTTTTTCGTTTCTTTCCCAGAAAACAATTGGATCTTTGAGTTTGCATTTAATGTGCTTCAAACCACCTGGGGCTTTTGCATTTTCAGATTTAACTCAACTTCCTCTTTGAGTTTTCTCAATTCTGTATTGATTAACTCAATACAAAATAGATAAATCTGTTAAACCAATTTATATAACATTAACGGCGTTTTACTTTGTATATTTTTCTAGTCACTAGGCATGTGATATTTCTTTCATTTGATCTATAGTAAATAATAATTACACTTATTTTTTATGTAACTAAAATTACACCTTTTCATGATCAACCCGTATTAATTTTCATATTATTTCTAGCATTTGAACGAGGCTGGTCAAAGAATCGACTAGTCAGTAATATATGCATAGTGTGTCTAACACGTGTGGTTTAAGATTTTAATCCAATTTTATCTTCCTTAGGTAATTATGTATAATTGTCTTAGATGTAGGTACATTGAATTAAAAGTAACCTTGAAGACTTGCGATTATTTGAAACTTTGAGCGATAAAAATACATTTCTCGATATATTTTCAGAAGCCGGAACATCAGCGATCAAGTTGTGGTGAGAACTTTGTTACAAGTTGCATCCGATATTCGATCACTCGCCAAACTTCTCTTTCTTGGGATCATTTCCATAAACAAGTTTGGAACGTGTGCTTTGAATATTTCAACTTCTGTCTATAAACTAAATGCAGTAGTATAGTTTAATTGGGAGGACGTAATACGAATCATATATTTAAAGTATTACAGCAGTGAAGTATTTGTTCTTTGAAATAATTATATTATTTGAACCCCTATAGAAAGTTTTTTGTCATAACAATGGTTAAGTATGAAGAAAATGTGCAGGCAGGTATGCATTTATATAATTCTAGAGCATTAATATCTTAGGACGCCATTGAGATTCTTGTCATTCGCATAATATGATGATTGGAGTGTCCAATCGAAATCGATCACCACTTACCATCTTTTTATACGTATTTACTGTCTTATGAGTAAACAGTCTAAGTAAAAATATATTACTACAATACAAGTGTTAATTGACTTATTTTTTTTTGTATTTTCAGGTAATTTAATAACACGTACGATCAAGAAGTTATTTACGGAAATAAAAATAAATTGTACATTACCAAATGAAATAAATCATATACCACTTATTTATACGGTATAGTATCGAATAATTTATAAGGTATATTTTCTCTTAGAATATGTAGGGTTCGATACAATATTTAAATAGGATTTTAATAGTATAAATGTATTACGTACCTTTGCAGCCACCTTGGTTGGTATTTCCAAAAACATTGAATATCAATTTATAAACTTTTTTATTTTATTGTATTTAAATTCATCTAATTAACATTGGTTACAGAACCGTTTTAAATAACATAGAAAAACTTTGACATTTCAAATAGTATTGGAATAGATGCTATTTAGAATAGATAGAATTTTATTTAAGATATATATTTAATCACTATTGAACAATGTTCAAGCTTTTACATGCCTTATTTGGGATTTAAATCCTGATGCTTTCAGATTTTTATCTACCAACGTGATTCTGAATTTTCAAAACGATTTAGTAGGCTTTCAAATCGGTCTGGATAACACTTATCACTACATTTTTATAGGATTGTTTCTTTTATTGATTTCTGTGATCATAATATATTTGTTATACGTTTTTATCTCCAGGTGTCGTGCGGTGAATCGTAAAAGATTTCCCGTTAAAGGTAAAGTTTTTTTTTATATATCTTTGGTTACATCAAAGTAACTAAAAATCTCTCGGATTCTGGAATTGGCTGACTCTGGAACCTACTAATAAAAAAATTTCGAACTTATTAAAAATATATCCTTTTAAAATATGATCTCTTATAATATATCTCAAATACACTCTACTCCTAAACTTACTTATCAACGAATAAAATAATATTCTTCATACAGCCCTAAAACAAAAACAATTCTAGCAACCAAATTCAAAGGCTTAAGAAAATAAGTATTGCTAATCACCATGTCCAGAATGGATATTAACCTCTAAAAACACAAATTACTATTTTAGCAAAACAATTCACTCTGCCAAAAACTAAACAAACTTACCGTAGTCAGCATCAATTTAAGAAACGATACCTTAAAACAGTCGATAAGTTAAGTAATTCAAATATGCGTCAATAGTCTATACCTAACCAATGCCTGTATGAAGGAAAATAGCATACATTAATGCTTTCTACTACAACTTTAGTACAACGCAATTGAGGGACTTCAGAAAAAAAGTTATGATAACCACCTTTTTAAATTGACATTATTTTCCAAAACCTAATTTGGTCTAAAATTCTTAGTCAACTACAGTAGGTATATTTGGAAATTTAATTAGGACGTGTCACCAACCCTAATTTAAATTGAAGATGTTATAAAATTCGTTGAGCTCAGGCTTCAAAATACGATCTTAAATCCCAAAAACACCCTAACTCATGGGCATGTACTTGTTTGTTTTATTAATTTGTTGTTAATTTGTTTTACTATTGTTTAGTTTATATTGTCAAATTACGAGGTTAAATTAAACATGTCAGTAAATAACTGAAGGACCATGTTTGCGTCAGCAAAAAAGTATTTTGATCTTGAAAGTATCTTGAAAATACTCAATAAATGTAGCCTAAATTTGCCTTAAAATAAAAAAGTGTGAAATTTAATGTTTGCTATGTCTATTGTCTACATTGAAGACGGGGATTTTCAATTTTTTTCATTTTTAAGCAATTTTTGGTACCTTTCTTGAGTATTTTCAAAAAATGCTTAATAGTAAATTGTAGGAAATTTTATTCTCTTTCGGAATATTACCTTCCACTTTGGTCGATTTCCTCACCATTTACAAGTTATTTGCAAAAACGTCAAGTAACCTTCAAATTTCTAGTGCTAAAAAAGTTGGAGATAACTTTTTAACTTTGTTCAATTAAATCTACAGTTCTGCTGGATCGATTTTATTAAATAATGTGTCTTTGGTAGGCATAAACTCTTTGAGTTGCTTTTTCGTTTGATGTGTATTTTATAGCGGTAAGTTTAATAGTATAAAAGTTATAAAGCGTTGAAACCGGGTGAGTCATTTTGAAACACCCTGTACTTATCCCTCTATAAAATAATATTCTTAATACTCTAAATAAATGTTCGCAACACAATTGAGAGGCTTAAGAACATAAATGATGCCATCCTTTTCCAGAAGGGATATCATCCTCCCTGTAGAGGCGGTAAATTTAACTGGCACAATATTAATTATCGTAATGTTAGCCTCTTGTTTCCCTCGCCACTTTATTGCAGACATTATTCTTCCTTTCATCTGTGACATCTGGACTTAACTGGGACCAATGTATTAAAGGAGGACTTTATTTTGTGAAAGAAAATGTGGTGTTGTTAATTTTACGAATCAGTACGTCTTTCCTGTGTTACGACCGTCTAGTTTTTTAGTTCATTTTTATAACATTTTTAGTACGTTAATTTAAAATATTTTATTGTAATTTAATACTATAAACTATGTTGGTTTATAATAAGTATCATAATTGTAAATAAATACAAATAACTATTGTTCCAGGAATTCATAGGATGTGGTTGATAATTTTAAAAAGTGATTTTATTATAAGATTTTCTTCTTATGGACCCATTCAGTATTGATGGAAAGATGTTGAATACCTTTGTTATAGCTTTATGGACCCAAGTCAAATCTTCACTTTTTTTACTAGAATGAACATTTTCAAGTCGAGTTGTGGCATTGTATGCTCCTTAACTTAATGTACTACTGTTATTTAGGATTTCCTTCTGCCCTTCGTGAACCTTAATTATCTCATCGATTAAATAAATTAGGGGTTAGTATGATTGAAAACCATGTCTTGAAGAGAGTAATTCCGAGCTCTAAACATTAGCCCCGGTAAATACCGCATCACAGTCTCAGCCTAGCCACTGAGGATGCCTTATACGGCCACACGGGCGGTTTTTTTTTCACGCACAGACGCAGCGCGAAAATACGCAAAAAATTAAAGTGGCATTGAAAAAAATAGGCGCCCGTTACTGCGGGAAAACACACCGTGTGTGGCATTTCCCATTATATTTAATGCTGCTCAAATTTTTCGCGTGTTTTCACGCTGCGTTTGTGCGTGAAAAAACGCTAAGACGAAATATTCGGCAGGAAACTAAATCGCATGACGCAGTTGACGCCAAAAGCCCATATTAGATCTACGTGAAAACCATCATGTATTCCCATAACACTTGATACGATTTCACAATAAAATTTTAATCAACCTGTATTAGGGAATAAATGAATGATGGAAGTTTAAAACACAGATGTACAATGCTTGCCCATTTTGACAGTTGTGAGTTTTCCAATTGGTTTTCTTCCCGGGATCCAATTTAATCTCAAGATTGCATATTACGGCTCGTCTTCTACCCACCTGCGTCTTATCCTATTGTCTTCCGTTCACAAATTACGAGTAATTAATAAACTAAGCATGTCTTTCCTACGAAAATTAATATATGGATGGTTTTAAAACAACTCATTAAAAACTATTTAAATTGGTATCGCTTTTCGTTCATAAATTCCAAACCACTCCAAAGACAACCTATTCCCTTTGGGCTAAATTACTGGAATGTATTATAATATTTTTATAAATAAAAAATCTTGTTTGTTGTCTCCCATTTATGAATCGACTAGATAATCATGAATTATCGACTTCTTTGCTGTATGGTTTTTACAACTCATTCTACGAAATAGTTATTTAAGTTAGCTTGCTAATTACGTTTGAATATAAATAAAAGGTCCATCATACTCACCATATGTCATCAAAGGTTTCATCATACTGTCCGGAAAACAGCCGTTTTTAGTTCTCGAAACCGTCCGCAAAATTATCGTTTTCGGGTAAAGGGGAACAGAAAAAAACATGCGGTACGCTTACCTCAAAATTTGTTTATGGTACACATAAATATTGTTTAAAAATGTAACCATTGATGACGACTTTTTTAACCTCAAATTATGCTGTCTAATTTTGTAACGATTAAAGGGCTATTTCCATAAGTATAATGAAATAGTTATTTATCACACGGAAGCGAAAGTTTCTTTTTTATACTTATTCGTGATGAATTATACTAGGTCTATTACGCCACACTGCAATGAAACGCGTCCTGGTATCAGCATGGTTGTAAAAAATAAACGACAAATTTAATGAATTTAAAATTAATTATATTATGTCCTATAGTATTACAAAAAAGAGGAGTGAGCTGGCGTAGTGGTCAGAGCGCGGGACTACAGTCCCTGAAGTCCCGGGTTCGATCCCCACCAAGTCACCAATGGATTTTATCTAAGTGATAATGCCGCAACCCCTAAGTCTAGCCTGAAGTGATGTGAAAAACAATCGCAGGCTCGTGCCTAGCGTCTTATTACAAAAAAATAGTATTACAAAAAAGGGTTCAATCAAAATAAACACTGTTCAAGTTAGCTTTTTATTTACTTATTACTAAACAAATTTTATAATAGCTGTGATAGTTTAGAACCCTAAAGATATGCAGCATATTTTCTATATTGGCAAAAGACGACTAACTTATGTCAAACTTTGTGTCAAACTGAAAACGTCAAAGGCCTGTAATAAGACTCGTGACTTGGATGTGTATGAGATTCGACTTTGTACTTTAAATTGGGCTTCGTAGAGTTTCTGAATACACATCACTTTGAATTTTGAGATAGGTCTAGTAAAGGTTACTTCAATATTGTCTATATTTTGTACATAAACCATGTTTATTTAATTTAAAAAATACTTTTCAAAAAAGTTGTTGGACTCTTTTAATATTGAACTCAAGTAAATTGAGTCATGAGCCGATACAGTGTGAGAATGAGCTATACTGATATTTTTTTTGTAACAAAACGTGAAGCCATCATTGTTTATATGGATACGTCCATCGTGCCACCATCTGAGTCACTGACTTATTACTTTACTAGTATTAGTAGTAGTTTTACCCTTGCTTTGCATCTTATAGTACAAATCCGAAGCAAATAACGTGTTCCTTACTTTATTTAATATTTTTCTATTCAGTTCCCATCTTTATTCCCAAATCATTCCATAGGGGTTGGAACAAGGCAGCACGTTGGAACCGGCTATAATAACAGTGTCTATAACATAACATATTGGTCTCAAATAACATGCTTGGCTGCGATAGGAGCATGAAAACCCCCTAGCTATACCTTAATTTACGGGCAACCCTCGTGTAAAACTGCCATCCTTTGATGCTACCGTAGAAATATTTAGAGTTTTTAGCGAATTTCCCATATAGGGAATAAGCTATAACCGTAGGTCTCATGGTAAGACCTGGACCCGGGACCGATTTAGTTTTCCGTTTTGAGGTCCCCAGAGGTCAAAAACACCATCCGTTCAAATTCATATATATATATATATATATATATATATATTTATATATGTGTCCGTTAGCGCGATAACTCGAGCAAAAATGATCCGTTTTGTATGAAATTTGGTATAAACGTGTAAACCTACATTTATTCGAACGAGTTCACGAACTAGCATGATCGGACTGGGAACAGGGGTTTATGGGGGGTTTTATGGGGTAAAAATTGGTTTTTCTAATTTTTCACCCTGAAAACGTAAAATTTTGCAATTTCTTTCTAAACCATTTGTAGAGCTCAAAAAACTAATAATTTAGTATATTGAAGCATTGTTGCATGCCTAACGGTTACGGAAAAATCGCAAAATAGTGTAAATTTAAAATTACCATGTTATTCTTATGGAGAATAAATACAGTGTTGTAGCTTGCTTGTCTATGGACATATTTTAATGAAATTGTGAAATTTTATTTACTTCATACTAAGCTATTAATATTTCAATAAAAAAACCCTATTTTCTTCCCTGTAGCAGCAAATCTAAGTACTCATTAATATTAATGATATCTAAATAGGAAATAAATCTGACAATTTTAAGGGAATAATTTAGTGGAATTTCAGATTTGTAGATGGAAATTCGCTTAGTCTGCAGGTTTGCTGTGGTGGGGGTATTTTTTTTATATTTACTAGGGGAATATCACTTTCCAGATGTATTAGATCCAAAATATCTTTAGCCAAGTGGCAAAGATTTCTTCAGTAGCCGTGATAAATTTTAAAAATATAATGAGAAACTAATACAGTATGAGGAAAACCCATAGATATAGAATATGGGTTAACAGTGGAGAATGAATTTGAAATATTTTGAATTTATAAGCAAAATGTTACTTTATTTCTAGGAAATAAATGGGTGTAAGTGGTTTCATATTTATTCCAGTTAACAGACCGTTATCTTAGCCCCTGTTGGTTTGAAGCTGACTTTTATATATAGCCTAAATTCATTAAAATTACTTTTACATTTTGTTTTATTGCTCTAAACATCTTAAACAAAATGAAAATCTAATCCCGACTTTTTACAGAAAATAATCTTAAATCTTTTAACCTCTGCTAAAGACAAAGTATTAAGTCACTCAAATAACGAAAATAATCTTATCTTGCTGAAAGTAACAAGTAATAGGATTAACTTATATTTACCATGTCACTTAGTTCTTGACTAAAGCTTGACCTTATAATCAGCTTAACAGTTTGCACTTGCTCATTAAAAGTTGTTAATAGAGTTTTACCTTTTATTGTTACCTTAACTCTCAAATAAAACTTAGTTATATGGATTTGACTTTTTACGGCTCCAAATCAATCAGAGAAAATTTAAATGATGATTTGATTCAATTCTCAGTGTATGCGAGTTTTATTTTAATATTGTGAAATTGGTCAAATGATCAGTCATTAATCAGACAAATCCGTGAAATTAAACATATTTTATTACAAAATATAAATGTATACTAATACGCATATGAGTGTATTTCTGTATTTTATAAGTAATTAATGATTTATTTCAATTGTTACGAAGTCAATAAAAGGAACGTCATGTTTTATGACACACAATAATTGAAACGAATCAATAAAAATATCTGTTATACTATGTTGTAAGTTTATATTCACCACACTATGATGTTTTTGGCTGTATTACATACGTTAATTGGTGGCTGAAAGTTACGTTTTGCTGGCCATGCCAGCTTTCATCGTCATTAGTATTGGGGACCGAGCAGGTTTTTACATCCCTAGGGCCGCAAAATCAGCTGCCCGCTTGGTTCCTCAAATTATTTGTTCACATAACCTTAAAGTTGTAGTTGTGTTGACTATCGGTGTGCATTATTATTGTGGTGAATAGTGTTACTGTAATAGGGTATAGTGTGGTAAAAAATAGCGTTGGTACCATGGACCAAAATGGTTTTCGTCCCTAGGTACGAAATATACCATTATTTAGTGGTAATGTTACCAATTAATTACAAATATTATTTTATTTCGGTTTGAAATTTTTAAAAGGCAGCCTTTTTTAAACCAAACACTAAAAACAAAATAAATTTAAAAATAGGCCTCCTCGTTATTAATCTGTGTACCAAATTTCAATTCACTAAGAAAGGCTACTAAAAAAATATAGTTTTGTGAACAACAAAATGGTGGCTGTACGGGTTGGGTTTTGGAAATTATTAGCACAACATATTTCTTTGTTGTTTTTAGTCCAGAAATGATACCTAAAAGGTCGGTAAGGAGTTCAGTGACACGTTCTATATTTTTAAGCACAAATTATTATGTGCCCAATTATAAGGTGGTTTTAGCAGGCTTATCCTATCTAAAACAGATTGTCAGAAAAAATTATACTAATTATAATTGTAGTAGGTTAAAAAGACATTGAATTAAATATAAACTACATTATAAACATAAGATTGCTGGGAACACTGGACCTTTTATGTTCTATGCGTTTTCTCCAATTGTGGATTGTGAATTGAATGTAGTTCATTATGTTGATGTTGTGGGTATTCCAAACATTTGAGTTAAAAGCTATGTACAAAAGTTTTTTTGTGAATTAATTTTTCATTACTTCATAGTGTGATATTAGACAAAACATGTCCAGTAAAGTATATCTTTCTTTCAAAACTAATTTAGAGAAATTCTCCCAAATATGATTGTTTCGTAACCAAACGCTGACTAAAGGTTTTTTTTTCGATAACAAGGGAAAATACGACGATAATAGGGAGGCAATGTGTACCTTTATAAACATTTACAGTTAAAACAAAAGTATAAAAGTCCTTTAACAAAATATTCAGGTAAAATATAAAGCTCGAACTCAAATTAACTTAATATGATGAGATATGTTATATATAAACAGCGATAAGAGCTCAAGCGGGAGAAATGGTTTAACAATATCATTTCTGCCAAAGCAGCTTAAACTATAAACACTTGGTTTGATCGGATTATAGCGAAATTCCCTGAGCATTCTCTGAAAATATTTTACCAAAGTAATGAAGATCTTACTTAGGGAAAAAAATTTAATTTTTGTAACTAATTATCTTACCTAGCATACATAACTTAAGTATGTAAGTGGCAATTTATTTCAAAGTTGACTATCAACATTTTTCACATAAACAAAAAGGTTGGTGTACTCTTTTAACTTTCGATTTGTTTGTCCACATTATTCTCAGACCTGAATATGGAGCAAGTCAAGCAAAGCAAGTCTAATTGTCTCATGTCTTCGCTAACTTGTTAAAATCGACTATCATGATAAATTTAAAGGAGCGCAGGGACTCGAACCCATGACATTGCTGCATTTTTTCGCAATCCATCGCGATACTAACCATAACGATAATGTTGGAAGAGTTATTTGTAAACGATATTTCTAATCCTAAAACTAAGCCTGTAAATTTGTCCGTCACAGTTCCCTCACAGAGTTTAAAAACCTTACGTCTGTCTTCAACGATTGTTTCCTACTTGGTTCGTGGACTAATCTTGTAAACAGTTCACACGGAATAAGCAACGCAAGGGAACACATAGCTGAAAAAAATTATACCCGTATAATAGAAAAGACTGAAAATAATAAACAAGCAATTACACTTGAAATCGAAATACTAAAATATGTGTGTTGAATAGATAGACTCCACTCTAGTTTGAGAGCGAATCTTGTTCTGTTCTAGGTTTCTTCCCACTTGATGACGAAGAGTCTATATCACAGACAATAGAATACTTTAATTTATTCCATTGTCTGTGGTCTAGATCCTGAAACGTGTTTTACTAGTCCATGATAAAAAAACCCGTTTCTAATAAATGACGTTACTATATTCAAACTTGGGGGAGCGAGCTGGCGTAGTGGTTTGAGCGCGAGTCTTCAGTCCCTGAGGTCCCGGGTTCGATCCCCGCCAAGTCACCAATGGATTTTATCTAAGTGATAATGCCGTAACCCCTAGGTCTAGCCCGAAGTAATGTGAAAAACAATCCCAGGCTCGTGCCTAACGTCCTAGGAAAAAAAAAACGATATTCAAACTATTAATAAAACACTATCTGTGGATATAAAAAGGGGCAATAAATGTAATAGCTTTCTTGAAGATGTTCTCAGGTCAATTTGCATACTTTTGCATGGTCACTCAAAAGGAGGAAGCCTACTAAATCTAAATATTAAATAATTTATATTTTTGTGGAACTTTAAACAGTTAAATGCGTAAAAATAAATCTGTGTAATTTATGGATACTCTTGTAATTTTCACCCTTGAAAAAGATACCGATTTCCCTTCCCTAATAAAATTTCTGTAGGTTAGAAGGTTAGTTCTGATGGTTAGAATTTGTTGTATGAATTGAAATGAAAAAAGCTATTTCTACTACGACACTTTTAACTTAGTTCAAAGTCAACTGTGACGTTTATACGCTACCCAGTACCCCTGTATGGCCAATCACCGGAGAGTAGGTAGGCTAGATTTAATTTGGACTTATTATTCTTCAACACCAAGCTAACAGCTAAGATGAGGTTTGCTGTGATAACCTATCATTAGGTGATTTCTCTCAGATGTTAGGATGCTGCACAAATTACTCCAATGCATGGTAATAACAAATTATAATTTAATTCTTCTAAATAAACGAAAATCCTTTATAATCTTCCTTATAAATGATATCTAATATTACTATATCAGTAATTAAATGGCAACAGTCTTACTTGGTAAAATTCCTACGATTTGACTGGCTTAAATAGGCTGTGATTCCCAGTTCCTACGGACTATGACTGTTTCAAGTACAGTAGGCCTAATGCTTGAACTCGTCTGTAACAATTTCAAAAGAAATAATAACAGGTAAACTAAGTAATACTAGTTTCACATAATTGAGGCAAACAGAATTAATTTAAATGATTTTACAATTTATAAAATATTCTCAGAACATGTGCTTTTTCATCCAAATGTAACATGAAAGTTGAGTATTTAATATTTGACATTTACCAAGTTATTAACTGACAGACAATCAAAATAATATATATAATCATAGGTAAAAACATGGCAAACAAGATTGTTTACAATACAATACCAGATAAATCAATTTTCTTATATTTAAAATGTTTTCTACTTACATTTTCACGAGTTTGTACAATTTTTAAGGGAATCAGCCAACTAAGAAAGATTTGAAGAAAACAGCTCATTACAAGAATGACTTTAGTTAATTAACAGCTGTTCTCCAGTTCTGCCAACAAGGTGAAGTGTAATAACAGTCAAGCTAGTTAGCCATTGATCATGATATTATGTACATTATATATTCTGTGAATTAAAATAATTTAAATTTAATTAATATTTCCCTTACATCAGTATAAAATATCCCTCTACCTTTTTTTAAATTTGAATTATTTTAAAATCCAACTAAAATCTCTTTATACAAATCAAAGAAATAAACATACTAATCTTCACAACAAAATTTTCACTTATATCTACACAATTCAAATTCAAAATGAAAATAGAAAATATATATTTCCCATCTATGAACTTTTCTAATACTATGCGGTGTTCTTTGTGATGAGTATTTAGTACCAAAATTCACCGCGAGATAGCTATACAGAACAGACACATTATTATTATTCAACATAGTTACAACAGAGGCTAATAGATGGCAGCATCAAACAAGATAATCAATTCCTTCAACATGCGTGCTACGGTGCTACCAACATTCAAAGCAATATCTTTATTGATAATCAATAATCATCTTTTTAAATAATTCAAAATGTTCATGTTTCTTATCCTAACAAACTATTTACAAATACATTTAAGTCATATACCCTGACAATTCAAGAAGTTGTATAACATTAAGATCATAGAACTCATTTTTCATTTGTTTTATCAACATTCAAAATCTCAAATAAAAAACTCTGTGTTGGCCAACCTGGAAAATAACATCAAGTGATTTGTTTTAAAGAAAAATCGCCATTTCAGTTTTGTTTTGCTTACTTGTGTGTTGTGTTTTGTGTGTCGTGTGATGTTTTACTTCAAATTTATAGTTTTGTGTTTTTTTGCGTGTGAAAGTGTCTAGTGTAGTTAAAGTGTGCCTTAAATCTAAAAGTAACTTACCATTCAAATCATACAAACATACAAACCATTCGTGTCACAAACATTCACGGATTTATACAAACATATATTCTACGCATTCATACCCTACTGTTGTGCAATAACTTATTAGCGAACTCCATAAAATTTTCATTTCAAATCACTAGGCCTAACTTAACAATCTTAAAATAACAAAAATTTCTGTCCCTACGATCTTAATTAATTATACATCAATCCTAATAATAACATAACTTTTCCCTTTCTACTAAAGTTGCATCCCTGGCATCATTCCATTCAAGTTTCAAGTATCTACAAGTTGCACTTTGCTTTCATGATAAAACCCGTGACCTACATTATGACCTGAAATAACAAACTAACTAGGCCTAGACTCATGGGTTGCATTGAACTAAACATTTGCCTCATACAACTTCAAATCAATTATATGAATCTTCCTTACATCACTTGTGTCATCTAACTTCTGAACTAAACAAGTTACATCTGTAAACCAATAAATGATTCTGTAAATGCCAACATACCTAGGCGCTAATTTCTTACAAAATTTCTTAGCCTTACTGCTTAAGTAGTGGGTTCTGATATAAACATGGGAATTTAACTTAAATGGATGCTTTGCCCTGGTAGGTGAGAATCTCAGCCGTTGCCTGTTGAACTTCACGCTATTCCTGGCGTTTCTTATGGCTTTATTCAGATTTTCCTTCCGTTCTTCCATCGTCAGTTCATTGGATAATAGCTTCTTAATGTCCCATAGGTTGGTTAATGCACAGCTGGGCTCATGATTAAACATCAATTTAAAGCTGGAAGTCTTCGTTGATGAATTGATGGCAGTATTTAGGCTGACTTGAACTAAATCGATTTCTGCGTCCCATTGGTCTTGTTTATTGTGGTAAAAACTTCTTAGAAGAGGTCCAAGATCCCGGAAAAATCTTTCAGTGTGGTTGCCTGAAGGTTTGTATGCAGGTGTGGTTCGGTGCTGTATGTATTGGCGGAACAAATAGGCCTTAAATTGATTTGATACAAAATAACTTGCGTTATCGGTTACTATGGTTTTAGGTATTGAGAAGTTAGCAAAAGTTTGTTTCAGTTTATCAATTATTATCTTGGAGGTACATTCCCTGATTGGATAAAGCCAAGTATATCTAGTATAAGCATCCAGTATGGCTAAGATATATTTATTTCCTTTCTTAGTACGGGTTATCGGTCCAAGAACGTCCATGTATAGTGTATCGAGAGCTGTTTCAACTGGGATGGAAATTAATTTGCCTTCATATTTACGCTGTGTACTTTTAGACATCATACAAGTGTTGCAGCCTTTCACCTTTTGTTTGACAAATTCATTCAACTTAGGGTGATAGAAATATTCGTTTATCCTTCCAGTCGTTCGAGCAATGCCGAAGTGGCCTCCAAAAATGGTATTATGGTAGAAAGTGAATACCAGGTTGAACAATCGTTGCGGCAAATATATGTGGGACTTTCCTTTAGAATTCCTATGCATTAAAATTTCATTTTTCACAAAATAGCAATCACTGTTAGTTCGATTCTTGATGCTATCTAATATTTTCCTGCATTCTTCATCGTTTCTTTGCTGTTCCTCAAGTTTAGTGAAAGCAACAGGTATTTCATCCACTAAATTCCAGAAGTAAGTTTGTTCATGTTTCGATTTATATTGTTCATTTGATTTATTATTTACATTGTAGGCATTTTCATTTCTAGGTTTAGAGTGTGTTTGTTTTTCAGTTTGCTTCGTGTGTTCTTCTCTCTTCTTATTTTTGTGTTCCTGTATTATAGTGTTCACTTCATCTAGGTTTGTTGTTTGGTTTTGAGTGATGTTTCCCTCTTCTTCAGCATGTTCACTGTATAGGCGTGATAGACAATCAGCTACTAAATTTTGTTCTGATTTTCTGTGTTCAACCTCATAATCTAGGACTAATAATCGTTGAATCCATCGGGACAAACGGCCTAATTTTCTTTTATGAGACAAAATGAAAGCCAATGACTGATTATCAGTGACTAACTTGAATTTCTTAACTTCAAGGTATTGATGAAAGTGTTCCATGCCTAAAATCACACTAAGAGCTTCTTTTTCATATATAGAGTATCTGAGTTCTGCCTCGGTAAATTTGTGTGAATAATAACCTATCGGTAGTAGCTGCTTCTCGTCATTCTCCTGCAATAACACAGAACCTGCGCCAGTACTTGACGCATCACATTCTAGCACAAAGGATTTTTCAAAATTTGCCAGTTGAAGTAACGGCGGGTTACTAATTGCTAGTTTGAGCTTCTCTAAGGCGTTCTGGCATTCGGCAGTCCATTTGAATTTTACTCCTTTTTTCTTCAGGTTATGCAGCGGCACGCAAATATCCGCATATTTCGGGATATAACGACTCCAGTAACCACACATGCCGACAAAGCGTCTGACCTGTTTCAGATTGTTCGGGATGGGGAAATGTTGTATAGCAGCAGTCCTATCTGGGTCTATTGTGATTGAATCATGTTTTATTCTGTGGCCTAGAAAAGTTATTTCTTGACAAAAGAATTTGACCTTTTCTGGGTTGACGGTTAGGTTATTCTTGGATAATCTGTCGATTACTTCAGTTAAGTGGGATATATGGCTTTGTTTGTCTTTACTGTACACAACAATGTCATCCAAAAATTTTATGAGGTATACAAAATTGATATCATGGAAAATTCCATCTAGGTAACTCGCTAACACACTACTACCTACTTGCAAACCAAAGCTTACTCGCTTATATTGATACTTGCCAAAAGTCGTACAAAAAGCAGTTAATGGACGGCTCTCTTCAGTCAAAGGGCATTGCAAGAAAGCTTTATTTAGATCTATCACCGAGTAATATCTGGCTCCTTGCAGATGCTGATACAGATTGTTTAGGTCACCAATGGGATAGTCCATTTTCACAAGTTTTTTATTGAGTTCGGTGTAATTAATGACTAGGCGATCCTTTTTTGTTAAGAACGCTGGTGAAGAGTATGGACTGGTGGATGGTTCGATAATATCTTGCTGAAGTAGATCATCAATGATTGCTTTAACCTTTTTGATATTGGGTGGACTCAGAAAATATGGTCTTATACAAACCGGTGTGTTATCAGTCACTTGTAGTTTTACCTTAAGATTGAGTGCAGATCCAATTTTGTCGGTAAAAACATTCGGGTATTTACCTATTAATTGGTTTACCTCCTTTGTCATGTCCTCACAACCAATGAAAATTTGATTTATTTTAGGCTGACTTTGTTCTGAAGTCCTATCTAGGCTAATCTTATGCTCAGGTTTAAATTTAAAGTAGCATGTGTTTTCCTTTAAATTAATTATTAATCCTGTGTTCATAATAAAAGGAGTACCTAAGATCATGTCAAACTTGTTTTCAGTCATTACTAAAAATTCTTCATTCCACGAGAAGTTATTAATTTTTATCTTAAACTTGCACTTGCCCAACACAGTTATTTCACTATCATTTGCGGCTAACATAGTGCCTCCCCAGTTTTCAATACCCTTAATCATTTTCAAATTCTTAAGTTGCTGATAGAGTTTGTGCGTGATAAAATTTTTACTTGCCCCAGTATCGATTAAGGTTGTTACTACAATGTTTGCATTTATACAAGTTTGGATACAAGGTAAATTGTTATTAATTTTAACCTTTATTTTATTGTGTTTGACCTTTTTGAATTTGTTCCAATCCCTGACTAATCGTCTTAATTCAGCTTTATATTCTGGTGAATGAGGTTGCGTAGCAGTTAGGTTAGGTTTCGTAGGCTCATCGTCATCGGGAGCACTAGTGTTCTTGAGATTAGGACCAGTAACTCCCTCGTCTATGAGTTTTTTTGGTTCCTGTAGCATTGTCTAGCAGTGTGACCTTTTCTATTGCAATTGTAACAGGTTCTGTTGTAATAAGCATCGTTGCGGTGGCTTTGATTTTGTGGAGCATTGTGGCGTACGTTGGTTTGAGATACATTTCTGGTATAATGGATAGGGCTACGTGCTACGTTCGCAGTAACAGTTGAATTCTGTTGTGGCCGGTACATTTGAGGTTGTCCTTGACCACAATACATTTGTTCACGTAAGTAATCATTGTACTTAATATTGTTCAATTCGATACACAACTGATCTAGATCATTAAATGATCGAGGATTGTTCTGGAAGGTAATTTGGTTTCTGATGTCAGGTCTCAAGCCATTTTTAATAAAACATACCAAGTCAGGTTCGGATAATCCAGTTTTTAGAATCTGATTGTTTATTTTAATGTCATTTACATACAGTGACAGCGGTTCAGTAGGATTTTGTGGGCGATACACTAAGTCTTGTTTTAATTTTTCCTTTAAAGTCACAGGAATGTAGGTTTCTATGATTGATTCATGTAATTTATCCATTGTAAATCCTACAGCTTTACATTGCAATATTTTTGTACTCAAGGGTGGTTTAGTATGGCTAGGCAATATTTCATATAAATGCTGATCGGTGAGGTTAGTTTCATTTCTTATAGTTACTAAATCTCTCAAAAATGAAAGCAAGGGGTTTAATTCAAGTCCGTTGCATTCAGTGAATTTATTTAGATAACCTTCAACGGGGTTAGGCAACTTGTTGAAAATGCTCGCATTTTCATTAGGCTTAGGTAACTGGTATATAGGCATGGTGTGTATTTGCGAGTGATTAGGATTTTTAGGCATATATAACATATTATTTTGCATGTTTGGGTTTTCATTTAGGTTAGTTTCAGTAGGCTCTTTAGGTTTTGTTGTATTTTCTTGATTTGTCTCTTCCGGTGTTGAAGTGTGATTTAGGTTAGGCCTATTTGATTTTGTCGGACTAGTTAACTGTTCAACTAGGTTTTCTTCATCGATGATTGACTTATTTAAATCCTCTTCATATTGGTTCAGATCAGGTAAAGATACTTGGTTTTTGATTTCATCAAATTTATTTTGCAGTTCTAGTAACTTGACCTTCAATTTGTCTAACTTACCGGAATAGCTAGGATCTAATTTACATGCACTTAAATTAGTTATCCTAAAAAGCAGATGAGTACATTTAGCTTTCATTTTTGCTATGTACAGGTTGCTTGGTTGGGTGTCACATTGCTCTATGAGTAGCTGAAATTGATCTACCTTAGTTTCTACGGTTTGAAATTCAGTACTTAAGCCTATTTTCGCACTAAGATTGTTTACATCTGGTTGAACCTGTAAAATAGATCTGAGCTGTTTTCTGAGTGCTTCTACGTTGTCAAAGGTAGAATCTTCTCCTCTACTTAAAATTTCATACTTAAGTTCATCTTTACTTAAATAATTTAAATTGAATTTTTCCATTGTCGGGAATTACTAGACCTATTCATACACAGAATAATTTTGGCAGTTTATATGAATCACTTGCTGAAACAATCTAATTTTATGGCAGAAGTTATGTCACTTCTCAAAATTTTCTTGTAGGCTAGCAAAGTTATCTTGAGGTTAGCAAAGTTCACCACAATGTCTTGGTTTAAATAGGCGCAAGGGTTGAAATTAATAATAAAATAGCAGAGTAGCGCACTTCTATACGCTACCCAGTACCCCTGTATGGCCAATCACCGGAGAGTAGGTAGGCTAGATTTAATTTGGACTTATTATTCTTCAACACCAAGCTAACAGCTAAGATGAGGTTTGCTGTGATAACCTATCATTAGGTGATTTCTCTCAGATGTTAGGATGCTGCACAAATTACTCCAATGCATGGTAATAACAAATTATAATTTAATTCTTCTAAATAAACGAAAATCCTTTATAATCTTCCTTATAAATGATATCTAATATTACTATATCAGTAATTAAATGGCAACAGTCTTACTTGGTAAAATTCCTACGATTTGACTGGCTTAAATAGGCTGTGATTCCCAGTTCCTACGGACTATGACTGTTTCAAGTACAGTAGGCCTAATGCTTGAACTCGTCTGTAACAATTTCAAAAGAAATAATAACAGGTAAACTAAGTAATACTAGTTTCACATAATTGAGGCAAACAGAATTAATTTAAATGATTTTACAATTTATAAAATATTCTCAGAACATGTGCTTTTTCATCCAAATGTAACATGAAAGTTGAGTATTTAATATTTGACATTTACCAAGTTATTAACTGACAGACAATCAAAATAATATATATAATCATAGGTAAAAACATGGCAAACAAGATTGTTTACAATACAATACCAGATAAATCAATTTTCTTATATTTAAAATGTTTTCTACTTACATTTTCACGAGTTTGTACAATTTTTAAGGGAATCAGCCAACTAAGAAAGATTTGAAGAAAACAGCTCATTACAAGAATGACTTTAGTTAATTAACAGCTGTTCTCCAGTTCTGCCAACAAGGTGAAGTGTAATAACAGTCAAGCTAGTTAGCCATTGATCATGATATTATGTACATTATATATTCTGTGAATTAAAATAATTTAAATTTAATTAATATTTCCCTTACATCAGTATACGTTCTTGTATTGAATGTAGACGACAAACTTATGTCAAACTTGGTGCCAAACTGAAAACGTCAAAGGCCTGTAATAAGACTCGTGACTTGGATGTGTATGAGATGCGACTTTGTAGTTTAAATTGCGTCTCGTAGAGTTTCTGAATACAAATAACTGTTGTCATCCATATAATTCTGAGCAAATGAAGCATTTCAGCATGACTTGAAGGTAGTAATTTATTTATTGTTGAGTATTTTCTTGTAATATGTGGATAGTAACAACAATACGGGTTTTATCATACACCCTTATAAGTTCCTAATACCTCTCTTAAACCCAACCTCTCCAATTGTCTGGATAGGCGCATGGTTATATATTTCACCTTCAAATGTGAAGATTTTTGGTTCGATACATATAAGAATTATATTTTTTATGAGTGTATTAGGTTAAAGAGTGATATATTGAGAAATCACATCCTGGATTCAAAAAATACACGAACCAGATAAATAATATACAAATACAATTGAAGGAACATTTAGCCAAATGAACGTATCTGCGGTGATCAGATGTCGGGCATCTTTTATTTTGTTTTAGTTTTTTCTTAGGAGTCAAAATTATGAAACAGTTTTGTGAAAAATGAATCGTCTGTTGCTCGAATCATGACGTGTATGTATTAATGAGTAAGTAACTGGTATTCAAGAAATTAAGTACTAAAAAAAACAATAACAATATGTTTATAAAATCAGTGCGGCCGAAATACACCCTAAGTGTTTAATTCTGAATTTCTCGAATATATATGAGAAACTTTCAACAAGGGATATGTATATTAATTTAATCAAAATATTTAAAAAAATTAAATAATATGAAAACACCTATTCAAAATTAAAACGATGAAGTGCAACATTTAAATTTCACGACACGATAGCAATCTATTGTTGCTGCAGTAAACATTTTAACAGGATTGACTTTATTAATTGTGTCACTAAACTTGATCTTCAAATAAAGCTTTCTGCTTTTAATCAGCTTAGCAAGTCACTTAGCAGTCGCTCATTAAAAGTTTCCAATGAGGTTTTAACTTGCATTGTCCCTTAAAGTTTCTTAAAATATTGTATAACCAACTTCTTTACTCGCGCTTAGCAACGGAGTAAGCACGCGAGAGAAAAGTGTACAATTCCATTACACAACAGCTAAACAGATACATGCTCACAATTAATTTAAGGAACTAAATACAACTATATGATACCTTAGACTTTTCTTGCTGTGGAACTACACATTCT
This sequence comes from Macrosteles quadrilineatus, assembly GCF_028750875.1. NCBI lineage: Eukaryota > Metazoa > Arthropoda > Insecta > Hemiptera > Cicadellidae > Macrosteles > Macrosteles quadrilineatus. The sequence goes on from NW_026542595.1 coordinate 194,296,323, forward strand.
ATATACAATGTCGAAACTGTAACCGATTTTAGAGTAAAAACGGACGAACAGTTGTTCAATTAGACACCGAAACGATGTGCTGCTGTCAACTACTGTATTCTGTGGGATACATCAACCTTGTAAGCAAGCTAAACTTGAAGTTTGACCTATCAACTTATTGTTAAATGTATTATTTTACCGCAGAACTATAATTTCGTAAATATAATCTTGAACAATAATTATTCCCTGTGACGACATAGAACCCAAATAAGCTGGTCATATCAAGTAGATTATCTTGGCAAAAACTCTTAATGTTATATCGTGATATACTATAGTGGTTTTCACATGATGGAAATATGGACAATTCATTTATATACTATAAGTGCATGGATAACCACGTTTTTTCAATACAGATTTTAGTTTCAAGGAGGAAATGTTGTGCTCAAAGTTTTATTTTAACAACGAGAGAATGTTCAAGAGGAAACTTCGACGTAGAGAAGAGGCGCACAACAATATCATTACAGCGTAAGCTGCTTCATAATAAACACTCCAGTCTGATCCGATTTCCGCTAAATACATTATTTCTTCTCTTAAATTCTATAAAATGAGCCTTTATTTCGAAACCAAACTATTGGAAGATAGATTAAATGAAACTGTGTTTAATTGCCCTAAGTAAAATTTACGTAGGTCCATTAAATAGTCATAATATTTAAAAATGTAGATTATGTCGGTTTAATGTATCATTGACTTTAGATTCTAAAGTAGACTTCCTACCTAAATAGACCAATTGTAGCGAGAGTTTTACTCAAAGAGATTAGTATTTCATAGTGTCTTAGGAACCGATAATAATATTTGTTCTTTTAGTTTTACATGGCATAACTATTGTTTTAGTTGACATTTTTTAGTTTGAATTTTTGGGTGGATGTCCGCTTCGGGTCCTTCTGAACCCCATAAAGTGGCTTTCGAAGTTAAGTATGTGTGTGTATGGATGTATACAGAGCTACAGATCACACCTGTGGTCCGTTTTGATAAAATTTGGTAAGAAGATACTAATCTGCAGTAGCCTATGTCCAGGTATTTTGATCATTTTTGGAAATTTTGATTTTTAATTGTTTGTTTTTTTATGAAACGCCATAAAAAAATCTGCTTTTTAAAAACGGCCCAGACGATTTTGTTCAAATAGTATGTAGTAGCCCTTTTAACACTTAAAAATGATACAAACCCCATTGCTGAGAAAATCATGATTCAAAAGTTATTTCAAATTATGTGATTTTCAAATAAAATCCCATAAAAAATTACAATAAAAAACTCAACCAATTTTTATTCTAACTTGGTATCTTTTAACACATTACAAGAGTGTACAACCCCCATTACTTTAAAAATCATGGTTCAAAAGTTATTGCGACTTTTGTGGTTTTTCCAATATAACATCATAGTTACTCCAACCTTACCCATGAAGGTTTGTTTGGTTGTTAACAAACTAATGGGAGAAAGTATGTCTCAGATTGCTGATACCGTTTATTTTATACAACAAAAATATTGTATGAATAAAAAACAAACTGGCGGATTTCTGGGTAAATATGCATGTTGGGACATACATTCACATAAACTTATTTCTTTCTTTTGGTATAAGGATCCATATCCCAAAGTCCTGAACCGTTTTTTTTTGTGGATACCCTGTATATTTTTACTAATTTGCAAAATAGTTATAGTGTAGGGCCTAAATTTAAACAAAGCATGTTAAAAGGGGTATTTCATTTTCACGTAGGCCTATAAACTATAAATAAACACTTGTATTGCTAATTGAGATCTTGTTTTGCCTGTACTAAAATTATATTCAAACCCAAACTTATATCAAATATCCATAATTTTCAGCAATCAATCGTGAAGTAGGTTTTCACTGCCAATATTAATTATTTCAGAAATCTGATCCTTTCGAGGTTGGTTTAGGATCAGCTTTCTCTATTGTTATTGCATAATCTCTCTTTGTCTAAGTAATTTTTTTACACTCGTCACTCGAGTTTGGTGTTGATAAAGGTAAAAAAAAATAAGATGCAAGAGGAGAGCTTTAAGTTTATTAATTCCAATAGTTCAGGTATATATTTCACCCTATTGTAAAACCTGAAATCTATTATGTGATTCATGTTGGCAGCATTCGAGTATGTAGATGTTGATTAAGTTATATTTTAGAGTAGATTCGACTATTTTTTTCTTTGGTTAAAATGAAAAGGACAGTTATTATGTATTTACGAATACAGAGCTATTGTTCAGTTAAACGTATATTTTAAGGAATGACAAGAAACGCATGTTAAATAACAATTCACTTTCTACATTAACCGGAAACTACTAACCATAAAGTAGGGCTAGTGTTAAACTGTTTCAGTTATGACGAATCTACAATACCGTTTTTTTAGGGATGGTTAAAGAAAATAAAACTGTTATAAAAATTTACTTTATATTAAACATTTAGTTGTACAGTACCTTGTTTCAACTTGTTCAATTTGTTGGTTGATTTTTACCTGTGAAAGTTTCGTTCACTGTGGACGCTTTTTGATTCTTAAAGTTCGTAAGAAAGAATCTTAATTTTATTAAAGATCACCGACTTTATTAGACTATGGAAAAACTTGTAAACGTACAACATGAAACCCACACATAAGGGTTATTACATTCTATTTTACATAAAACCCGAGTTTTAAATGTTAAATTGGAAATACATTGATCAAATTATACGCGGATCCAAATTTAAGGATAGTTCAAGACATTGGTCTTAAACATTTTAAACAGGTATACGGCTTCTCTTGATCTTGAATTTGCCTGCCCATGTCACCTTCAGAGGACTTTGCATGGATTGAAAAAATAAAAAATAATTAGTGAGGGGGCAAAGTAAGTTTTGGTAGTGTAATGTAAGGTTACAGGGACCTGAACAGAAATAATTGCTGTCCTCGTTTGACAAACAGACACACACTGACCCACCGATTCTCCTAAATCTTATGTTTTCATTGGTTATCATTAATTACTGAAGCCTGTGTACTTTCTTATATTTATTACAGTATATGGATCAGTGGCATTAACTACTTTTTATAAGGGAAGGATCGAAACCTTTGTGTTGCACTATCTTACATCGACCTGTTAAAAATGTTAACTGGCCCACTGACAAATCACAACTTGGAATAGACCCTACACTACTTGGAACCAGTGACATCGGAAAAATATTGTTCTAAATGTATATGGAAATTTAAATTGCTAAACTGCAAAATGATTTAGTGAAGATACACCTACTTCATGATCAGTTAATAAAAAACATACTAATAAGGATTTTGCAAACTTTGTCGTAATTTTATGTTGGAAACATGTGTGAGCAACATCTATTACCATGTGAATCTCTTTGAAAAGCTAATGGTTTTGTAGAAGTATTATTTGTAACAAGTCGAGGTTTTAGCATGCTCCAGAAGACTTGAGGTTCTATCTTCCAAGTAAACAGATAGGCTACACTAAGAGAAGTTTGGTTAACAAAGAGATTGCCAAACAAAGTCAGTAACAGAATGTAGCGAGGAACTTGATACAGGAAACGCTTTATGTGTAATTTTAACCCGGGTTTACTTTTACTTTGAAGATTTTACAGATCACCTTTGAATGTCTTACAATTTTTGCTGCGAGATTATTTACACAAGAAAAGCCCCCTTGTCAGTTTTATTGCGGATTCTTCATATTTTAGGTAAAAAAACACTGATAAAAAAGAAAATTTTTGAAAGCAGATGTACCAGAAAACCTACTATACTTTACACAGACAGGTTCTGTGCATTTTCAAAAGCTGCGGTTTGAGTTTTTAGTTTTTAAAGCCAAATCAAAATTCGCAAACATCAAATTGCGAGAAATAATTTACAATGCTTTATTAGAATAAATCTTACAGAAACTATAATAAAGTAAATAAATTCAATACAATATAGTAGATGTTGTTTGACTATTTTTATATATCAGAAACTCCTGCTTGTACTGTGATTACGTCATCATCGTTGGGCTCTTTTAGAGACACAAAAATATCAGTTTTACTGAATAAATAAAGACTTGCTATTGTAAGGGCTTACCTTAACACAAATATCATACCTTAACACTAATAATGTTGCTAAGATAAGCCCCTTACGATAGGAATAATATGCCCCTAAGCAATCCAGAGGCTTAAATGATTGATAGATAAAGACATTAAGATAAACAAATAAATGAATGAATAGTATGGAACAGTAACAATAGTCCATTAATGCAAAACACTATGTCAAGTCATCATTGGTTGAAGCTAGTATGTACAAAATATATTTATAAAGGTGTTAAATGTTTGTATTGAAATGCTTTAAAACTCGTCAGAGATTTGAGTCAAAACCAGTTGCATTAACAATCAATGGTTACTACTGCATTCGTAATGCAATCTCACATGTCCCTTTACACAATTGAAAACCATGAATTCAACATACAACTTATATTTACATTCACTTTTATTTATTTGATTATATATGATTTTGTAGTGGTAGTGCAAAAGAGTAAAAACTTAGAAAAAATGTATGGTAAACATTTAAGTTATTCTTTTTGTTGCCATTGAAACCAATAAAAAAAAGTAATTCAAAAGTTGGCTCATAGATAAAACATGAATACTACTGTTGAATGTGGTAACATTAAAACCCAGTGGGTAGACCCTTCGTGTATTTTTTAATTATTATACTATAGACAATTTTTCATGTAGGAAACAACTGGTTGACTGTGCAAAATGATATATTTAGGCGTAGAGCTTTATGTTTTTGGAATTATTGATTTTAAAAGTGTAGTTTCAAGCTTGTATTATCAAAAGGCAGTGGCTATTCGCACGTCAGAAACGAACAACGTCAGGAAATTAACGTTAGGTAGTTATTTTTGATAGTTTAAAATAAAATATTCATGCAACAAATTAAAGAAGACCAAGGAATTGCAATAGCTTCTTTTGTTTTAAATGCACATAAGTTTTACTGTAAAATACTTATATACAAGTGAACACAATTATTCAGAAAATGTAGATGTCTATAAGTAGTTAGGTTCGGTGATTGATTAGTAGTTTTTAGCGAATTTCCCATATAGGGAATAAGCTATTACCGTAGTACTCATGGTAAGACCTGGACCCGGGACCGATTTACTTTTTCGTTTTGAGGTCCCTAGAGGCCAAAAACACCATCCATTCAAATTCATATATATATATATATATTTATATATGTGTCCGTTAGCGCGATAACTCGAGCAAAAATCATCCGATTTTGGTGAAATTTGGTACAAACGTGTAAACCTACGTTTATTCAAACTAGTTCATGAACCAGCATGATCGGACTATGGGAACATGGGTTTATGGGGGGTTTTATGGGGTAAAAATTGGTTTTTCCCATTTTTGACCCTAAAAACTTAAAATTTAGCAATTTCTTTTCAAACCATTTTGTAGAGCTTAAAAAAACAAATAATTTAGTATATTAAAGTGTTATGCGCCTAATGGTTACGGAGAAAATTCCAAAAATCGGTCAATTTAAAATTCCCATGTTATTCTTATGGAGAATAAGTAAACTGTTGTAGTTTGCTTGTTTATGAACATATTTTGATCAGATTTGGAAAATGCATTAATTTCATACTAAACTATTAACATTTTACAAAAAAAAACACCTTTTTACCCTCCCTGTTACAGCAAACCTAAGTACTTGTAGAGCCATTAAGAAATTCACAACACAAATGTAAATCCATATCCATTTTAGTGTAAATCCAATCAGGCAAATGGACATTCGCTTAGTCTGCAGGTTTGCTGCGGCGGTGGTATTTTTTTAATTCTCAGTAAAAGCTTAATTTTGGACTCGTTTGCATGTTTAGAAAAAATTATTAAGCTAATGGACATTGAATATTTGATGCTACGACATGCAAGCTCGTCTAATTACCAATGAGTTGAGCTATTTAGGTTTAATTTGCTCAGTCCAGTGTTAGTCTTGGCCATCTCTTGAATTACTTGCAATTAATATGGAAAATCAAAGTGAAGATACTGAACAAGACCAAAACATGATTCAAAGCTCCATTTCGGTTTTTAAGGACCAAGTTACTGAAATTAAGAACTCTTTGGAAAATATGGATGGACAAATCAACATGCTTGATGAATTCGTTCCTAATCTCTTAGAAGAGATTTCAAATTTGACAAAATTAGTCCAGGAAGTTAAAGCTGACCGTGAAAACTCAAGAAACACATCCATGAAAGAAAACGTAGCTCAACAATCTTATATTTGTGAATTGTTCATCAACATTGTTAGTAGTGACCTAAGAAGAATGCCTAATCTGTATAGCAAGGTAAGCATATTATTTCATGTGTTAGCACTCGTTATCAGTGCCATATACATCCAGGATGCCTACACTAGCTGGCAAAACGCTTTGATAGTGCAAAGCTTAGCTTATATGAAAGTCAAAGACATTCCTTTTCCAGCCATAACGGTTTGCGAGCCTTTGTTGTTGAGAGAAGATTATAACAGGTTTGAGATATTGAAGAGATGTGTCTCGCTTGAAAATGAAACATCTTGGCTTTGTAGTGAGGATGAGTTGAACATGTTTAGGATTTCAGTTGATGTATGGAAAGTCGAATATGATTTGTTAACACTTAACTATACAGATAGGATTAATTTCAAAAAATTGTATTCCCCAGTTTTCGATTTCTCTGTTGAGACTTTGCCAATTCACTTGAATCGGACGTTTAGCGCAAAAGAATATCTAGGCTATATAGACAAGCTTGGTAGAAAATTTCAAAGTAGAGTTCACATATACAACGCAGACCTTCCTGGTAGTCCGCACCGTGAAGTGGATATTCGCAATGGTTCAGCATCGTCATCAATGCTGGTAGCCCCAGAAGCATCAAGTATACAAGTGTGTAAAAAGTTCAATTCTAAAAGCGATATATTTCGGGAAAAAACCACAAGTAATGAAAACCATTTTCAAAAAGAATACAAACCAGAAAGCTGCAAACCTGAGAATACATTTGAAAAGGTTTGCAAGGACGATTTCTTATTCACTGATGAATTTCTTGAGATAAAGTTTGAAGACGTAAATCCAGCTCTTTTTTCTATGGCAGAGTTTGGAAACGTTAATAGTGAATTTGACCAAGAACAAGAACTTGATAGAAAGTACAAAGTTTTGCTTGAAACATATATTTTGTTCAATCATTACAATTTTGACCATCCTTCAGTGACGACAATGCTTCACCGATTGATCCACAAAGACACCACCAGAGTCGGAACCATCACTCCACATGTAGTCAATGTAAAGAGTGAGCTCATCGGTGTGGACGAGTCAGAGCGGAATTGTATATTCTCACAGGAAAAAAGACTTTCCTTATTTAAATATTATACACGCAACAACTGTATGTTAGAGTGTCAGATAAACTGTACGATAAGACTTTGTGGTTGCATACCTTATCAAACAGCCATTTTGAATACTTCTTTCAACATCTGTAGCAACGCATATGCGAAGAAATGTTTGGAAAAGAGCGAATTTTTCATTTGGCATGAGAAAATAGACAAAAGATGCAACTGTGACTGTCCATCCAACTGTGTGTCTGTCACTTCCAGTGTTGTTGTCAGACAAAAAATTACAGACAGTACTTCAAACCGCAAAACTTCATACCAGTTCAACTACGAGAAGGACTCAGTTCTGTCAGTGGTGCGCTACAGTGTGGCTAGTCCAGGGGAGTTTGTCGCCTACAGTCTGGGCATACTCGGAGTGTTTAACGGGTTCACGATGACATTTGTGTGGAGAGCTTTGTATTGGATCACTCTGGGCTTGTGGTCTACAATCTGCCACCTGGAGCAAGAAATAAGTAATGATTAGTAAATAAGTAACTGAGGTGAACTATTTAATAATTTTAACACCTGCTGAAAATTGTCAGTTGACAAGAGAACTTTTAAAATAGGCAAGTATGTTTCTTTAAAACCTTTATTCTCAGCTCGTGTGCATCGTAGGGGAAATCTACGCATACTGTTACTGTACGCAGAAAGATATTTTTCTGTAGGTGAGCAGATTCCCTTTACAAATCAAAATAGGCTAAAAAATAAGCACAAAAAATGAATTCGAAATTTTAAAATATTAACATGGGTCTTATGGGTTGTCACCGGTACAGTGTGATGAAATAACAAGGAAATATAAACATAAAATCAAAACAAATAGAAGAAATTCCACTCATATGTTTTATTTACAGCTTGGGGTGAAAATAGAGAAGCCTGTACCTTTGACTTACAACTAGACATTCCATCCCCATGTTAAAGTTGTCAACCAGTTTTTAAATTTAATTCGTTGTAATTTATGTGAACCACCAACAGATTGCGCTGATCGAAATTACTAATTTCTGTCAAATAAACAATGTTTTTACCAAGTCAACTTTGGAATGACTCATTATGAGCTACAGCAACTGTTGACCCATCAACTTTGTTAGCAACAAAAAATAAGGTAGAAAATAGAACTTTAGACACACATTCTGTATGGCTCACACAATTACAATGTTTTAATGGTTTTATAATTTATAAAATGACGACAGCTGGTCCATATAGATGGGATTTCTACATCAGTATCCAATCGTCAATGTGTGTACATTACATATTTTTTGTTGAGTTTTTGACCACTGGACGCTAGTATAGGCCTTATACTAGCCAAATATCTGGGATCTTTGTTCAATTTTTTTATGTGAACTTTTACTTTCGGAATTTGGATACCACATCTATCTTTAAGGTAAAGAGGTAATATAAAAAATGTAAATAATTTCCAAACCCCTACTCTAAATGTTCATTACAATGTAATTGTTACAAATAAATTATGTAAGCCTGTGTATCAGTTTGTTTTCTGTACCTAATACTATGTTATTTTAGATCATAAATTCCCTCAGAGTCCTGTATACTGGGTTTTTGAAGTTACCATTTTAAACCTTCAAGGGTTATTTTATTGATTGGCGAAAAAATAATAACTTTGAAATGTAACTTGTTATGTTTTTAAGAAGAACTAAACATAATATATTACAAAACTTAAACTTATGAAATCATCATCTAAATCAAATAACACATAGTTAAAGTAACAACGTGGAATATTCCTCTTGCTCAAGTAAACAGATACACAAAGAGGGCTCACCTTACAAAGTGTATGCAAACAAAGAGGGAAAGAGGTTTCATAGGCTGAGACGAAATTTGAAGCGGAAAACTTTACATGTTCTGCCTGAGCATGGTTGTTTGAATAAATGCTATGATACAATGTAAAATGTTTTATTTTGTACAAATTTAACATCCTTTAATATATCTAAATCGTTACATTCATCAGTAATGTTTTCTGGGAATATTTGTTTTATATTTACACATCATTGTTAAAAGGGAAATAAAACTTAAGTAATCAGGAGGATTTAAAATACCGCGGTAAAAAAATCATACAGAAATTGATTGAAACAGATTGAAATAAATGACTTTTCACCACACTACGATTTTTTTAGCCGTTTTACAAACTTTTATTGGAGGCTGAAAGCTACGTATTGCTGTAGCATCGTCATTTGAGGACCGAGCAGGTTTTTACATTCCTGGGGCAGAAAATCAGCTGCCCGCAAAAAAAACTTTTAAAAAAAATCAACATTCTTAAAACATTTAATGCATATTAAATATCAATCGTTTTGAGCCGGCAAAACCTCACTAGCCCTAGGTATGAAATATACTATTGTTAAACCTCTTTCTTTAGTAAAATTTAAACAGAAATATTTTATATACAGTGATAAGGCTCTATTGTTATATTTACTATATGATGATTTTGGCAAAAATTAGGTTATATTGAGAAGTAGGTAGGTAAATGAAAGTTTGGTTTATCACCAATGTGGCCCTAACACTATTAAGGGGAGAGTTTTTGTGAACATTGTTAATAATTATCGGAAATGAGGTTATGGGGTGAACTATGAGGGTTAATTTACAATTGAGTTAATTTATTGAATTTGAGTGAATATTGGTGAAAATTATGGAAAAAGGAGTTTTGGAAGAAATATGTTGGTGGCAAGATTGTTTTATTTCCTTTGCCTTTTCACCATCCTCCCTTACAATGTGGGATAGAATCCATGTTTCATATACTATATACATACCGGTACTAATAATTTCTGTTGACAAATAGAAGTTATTCGCTTGACGCTTATTGGGTCTGATGATGATTGGATGTCAAATCGAAATCTATCACCACTTACCATCTTTTTATGAATTTATTGTCTTGTGAGTAAATCGTTTAAGTGTAAATATATGTTTCGAGATTGTTATTAGACAAAGTTGTATTTACTTTGCTACAAGTAGAAGATAAAACTGTTCATAGATCCTTGAACAGATACACGACTGTGTGTGTGTTGTTGTTTAGATACACGACTTTCATATAGGAACAACATTTCTCTAGTGTTTTTAGTGTACACTATAACTTTTGTATATTTATAGACATAAGAATTTGATCAACTTTTGTTATATATCTTCGAGAAACAGTCTACAAAGCATATTGAATGTGTATCCGTTGTACCTTGTAGGAGAGTGGTTTCTTGTAATGGTGTTCAAACAAGCTTGTAGAACTAATGGAAAGAAAACACTTTCATGTTGTCAAACCAAAAGGGAATGTGTAAAGTGTAAACATATTGATTTTACAAAGAAAATTACGTGAAATGTTCTAGGAGGAATAAAAATACTCAAAAGGTTTCACAAATTGTTTTGTATATAAGTAATTACATTTTACTGTTTTTCTTACATAACATGTTCCTAGATACATTATGTTTCTGTAATGAGAAGAAATATGTGTTGATGAATAACTTTGCTGTTGTTTTTTTACCTGCTGGTCCATATTTGTGATTCAACATGTATAAAAAGTTAAAATCATTATTCTTCTACCTTTTTAATTTCAGTACACTTGTAATTGCTATACATAGTTTTTACAGCTGATGTTGAACTTATAAAGTTGATAAAAATTTTGCTCTTCAATTTTCAGTGATTATTAGTGAATAATTTTTAAATTAGCTTTCAAACAGTGTTTCAAAAAGATCTTTAAGAAGACAGGTTTTCTACAAATAAGTATTTTATACATTATACCTCTATATCATTAATAACTCTCACAACTTAAAATCATCTAACCTCAAATATTCATTTTATTTGTTTATAATACTGATTTCAAAATTTTTTTATTATGTAAACATTACCAATCTTTTTGTTCACATCTATTCCACAGTTTTAGGAATTGAACTATTTTAATATAATTTTTTTTTATTGGACCAATGAAGTAAAATGACTTTAACATTTAAAAGACAAAATGTACTAGGTGACGGCAATTGTCTTTTTAGATCTTTGAGTATATTCTTATTTCAATCTCAAAATCAGTTTAAAAAACTTAGGTTAAATACTGTCGAACATATGTATACAAACTGGAAAGAATATGAACGTTTTATCCTGTATGATGACCAAACTGAGATTGATAAAGAAAAATACTGCCAGGAAATGAAAAAAGATGGTACTTATGGAACTAGTGTTGAATGTATGGTTATATCTGACTTGTTTAAAATCAACATTAACATCTTTTATCAAGCTAAACATTTTAAAACTAGAATCATCCATTTGGAAAATAAACCAACAATAATATCAAGATCTTCTCATAAAATTACAGCGGACCTACTTTTAACCGGCCGTTTGGATTGTGGACATTTTGAACTTTTAATTCCAAATGAAAGTATAGTCCGCCAAATAAATCGAAAAGATAAAATATGTGATGAGATGATTACTAATAGTAAAATTTCTAAAAGCATTTCCAGAGAAGTGAAATTTAGGACCTCAAAAGTAAAAACTAAAGCCAAACCAACTCCAATTTCCGATAATACAAATAAAGCTGTATACAATGAATGCTATGACCACGGAAGTGTTCAATTTCTTGTAACAGCAGACGATGTCAATCAAGATGATATGATTAAAGACAATTTTATGAACAAGTTATTTACCAGAGGATTCGGAGTTCCACTTCTTAACTCTGTAAGTTCTCAAGAAAACAATGAATGGCACAAACGGTGGCTTTGTGCAATGAAATTAAAAGGAAGACAATATACAATACCACAGGGTTCAATTCGAAGGCAATTTGTAGATGTTCTAGCCAAAGAGATCCAAGCAGTCCCAAATGGTATAAATTCAACTGAAAGAATATTTTTCTTATGTGCTACCATTCTTCAAAAAGATAAAATGATAAAAAATGGGTCTGACATAAGACGTTTGATGAAGAAAAGAATGGAAATGTGGGAAAATGATCAATTTGATGAATTAATACGTGAAGCTGAGAGATGTGATCGGCAAATGAAAACATCACAAGAACACCAAGAAGAAGACCAGAAAATAAGAATCTTCACAAGATTGGTATTACAAGGAAAATTGCGTGAAGCTACAAGATGGCTCACAGATCGCTCCGGCGATGGAGTACTCACACCTGACGATATCCTTCCTGATGGTCAAAATGTTTTTCAAGTTTTAAAAAATAAGCACCCACGTCAAATGGTTCCGAATGACAATACCTTTCTAGCTGATGAGAACTTACCATTGATGGTAGATGTAGATATATCCAGTGACCACATAGAGAAGATGGCTAGACGTTTGCATGGAAGTGCTGGCCCTAGCGGAACAAATGCTGATCAATGGAAGAATATGTTGCTGCGCTATGGAGCACATAGCACTCGTTTAAGGGAAGCAGTCGCATCGTTAACTCGATGGATGGCAAACGGGATAGTAAACTGGAACTCGATCAGAGCTCTGTTAGCTAGAAGAGGATTAGCACTGAACAAATACCCTGGTATTCGCCCAATAGGAGTTGGAGAAGTTTTGCAGAGACTATGTGCAAAAACCATGGCTTTTGTAACAGGTGACGATGTTCAAGAAATATGTGGATCTGACCAACTCTGCGCCGGAACGAAAGCTGGAATAGAAGGTGCTATACATGCTATGACGGACCTATTCAATGAAAAGAACCAAAATTGTATTTTACTTGTAGATGCTTCAAATGCGTTCAACGCCTTGAGCAGGCCTTTAACTCTGTGGAATGCTAGGGTGCTTTGGCCTCGTTGCGCTCGTTTCCTATTCAATACATACCAAGGCTATGCAACCATTATGTTTAGAGGAAGCAATAAAATCATCCTTAGTCAAGAAGGAACCACTCAGGGAGACCCTTTAGGCATGCTAATGTATGCAATTGGCATATTACCTTTGGTAAAAAAACTAAAAAGCCTAAATTGGAAGCAAAACTGGTACGCTGATGATTCTGCATGTTTCGGTGAAATACTTAAAGTTAGAGAATGGTTTAACGCTTTACGTGTTGAAGGGCCAAAATGGGGGTATTATCCAGAACCCAAGAAAAGTGTATTGATAGTAAAACCTGAATATAAAGAAAAAGCAGAAGAAATTTTCAGAGACCTACAAGTGAAAATTGTAACATCGTACAGGTTTTTAGGGGGTATTATTGGTAGCTCAGAAGAAAAGAAGGAATTTGTGAAAGAAAAAGTAAAAAAAATGGGTTGATTGTATAAAGAAATTTGGCATAGCTGCACATAAAAGTCCTCAAGCAGCGTATACTGCCTTTACTAAGTCATTACAAAATGAATGGGCATTTCTCCAAAGAGTAACAGAGGGATTTAGTGAAGAATACGAAGATTTAAAAACTGCCATACATCGCCATTTCACTCCCAACCTTTTCGAACAAGAGATTTCTGAGCTTGAACATGACTTGTTCTCTCTCCCTACTCGTTTTGGAGGCTTAAATATTCAGGACCCGACAAAGAACGATGGTATTTCATTTGAAGCATCAAAACAATGCACAGAAAAATTAATATTAGCCATTAAAAATGGACAACCATTAAAGATTAATGATCATGTATCAACACTACAAGATGTAATAAAGAAGAGAAAACTAGAAAAAGACATGTTGGCTAAAGCAAATAATGAACGAATTATGGAATTACTTCCTGAAAGTCAAAAGAAGCCAATAATTAGAATTGTAGCAGGGAATACTAGCCAATGGTTAACTGTGACACCATGTGCATCTGATCATACGGATTTGTCCCCGGATCAATTCAGAGATGCTTTGTCAATTCGCTATGGCCGCACACTAAGAAATTTACCAGTACGATGTGATGGTTGTGATCAACCTATGAATCTAACACATGCATTAAATTGTAAAAAAGGAGGATTGATCAAACATGGGCATGATCAACATCGAGACCACTGTGCTGCGATAGCAAATATGGCCTGGAAAGGGGTTGAAGTCGAGCCTATTATGAGAGAAGCTGACCCTGCAAACAATGTGCCTGCTTTAAAAGCTGATTTTAAAGTTAATGGTATTTGGGAGGCTGAGAGAGTAGCGTTTTTTGATAATCGCATTGTTAATGCTGACGCTCCCTCTTACGCCAACCAAGAATGGGGAACAATATCTCGAAACCATGCCGTTCAGAAACACAATAAATATGACAAAGCAGCCGAAGACATCAGAGGAAGCTTCACACCATTAATATGTTCCACGGAAGGAGTCCCCCACAAAGAATATGAAGCGTTTCAGAGGAGAACAAGCGAAGCCCTGGCTGTAAAATGGAGAAAACCATACTCCCAAATTATCGGATGGTTGAGGATCCAAAGCCAGCTTTCCATCATTCGAGCAGTTTCGCTAAGGCTACGGGGAACTAGACGAAAAATTCGAAGCATTCAATTTGAAGATGGTGCCGCAATTCCCCCATTGCTCTATTGAGCTTTCATTTTATTTTTGTTAAACATTTATATTTGATTGAAAATCATAGTCATATGTTGAATTGTTTGAAATGTATAAATAAAGTTTTATTGTTTGATCAAATTTAAAAAAAAAAATAAAATAAAAATAAATTTAAAATAATTGCTATACATTGATTAATGATTTTAATTTTTTTAAAGGTAATTTTTTTTAACTATGATCTCATAAACATACAAAAATTTACTGAAGAATGCAAGTAAATTATAAGACTAGGCAAGTTATGATAAGTTAGAAGTCTTAAACAATAAACATGATAGAACATTGTACATAGAACTCTAAACAAAAAAATGAATTTGACATACTGTATTAGTCTTCAAAACCAATCTACAAAACAAGCTATTCTATTAAATACCGTAGATTTTATAGAATAAATGTTATAGATGCATATTTACCATGCAAGTTGTCTTTATTACAATTTTTCCCGTTTTATGGGTATAATAACTTATCTTTAAAACATGGTATAGTCTGTTCAGTACAAAATTTTTGTTATTAGAATAATCTGCAGTTAACACAAGTAGGGTAACAAAAATTATTAAGAAAAGAAATTTCAAGGAAAATAGCCAGTCAACAAATTACACCTTTGAATAACCTTATTTTCTAAGCTCTTTTTATAATTGAAACTCTAACTCCAAACAAGATAAACAAATTTGAAAAACTCCTCCCGAGGGAAATCAGCAATAAACTGTTGAACTTTTTGCACCTGCGACAGATATTTCTCGCATGTAGATTGTATGCGTTGAACCGGTTCGAGTTTTGTGGATACGTAACACTTAATGACTTAACAACACAGTATGATTTTTTAAATAACATACTAGATATTTAGTTAAACCCATCTATATATTAATACGCAAACAGATTTCTTTTCGGAGTCATAACTCAATAACGGCTGGACGGATTTTAACGTTTGAACTGTAAAATTATTGATATTGTCCAAATACTGTATATGTGCAAAAACGTCTCAGAATATTAAGGGCATGCCTTAGGTACAATTAAGGGCTAAAAATTCGATATGGTGGTGCTATCCGACATTGGAACAAACTCAATTCACTTTGCTTACAACTAAAAAAATGTGCATGGTTTGAAATAGTTCTTGAGGTTAATCACAGACTTCAGGACTTATTTTTCATATTACTTCAAGAGCAAAGCCGAAGAATTTATATTTTTATTTAAATATCTGTTTACTAAGTCTGGTTAATAAAATAAAGTATATCCTAGCCAGACTTGATGACAAATTGTTCGTAATTTATAGTTGAGTTGATTTTCCTTACATCGTATTTTACTGAATCCTCATGTAGTTTTGGTTACAGTACGGTATAATGAAGTGAATGTTTAAAAGAGCTTATTTGCAGTGCAGTTACCCGTAACCTTACCATGTTATCATGTAATTTACAACGTGTATCAACATTTCTTTGTAGTGTTTTTTTCTGTTGTCTGGTTAACCTTTGTGTTTTATTTTAAAATATGCACCGATTTATAAGTACGACGTTGACACTGGAACCCAATAGTGTATGAAACAAAATGCAGACAAAGAATGTAATAACTATCTAATGTGGGAAATAGGGTCACACATTGAAAACGCCAACCAATTTGTCCAATCTTTTAAGACTATGACAAAATTTGTGGGAACGAGAGCTCCGAGGAGTCAAAAGAGATGCTTAGGTGCCTCTTTGATAGAGGTCTAGCTGTTTATGTTTTTGTTCCTTATTCTTTTACCAAAAGCTGCAGTTTTGCTCGATTTTGAGCAACGGGTTATATCTAAAACAACTATGCAATAAGATAATGAAAATAGTTCTCACTTAACAGACAAATTACTAGTTGTAAAGTGTACTTTTTCATAGTGTTAGTTTTTATCTTTGTAAAAAATTATTTTTGGGATCTTTTCCAACACCCATTTATATATCATTTGTATTATATCCTATAAGATACAGCTTGAGTTTTAAGGTTGTTCTGGATGACTAAGATCAACTGGTTTCTCAGAACCACAGCTTTCAGAAAAGTCTTCGAGTTCACTGTATATAGGGTTTTCAACAGTTACATTTCTCTGCACCTGTAAAAGAGTCAGAGCAGTTTAGACACACTTTTTAAACTAAATACAATAATTAATATAAATTCATATTTTTATTTTTTAATTTAATTTTTAATTTTGGATACAATTTTGAACCATTATTATGTGAAAAAGCAAAGCAGTGACTTGTTATCAGTAACTAATCAATAGACCTAAGATATGACTAAATTATATATCAGCAAGTAGTTAAGTGAGAATCACTGTAACTCCTCACATTCGTAGAACTAAGACTGATTTCATAACTTTTTAAAAATATACATGGATAATTCAAAAAGAATTAAACAAATCTAAGGATTAATATTTTAGAAAAAGAAGCAATATTTTCTAATGCACATCTGTCACTGACCTCTCCAGTAGCTCTGTACATCGGGTTGTCAAAGGCCTGAGGAGGGGTGGGGGGAGATTGTCTCTGCTCATGTGCCACAACTACTTCCCCGGACTGGTTTTCAAACCTAGCAAAAACAAATGGCCGACCTCCTGCGGGCGAAAACTGCGACCACGACCTGAAAGTTTCTATAGTGTAAAACCACCATGTAAGTGATTAAATTGTAAAAAGGATTAACTTGAATTATTGTACTACTGGCACATAAGTTTTAATCTATGAGAACTGTCCACAAATCCACCAACTTTCGGACAAGAAGTGGATCTAATCTTGCAGCTCCAGAAATACAACCAACCAACCATCTACCCCAAGTAAGGTCCGTTTTTGCGTATAGCTTCCTTGTTTGCGAGTATATCACAATGAGGCTCCTTACTGTTTATCCATCACTGTAAATAGAATGGTGCCATTAGCAGCTCTGTAGCTGACGTGTTAACTTTGATAATTAAGTTTTTATAATTTTTTTTATCACCCATGCAAGATAAAGTCAGTGATACTTTCGACCAAAAGGAAGCATATCCAATGCCGACATTCATCGCCAGATGAGTGAAGGTTATGGCGCTAATGCAATGAGTGAGGGTAAAGTGCAGAAATGGGTAAGGGCGTTAAAAAATGCTTGTGAAAATGTTCATTTCGGAAGCAATTATGTTTTTCGTGGTTTACCCAGACTTCTCACACAAAGTAGAAGTTTATCACAGCCGTTACTAAAATATTACCCTTTACGTAAATAAGGGCTATTGTATATTTCTGATTACTAATTTTAAAAAAATACAAAAACTAAAATGTACTACATTTTGAGTTTTGTTGACAATTACCAGTTCTTGGAGTAAAACACGACAATCCCAGCGATTGTGATTGCAGCAAACACCATCAAGGAGAGGAAATGTACAGCTACCTGAGCAAAGGAAATAGGGTACCAGATGTGTCCTGACACGAATAACTTCTCTACTCTCCAACCCACGACATCTGGAAACAGATATGAACACAGTTAAAGCCTATTGGCTGGCTATCATCATGTATCTGAATCAAATAGAAACCATCTAGCACCATTAACAGACAGCTAAAAGACTTTCTTCTATTTTTTTCCGATCAATGTTTAGGCAATGTATTTCCCATTTCACAAAGTACTTTTAAAAGTTTTTCATTTGAGGTTTTCCCACATCTCCTTCCTACTGGGCTTTGATTGAATATCTTGAGTAAAATCCTGCAATCAGCTACTTATTTAAGATGTTTTCTTCAGGTCTCTTGGTATTATTGTATCTTCTTTTAGGCTGTATGTATTTAATTCTCTTCTTACTACTTTACGCCTTATTACACGTCGTCTTGAACATCTGTAGAGTGTTCTTTAAATCTAATTTTTTCTGCCTTATTCTTATGATGATAAATTTCTAAATGAGTTGGCTATGTTTAATATGTTGTTGAACTTATTTAAATTGTTGAGACAAAATCATTTACCGGTAGGCCTACTATTTAACATTCTATTGCGTGAAACATTATGACCACCTACTTTTCTCTATCAGCGTTTTCAGATCATCTGCAATAGCAGAGATTTCTCCACTATAATCTCCATTTTCTAATAGAACTATCTGTATCAAATCTCCAACTTTACTGGCATGCCAAGCTATGTCTTTGTTTTTCATAAAAAAACTGATAACTTTTGTAAGTGGTAGCTTCTTTTGGTCTTTACTCCTCATGAGAAAATATGCACCTGAAACAGAGAAAGGTATTCAAAATATGTTCACTTTAAGTTAAGTAAAACGATGGAATGAAAAGAGGTTGACAACATTCAAAATGTTTCAAAATGTTAGGAAGTGGATTATTTTTAATTTGAAAGGAATAAGGATTTAAGTCATGGGAGCAGTCATTACAAATGACAAAGAAGAGAGAGGAACCTGTAATCAATGTAGATTTTCAATTATCAATTATCAATTATCAATTATTTAAGATGGGGACGCCACTATGTGCATATTTTAACCCAAATATGAGTGAAGGATGAGTGTAGGATGAGTGGCGCGATCTTGTAGATAAGCTGCAACTTCAAGGAGTTACTGCTCATTACGCAAAAATTCTTGTTTAAGTAGCTCTCTGGGAAAACTAAGATGAATAGTTTTCATTCCATGATCATCCCAGTTACTAAATACCAGGTAATAAATGAAAGATAACAAATATCTTATTTTATAATGCAAGCAACTAAGAAATTGATTTTTGTGTCTAATTTTACAATATTCGTCTTTTGTGCACTCTTGTAAAAAGCACAGACAAAAATACTGTCATCTGAATTTAACAGTGCTGATTCAGTTATATTAGGATTGGATACTAATTTTACTTTATACCTTTTTTACACTCGTTAAAGCTAGACTTTTTAAGCCAGATAGTTAGCATCTCGCACATCAGTGTAAGAGTGAAAGGTTCAATCCCCATCAAATCCTAAATAAATGTTAAACCAGTGTCCCTCAAAAGTGTTTATGATTCTTAAAAAAGACTATGAGGTAGACAGTACCTAACAAACAAAAACACATAGAGACTAGATAGTTTTCTAACGTGACATTTTTCTCGCTACAGAATGTATTCACTATTCTATATAGTTATAATGGGAAAGTAATCACCAATTCTCGCCAGCGGATTGCTCAAGTCGGCATGCTAACAAGTTTCCAGGATAGAATAATTATATCTATTTAATAACTTACCACAGATAAAGATTTGTATGCACAAAAATGTGGTGTAAATCAGGTGTGAACCCGAGAATCAACAGCCTATTCATCATCAAAGGAAAATTCTCTAAATCTAAAATTGTAAACCAAATAATTGTGGAAGTTTTATCACCCCCAAAAGCAAAAATCCCTATCATGGTCCTTGCGTGCTCGTGATCACGTTAGACTCAATAGGTTCAACTCGGCCTGGAGCGGTCTAACACCATATTAAACCTCGCTAATTATTTAGTAAAATCTGGCCACCCTCGATTTTAAAGACTATTAATATAGTCTACTGTATCACTCTTTAACACCCAAGCCCTAGCATACGTTAACTTGGGCAGCAGAATGGTTTAAAAGCTACATTAGTAACCGGAAACAGCTTGTGGAAATAGCCTACATAAAGAACAACACAAAGTATAAGGCCCAATCCAAAGCTGTAGACGTGCAAAGAGGAGTACCCCAAGGATCAGTACTTGGCCCAGTCCTTTTCCTCCTTCTCACGAATGACCTACCTAGTTGGATTGGGGAAGATGGACACACCACCATGTACGCAGATGACACGGTTCTCACATTTGCGGACAAAACAATG
The DNA here is from genome assembly GCF_028750875.1 of Macrosteles quadrilineatus. Lineage (NCBI taxonomy): Eukaryota > Metazoa > Arthropoda > Insecta > Hemiptera > Cicadellidae > Macrosteles > Macrosteles quadrilineatus. The sequence goes on from NW_026542595.1 coordinate 194,316,845, forward strand.
GAAAATCTGGAAGAGAAAACCAACACACAACTCCAGAGAACAAAGCAATACTGTACCTCCAACGACCTAGTTCTAAACGAAAGCAAAACCGTTCAAATGACTTTCACCACCAAACGCAACAACACAGACATTACAATACCGGGACTACAAACACAAAATACCACAAAATACCTAGGCATCATAATTGACTCCAAGCTATCATGGAAACCCCACATAGACCAGCTCTGCAAAAAGCTAAGTTCAAGTCTCTACGTTATACGTAGGATCAAGCAAGCTTGCAGCCCAGAAGTAGCCAAAGTTGCATATTTTGCTCTATTCGAGTCCCACCTCAGATATGGCATTGCGACTTGGGGTGGAACATCAAAAGGCAACCTGGAAAGAGTACTCCTAAAGCAAAAAAGAGCAATTAGATGCCTTGCCGACCTGAACTACAGAGACAGTTGCCGAGAAACCTTCAAGAACCTTAAAATTCTCACATCAATTTCACTCTACATAAGAGAAGTCATTATCCACACCACTAAAACAGCCCAGCCAAGACACAGAGACATACACCAGCACAACACACGACATGCCGCCAATTTTTCCCTCCCACAACACCATCTGAGTCTGTACGAGAAGAAACCATCCTACAAAGGTGCTCTGTACTTTAACAACCTACCAGAGCACCTCAAGACAGAACAACCCAATCTGTTCAAGAAGCACCTGACAACATGGCTTATGGACCGGCCGTTCTACTCTGAGGATGAATTCTTAAACAATAAGCTACCATGAAAAAAAGAAGAAAAAGAAGAAAAAAATTTGAATTGTAATTGCAAATTACTGTAATAGTTTACGTACATACTGTACATTTTATGTACCTGACGCATGAATGTTCTCTAGGAATATTTCAATAAAGATTTTGTCTATTGTCTATTGGGCTTGACCAGGTTCTAACACCCTATAAAGGCCCTGCAGTTAAAGAATTACCGCAGATATGGCAGCAGAAGCCAGAAGGTTTGACTGGCTGTTTGCAGAGAGGTAAAGGACACACGTCTGTGCAGATCTCGGAGTGAAGGTACTCGTTGTGACACTCGCACCAAGTGTCCTCCTGACAGTTGGTAGCACTGATCACCAGGTCTGGAGCGTCTCCGTCTGGCTTGTGAAGCTGCCACGAGCTCTCATCTTGACTAGAGTGTTCATACCAGTCGAAAGAATCAATCATCTGAAAACAGCACTGTGTGTAAAGTGTAAGGCTCCAATACCTAATATCTATGCTTTGTTTCACATTCACTGTGGAGTAAAGAGTGTCATGTAGTGTCAGTCATGTTTTTCACATGGCAGTTTCAGCGACCCTAATTGTCCTAAAAACATCAGAACCTTCAAAACACTTCTTATAATTTAACCCTACATAGGTGTCTTTGATTTTAAAACTCAATGAAATCTGATTTTTTATTTTTTGTTTATTTAATTTATTCAGTGACACAAGGAATTTTAAGAGCGGGCCAAACAGCTAGTTTTATATTAATACAAAAAGGCATCAAAACCACATATAATCAATGTAATTGTGCATTAAATCAATAAAACCTCTGACTTAACATATTTATAAAAATGTATAGGAAAAAAACAATAACACCATTGGTGACACACGAAACTATACTCCTTGAATCCACAGCATGAGCGGTAAAACATGGAGGCGTGCTCCGTGCTACGCGACTCTTCAGGCTTTAACTGATTAAAAGGGGTAGTGCGGGGGAGGGCGAGAGCAAAATAATGTTCAATCGGTTCCAGAAGGAGGGACTTGGGGTACGGTTACTCTTGGAACTGCCTGCTGGAGATAACACATATTTTTCTTTAAAAACAAATGCGCCTGGAGAAAACTCTGTGGTGTCCTCTACCAAGTGTTAGTTTTTTTCCTTATGCTTTTTAACTATTACCTTACTACTTTTGACTTTCCACAATGTTTAGGGTAGGAGATAGTTATGTGACACATTTCTACCCTAAGGATTATAAAAATAATTAAACTAGATCACTAAACTACATCAGTTAATAAAAGTAAAAAATGTGAATCGTAACAAAACGAAACCCCCTACAGACTAAAGCACAACAAATTATCAAAACTTCTTAAATGTATTGAAAAGTTATAATACTCTTTTAAAGAAATGATAATGAATTAGTTAGCCCATTAACAATGTCTTGCAAATTTAATAAGGCAAAATAGATCCTTTACGTGGCAGTGCATTCTTCTCCAATAAACATCAGTGCTATCTTTATTTCTAGAGTAAAACAAGCTTACCACTCCGTTGATTTCGAGACTCCCAAGTTTCAAGGTTGGAGGTGTGATAATGTTGAAGGTTGATCCGGGAGTAAATTTGACATCCTCCTGGGTGCAAGGGACCCGCTCTAGATCTGGGGTAGCCCGGGTCCACCGGTCCCAGTTGCTCGGGTCGACCCATCTCATAGGTTGGGTGTGTTTGAAAATTACATCTGTGTAACAAAACAATTTGCTATCAGTTTACCAGAATTATATTACAAACTTTATTTAATCTGGAAGTTTTGTTTGTAAACTAACCTTTTGAGACCAAAGTATCATTTATTGATATAACAATGCCTTTAGTCCATTTTTTTTATCTTATGAACTTAACCCTTCACGGAAGGGTGATGGATATATCCGCCTAAGTCTTTGGCGATATAGGACTGGTGGCAGATATATCCGCTTATGGTTTTTGCTGTTCCAGACGGGAAGCGGATATATCCGCCTTCTCTTCAGACAGACTGGCAGGTTCTTGAGCAGTAACCAGATGTTTCATGGTACCAAGGCGCCACTTTCCTGCTCTCTCCATGGCTGCGCTCACTCCCGCACTCCCCCTTCTATCCCGTGCCAACCCCTCTCCCGCGCAACCCCTACCCCTCCTACACTCCCCCTCGACTTTTCACACTCAACACTACGTTGTCTTTATTTATTCTTATTGTTTACATATTGTTCCTTATTTATTGCCTAACGTTGTCATGGTCATATCTTCAAAGACGGGTGGCGGATATATCCGCTGCTTTTCTACTCATCTGCGGACGGGTAGCGGATATATCCGCATAGTTAAAAAGGAGTAAAAAATTATATTGACACTGAAAATGAAAGATAGATTTTAATATGTCACAACGAAATTGTGAGCATCCCTTGAGGCTGCAGTGAAATAGTGGACTTCTTTCACGATCACGGAGACATCGTCTGCATCTCCTGCTTTCACAAAGTCATCGTGAACATCTTCCGAGGCTGCAACAAAATTAGGGACATCTTCTGCGATCGCATAGAATCATTATTGTGTCCTGCAATCGTGGCGAAATCATGAACGTCTCTTGAGGTCATGGAAATATCGTTAACATCCATCCCAGTCTCAAAGACGTTTTCATCATCTTCTGCAATCGCAGTGTAATCGTGATCTTCGCAGGTGCTTTTGGCGATTGCAAAAATAAAAGTTCAGCTCACAAATCAAACTCCTTCACAGATTATTAATCAATGAAATTCTTTTTTGAATTTCTTTCTGTTAGGGAAATGCGGCACTGACAACACCTTAGATAGCTCAGCAGTTTACCAGACCTAAATGTCTACTGCAATATGAATGCTAGTTAACCCATATGATAATAACTAAATAATAATAACTACTCAACTACAACTACGGAAATTACTAATTTTTCATCAGCGATCCTCAACACTTATAGATAGTTATTCTAAGTCATAAGTATAAAAAACCGGGTAATAATAGAAAAAAATAAAGCATTATAAAACAAACTGTTCAAGAATATTTTTCCAACCATTTTCATTGGATTTTAATTTTTCTGTCAAATTCATAAATGCCTACAACCCAAATTGCTTTTATTTTTTATTAGAATTGACATATTCCGAACAATTGAGAAAATTGTATATTGGTAAATGAGAGAAAATAAAAGGTGCAAACAATAGATGGATCGTAAACATCTGACCTGTACACAACCGTTAATTATTGCAACAATAAAACATGGTAACAATGCAACAATAGCAGTGAAAGGACACTGTCCAACAATCATTGTGTTGAATTGTTTGTTTTCATCTGATAGCTTCCCTGATAGGGAATGATTCTAATTTATGGAAGTATCACCCATTGTACAAAGAACATTTGGCTTGCCTTGTTTTACAAATGGGCAATATTTGTGTTTTATTTACATTTTGATTTGCAATAGTCTGATTTTAGCTTCAAACGGGGTTTTAAAACAAAATTTTAAATTTTCAAACAAAAATCTCAGAAATGTTATTAATATTTGCATAATATTGATATTTTTTTGTATTCTAAAAGATTTTTAAAGAACCCTAGAAACAAAATTCAAAGATGAGACTACGCTAGCATAAATAAACTGTGGACATAAAATTATTATTTCAACTGTCATATGTTAAAACTTAATTTTCCTCGTTTAAAAAATACAATAAATTACAAACCAAATCCCTTTTTAACCCTTTAAAATTAAACATCTGAGATACGTATCTATAATTTGTAGCATTAAATCAGTTAGGTACTTTTAGATACTTAAATACACATCCCATCTTTATAAAATAAATTATAAAATTAATAGACCGAATGTATCAATTTTTTATTAAAACAAACATAGTAGAATCAGCCAAAGGGTGTGTTAATGTCTGCAATTATATTCTCCCATAATTACTGAATAGTTGTGATTTGACATAAAAATGCTCTTTGCACTCTGTTGGTGAAAAATTCACTTTGGTCCTTTTTATTCTACAACTTTAATATGTAAATTACATGTATTGTTCAATCCACAGTCAATGTTTTAATTGTACAGTAGATCACACAAACAACAAGACCCTCAATAGTAAGTCACCTTTGATAATAAATAACATTTAAAAACACATTTATTTTGTAGTATGTAACATACCCATAATCTTAGCTATTGCAAACCTCGATAAGAAGTCTACCTTGATATCAAGTCCTATTGGATAATCCCTGTGAGAAACTTGCTATCAAGGTTCTACTGCAGTAAACAAAATACCCCCGCCGCAGCAAACCTGTAGACTAAGCGAATTTCAACTTGTCTGATTACATTTTTACTAAAATATTTCCATAAATAAGACATTTTTTTTCCAATTTAAATTATTATACATTAGATTTAACAAGTGCTTAGGTTTGCTGCTACGGGGAGGGTAAAAAGTGTTTTTTGACCATACGTCAATAGTCTAAGATGAAATAATTAAATTTGCAAATTGTATCAACATATATCCATAAACAAGTAAATTACAACAGTTTTAATTTTCTTCATAAGAATAACATAGGAATTTTAAAATACACTATTTTTGAATTTTCTCCGTGACCATTAGGCATACAACAGCGCTTCAAGATACTAAACTTTTATTTTTTAAGCTTTACAAAACAGTTTAAAAAGAAATAGAAAATTTTTTTTAGGGTCAAAAATGGGAAAACCCCATTTTTACCCCATAAAACCCCGTTCCCATGGTCCAATTATGCTGGTTCGCGAACTCGTTCGAATTGGAACTTTGTACCAAATTTCATCAAAGCCGGATCATTTTTGCTTGAGTTATCGCGCTAACGGACACATATATATATTAATTTGAACGGATGGTGTTTTTGGCCTCTAGGGACCTCAAAAAAAAAATTAAATCGGTCCCGGGTCCAGGAAAAACCCTTGCAAACATAATCATAACTAATCTACCACAATCATCACTATGGGGTACCTTGTCCGCTACACTTGGCTGTACGGTTGGCCGGTGTGAGGTGTACACTTCCATCCTTTAGTAGTACAAGCTCTACGTCATCTCCCAGTACCATGCCAGAGACGGAGGTCTGTTGCTCGGGCAGTTGTAGTACCAGTGGGGCAGAGCTCTGGAGGATCATCCTGTCCGCGGGACACGGGAGTCGATGGGGAGACCAGTTGTTGGGGTTGTTGAGGTTCAGGTTGGTTTGCCACGTTCGAACAACACATTGTACCTCCAGCGTCTTCAATGCTGTAAATGAAATCGTAGGTTGAAAAGTTAGAATGGTTTGTTAGCCAAAAAATATGCATATAATTGGTTTAAATACCTGCTTCTATGTAATCCAATAGTCACAATTAATGTCACGCAACTAGTTTCGACTTCATGAAGAAGTCATCTTCTGGCGTCCAGTGAATGTCAAACAATAACTTCATCAGAAGTGATTATTATAGTACTTATATGAATGTAGAGTCTAGACGCCACATTCACCCGGTCGTGACGCATCATCCTTAAGTTACCATTAACCTGTCTTATTCGCATTGTAAATGTATCTTTTTATGTAACTATGTCCGTGTTTGTGTGCATATTTGTGTGTGAATATGTGTATCGACGACCTTCTGATGAAGTGATTATTTTGACATCCACTGGATGCCTGACTTCTCCATGAAGTTGAAAATAGTTGTGTGACATTAATTGTGACTATTGGATTACATAGAAGCAGGTATTTAAACCAATTAATATATTCAACTAAAATCCGGAGGCTAACAAAAAATATATATATAAATATACGTCTAATAACACTTGTAATAATATATTTACACTTATACCATTGACTATAAATCCTTAAGGATTTATAGTCAATGGTAAAACTAAGAAATAAAAAAACTTTAGTAGAGGAGTAGCATTTTTCATTATTGCATAACGATATTTGCGAACACAAGCATTTATTTTATTAAATAGAAAAAGAGGAGATTTTCCACTTATTTGCATAAATCTCCCTTAGCTAAATTTTGAACATAAAAATCTGGTAATCTCCGGGGAAATCCGGCGATATTTCAACAATCCCATTCCAATATTTTCCCCAAGACATGAGTGTCACGTTTACCTAAGACAGGTCACGACACATTTACCTAAATCAACATATATTGAAAGCGCTACGAGCAAGCAAATAAATAAATAAATTAAATATAAACATACTCAGTTAACTTACCAAACAGTAGAAATATGAAAGAGTATAACACAGTCATTGTGTACTGGGTGGATGGAAGTTAGGTAACATCTGCTTTAGTATCTGTCATTTGGTGATTAGACTGATTACATCCTCCTGGGAATGTTCTGCTGATACTATAAGAAACAGACACAGTGAAATTAGTATTATCCATAGTAGGCCTACTTATTCATTTAGATAGGTTTTTTGATTGGGTCCCCTTATAAATTTAACAGCTTAATTACTGATTACTCTCACAGAGTGGCATCTATCAATTATTCAACTGAATACTTCTTCTAGGTCCCTTAATTGCCATTGGCAGTATGGGCTAACTAACAGTCCTGACTAAGGGACAGTCGGCCTTAGTCAGTAACAAGACTACAAGATCGCACTCATCCTACACTCATCTCCATTCATCCTTGGCTTAAAATACCTACCTTTGTATGGTCGCCATTTGAATTGAAAGTAGTTAAGTATATTCTTCTGGGCTAAAACCTACAACGGACTATGTCCTCTTCACAAAAACTAAACCACTGTGCTGAAACTATGCAGAGGTTGATCATTACTTGTCTAACATAAGTCGGTTTCTACAATTGAATCGCCCTTAGCTTACGTAGACTTGTAAAGCATTTTTTTGGGGCTTTTTTCAAATAAATATTGGTTTGGCCTCCGTGACAAGCAAAAGAAAGCCCAAGACATGTATATATTTAGAGGAAGTTATTTTACCCTACCAAAAAAGCCAACTGAATTAAACCTGTAATTTTATTCTTGAGATACAAACTAATTTGAAGATACTTCAAATATGATAAATGGATTTTATCTTGATAATATATTATTGCTTTGAAGAAAATCTGTTTGTATTTTTTTCCTAAGAAATAAAAGTGAACAACCCAAGTGTAACAACTTAAAAAACTGCACAAATGCATAATTGAAAAACAGTTACATATTGGCAGGGTACATCTTGGGAGTTGTGTAAAATTTAATATCCATAAAAGTCAAGATAGGTTTTTATTGATAATTTTTCCTAACACCTAATAAAACCTTTGTAAAAAATATCTTTTAAGCATTAAATATAAATTTGTTACAAAATATGTGCATATTTCAACTCAACTCTTTCTATGGTCTGAATATGTATCCCTCAAAAAACCAGGTATGAATGGTTTCAATACAATAGAACCATAGTTAAATCTCAAAAGACGTCTAGATAGTTAAGCACAAAATTGAACGGTTAATTCATGCCCAGGTTAACAGCCTTCTCCAGATTCTAATTACCAATAGGAAGATAAAAACGAATTTTACTTATAAAAAACTTGAATAAAATAATGAATTCCAAAAAATATTGGAATGGAGGATTTTCTCTAAAATATTCTAATGGATTCAAAAAGAGGCTTAAAAAGAACTAGGGATGAATAAAACCACAATGTTATATTATAAATATTTATTTCTGAACTAGCGGCCGAGGAAATAAATAAAACAAATAACAAAAGGAATATGTTTGCACATTTCCTAACATAAATATACATAAATAAATAATACAATAATAGGCAAGATAAATTACAGAAAACTATTTGGTACACATGACTACAACGGCTCTTAAGCATCAAAAAGGTAACAAAACAACAAAACATGACAATGAATAACAGAACTAAAAGCTAACTTAAAACTAAACATGGCACACATAACAGAACATATCTATAAAATATTAGAAAATATTTACTTTTGTACTTATGTACATTTGGCAATGTACTCTGTGAAACTTTGTTTGTACTTATGTACATTTCATAATGTACTCTATATTTTATTTTCATTCTTTTTTATTTTTTTTATTTTTTATTAGTTTTACTAATAACTTTTCAAAACAGCTATTATTATACTAGGCCTACTTTGAAATTAAATTTAAAGTAAGGAAAGGTTAAAATTAATGTAAAACTACATTAGTAAAATTCTAGAGAAATGCCAAAGCTTAGCTTGGATTGAAAGAATATTAATAAATGTATTTAAAATACATTAAAGCACTAAACAACCATTAATAAATAATAAAAGCTAAAATTGGAATAAAAATTATCTACAACCTACAGTAATACATGCTTTGTTTGAATTCTGAATGTAGATTTTTTTACAATTCTTAATACTAAATAAATATGGGAAGTAATTAATACTATTTATGGAATGTCAAATTTCAATAAGAATAACTTTTTGATTATTTGAAGGAAGACATTTGTTTGATCAGAAATTATTTCTGTGAACTTGCAAGATGTTTTGTGGAAGAACATGGCAGTAGATAATTTACTAAAATATTACGCTGAATTAAAACATTTTAAAATATTGAAAATAATAAAATATCATATAAAAACATGCGTAGAACATAATTTTGTGTGGGAAAAAATCTTGTCTTCTTTTTTGAAAGCATGACAATCTTTTAAATAGGGCCTACTGATTCTAAACTAAATATTTAGCAGCCTTAAGATTTTAAACTAAAATAGCAAATGGAAACAATTAAAACTACAGTACGAATACTGTAAACAAATTAGCAACAATTAACTTAATGAGGTTTGTAAATACATACAAACTCGGGTTTCAACTAACCTAATGCTTAACATTTGAAAGACAAGTTACAGAACACATACACTAACTAAATAAAAACAGCAAAATACTATATACATAGTAAAACTTGTAACTAAAACTGGAGATCTATCCATACTCCGAGCTCACCGTAAGGCTGAATTCACCTTCTTCTATGAAGGTGTCGTGATACCATTGTCTGGTATCTAGTAGGACTGAAACAAGAAAAAAAAACATTTGTAGCACTAAATACATACTACACTAGGGACTTGCGATAACTTTGATTTTCAAAAAGATATACCTGTATTTTGGGAATCAACAGATTGTACAGTAAATTTAATTAGCAGGATGACAGTAAATGTATAGAAATAAATCAATAATTGTATAGAAATAAAGATTTCACGAATATTTATTTGAATATTAATATATTTGAAGACCCATGGAAATCCTTGCCTACACCCCTCATATTTTATTATCTTAAACCAATACTGTTTTCAAAATTATGGTGAAACTTGATTTTACAAATCCACGGTGGCCATAGAAATCCTGGAAAACATTCACACATTTGTTTTTGGTTGTGATTTCTGGTAGCCCAAATGCAACTTTTTACTGTGGGACTGCTGGTCCCTGCTATTTTTGGGTCAGGTCAGGCCAATGGTTAGGCCAAAGAATAAGTTCGAGCCAAAAATGATAATCAGGTCGAGTCTACCGTGACCACGGAAGATGTTCACGATTTTTCCGTAACCGTGAAAGGTGTTTACGATTTTGCAATGGCTGCAGACGATGTTCACGATGTTTTAACAGTCAGGTTTTATGTGCGCTAATGGAATTTCATGAGCCTTTACGCAAGAAAATGCAGTAGGCTACATTGTTCCTTCTAAATTTGTCTTAATTTCATATTAGAGCAAAATGGGTTTTTGCTTGTAAAACAAATTCACGCATAATAGCCTACCCGGTTTTCCTCTAATTCTTGGTCAGTGACCACCCTGAATTTAGATAATAAAAATTTCCACAATAATCTTTCAAACCACTTATTATCATGAGATTTGAAAAAAAAATTAACAGTTTGTTGCTTAAAGGGTTACTGTAGACATTAGCCCCTCTCAATTGCTAAAAAACAAGGTTGTTTAAACAGAGGCCGAGCCCAAATCCTGGAAACGCCAAACTTGTTGTTCAGTAAGTTGTATTCCACCTCTTTATCTTACTCTGTGATGGGAAATATTTGCAATAAATCCTTCCAACACAAACTCACCACCACCGACAACAAACTTTAAAAAAATTAAATTAACCATACAGAACAGGTAGTTCAACTTACATATATCTCCAGGTTCGACCTTGAACTGGAAGCCTGTGCAGACGTCTTCACACTCTGGAGGTGGGTTGAGTCTCCATGTCTTGTGACCTTGTAGTTGTGCTTGCCACATTAACCGACTGATGTAGTCCAGCTGTAACAACACAAACGTACAACAGCAGCGCACATGATCAATCAATTGTCTGAGACAGCAGACATGGGGGCATATTTTATGCTAATTATGAATGCAAGGTAAGTGTGGAATGATGTGTGTAGCTTTGTTACTGACTAAGACCGCCAGTTCTTTAGTCAGCATCATTAAAAGCCCTATGACCAAGTACAGCTTGGCCCAGAGGAAGGATATGAGACAAAGAGGAATAATTAGAAGAAGGTGGAAGAGAGAATTAAGAAGTGGGAAGGCATGGATAAAGTAACAGCATAGTATTAGGAGAATAAGTAGAGGAGGCCTAATCAACGCCTAGAAGTCTGAATAATCTAATCAGGATATGGTTTATTTAGTATGAATATCAGCAGTGCTCAATATGCAGCAGAATGGCCTTCCGGTACCTCTCAAAAATCTTTTTATGGTGGATAGGGGAGGGGTCATAATTCCCGGTAGGTTACAGTCCGGGAAACTAATTTTTTTACAAATCGAGCATTGATTATCTGTATTTTTACATAACTCATCAGGACTCATTTAACCAGCTAAGTATCTAACTTTTGGGGCACAATTTGTAATATTTTTTAATTTTTTCACTAATTTTTAATTATATTATCATTAATTCTAACTTTGGTTTTTATTGTTTATGTGTCGCTTGACCCAACCTAATGATAATGTACTGTATTACATTTCTTGTTGCAATATTTTTTTTTTTATTGAAGGGAATTTGATATACTGTATCTCTACATGATTAAAGGAAATTCATAGAACTCTCTTAGCCTACATCCATTTCAGTTCAACATTGAAAAACTGTAGGCCTACCTAATTTGCGGAAAAAGATTGAACACAATGAATGTGTTTTCTGTGGGATCCATTCACAATAGACTCACAGTACGTTATATGCTAATTGGTAGGAAAGAGCTAATTATCATAGGGAGTGCAGTGACCCCTAGCGTTACGGTTAGTCAAGCGGACACACACCCACATACTGACGGCACCACGCCATGGTGCATGAACACCGGTACATACCCGCTATGGTGGTACCATATGGCAGACTGGAGGTTATGTAAGAAATACATTGGATCCTACAAAACATGGCCTTTGCAAGTTCCTGTACAGTTAAAAACGTTTCTTTTCATTAACATTGTAATTAGTTTTATAAACCCATCACTAAACGCTGTGTTATTTATTAGTTATTGTCCTCCTAATCTATATATTAACTAAACCATAATATTCTGTCTAATTTACATCAAGAAATAATTTAAAGTAAAACAAGGTGATTTAAGGGTTAGGAATGGAGATATAAGAGGGGTCGATAACAGCTTAAGAGGGAGAGTACCTATAAAATACAAGATTAAGAACATTTGGTGGACATGTGAGAAAAGAGAATTCTTTGGAAAACTGAGTCCGGTTACGGTTGGAGGTGTAGGGTAAGACTGGTTTAATCAGTGGCAGGAGAGGAGCTGTAGAAAAGGAGAAGATGAAAACCTTATAAACCCTTAGACCCATGAATAACCAGAATAACATTTATTTTTGAATTTACAAATAATTCCCTAGGTCAGGTTGTGCCCCATAGGCGGATCCAGAGGTGGAGCTGTAGCCCCCTTTGGAGTAATAAAGGTTTTGAAAAGTCAAAATATGAAGTAGGCATGATGAGGTTTGAATCTTACTATATGTTATGCTCCCAGATTGCTCAAAAATACATGTTCAAAGTTATGTTAAATTTTTCTCCAGTTACAATTTCATATTTCAAAACCCATGAAATTATTTGAAAGCAGCCCCCGCTTTCAACTGGCCGGTTCCATCCATGTGGCTTAACATTCACTACCTACTGACAAGAAATTGTTAATCGCGAATACAAATTCTACTCACGTGCATGACAGCGCCCTGCTGGTATCCCATGAAGATGTAGTCGACATGGGCATGCTCCGCATCGGCCGGGAGGAAGTGCGGGCGACTGTAATATTGCCTCATCACTTCCAACACGGGCGGATAGCAGTTACTCCTGATACACAACAGTAGGGTCAAGCAGGAAAATCAACGACAAAGTTGAAAATAGCAAAAAAGAATACAGCAAACTTCCTCTAAAACAGTGTAGGCCTACTTTATCACATGATGCTGAATTAGAAGAAGTTGGCTGTATTTTAAATTTGTTTAAAGTGGAATAAAAATATAAGCTAGCCTTGTCTGTAAAGTTAATGATCAGTTTAACCTCCAAATAATTGGAAACCCTGACTTTGTCGTAGTAGTACTTTAAAAAGCTCAACGAGTTTGATTTTTTAAAGTATTTGTTTAACGCACAAATTTATTAACAATTTGTATTCTATACAACTTCTCTGAGACTTTTGGAAACATGATTCACGATTTTTGTGTTATTTGGTGCAGAATTGTAAGCCCAATGCAGTATGGAAAATACAAGACTATCAGGAATCAGAATTTTAGTCTAAATAAGTCAATAAAATGGTCAATTAAGTTTAATTGTGAGTTTTACTTTAAAAATGACTATCTGATTTGTAAAGCCATTTATTGTCTTAAAGATAGCTCTTCTTTATTGCCACAACTGTAATTTTGTTCAAATCAAATTTCAGCAAAATTGTATAAAAACTGATTAAGGTTGACAGATAAAACCTGTTAAAGTAAAATTAAATGTTTGAACAGCCCTACCCAATAATAGACTTCACGGGACCATTAAAATTGTACAAAAAATATGCTCTCAGATCAAAGTAACTGTACAAAAATGAGCAGGATGAACCCCTGAAACCCTTTGTAACAAAAACACTTAATTCGACCAATTTAGGGCCATTATCCATTTTATTTTGTGGCTCAGACATATCAGAGCCATGTGGCCAGGTCTATTCATCATCAAGAAGGCACCTGGGGAGGGAAATAGGGTGAACCCTTGTAAGTGGCTTCCCTCCCCCCCCTCTTGCCACAGGCCCTACAATCAATCCAGGCAAAAAATCTCAGCCTACAGGAAGTGGTAGTCCCTCAACATATGTGAGGGGTTTCCTTTCCGGTATCCTGATATTCACCCAACCCTACCAGCTGTTTAGATGCTTAACATGCTAAAAGCAGTTTAAAAATAGTTTTGGGAATTTGTGAATGGTGTTGGAAAAATGAAAATCCTAGTAGCAGACAACTCATGAATTTGAAACATTAGAAAATAATTTTTATTCTGAACTAACTTATGTCATAACATTAGTTAAGGATGGTGTGTTCTGACTAGTCAATTTTAAGAAGCTTTTTTATTTAATTTATAAGTTATTAACTTTGTAAGATTAACATGCTTACTTCTATATGGTACAACAAAACATTAGGAAAGGTAGACATGTAATTAAGTTTACATTCTTCACACAAGTTAAATTTATTCTTTGCTTTTTCTGGAAAAATTTTAATACAAACTTATGTAAGTTAACTTATAAGATACGCTTTTAATTAAGTTAAAGGTAGTGTTAAGAGGAGAAATTTGGTATTCTAGTCTTATTATTGTAAAAATATGTGACTTTGCAAATGGGGTTTTAGAATTGGCTACTGTATTCAATTATAAAGAAATTGTTTAATAGGTACACTGTATTTTAAATAGGCCTACAGTATTGGAAAATATCCCATTAATAAAACAAAACAGCAGACTAAGCAAATGTAAAGTAATTATCCTATAGAAGTCTTATTCAAACAGGGTGTTGTTATCAAATCAATTAACATTTCGCTTTGTCCAGTAAATACTGGACATAACATATAATTAGGAAGCTACCTACTATGAGAAACACAATGTATAAACATGTTTATAACCTCATGAGTGACCAATCACGATTATAACAAAAACAAAATATTGTTGTTTTGATAAAATGTTTTAAGTAATCTATAGGCCTAAATTAAAATTAGGGATATAACGATATAACTTATCTATAAAAATAAATAAATCAGACAGTTCAATTAATTTAATAGGTAGGCCTACACAGATAACGTAGGAAAAACTTTCTGTAAGTTAATAGATAAGTTATACTATCTACCGGGGCTTTTGTATTCAGATTCACCATTTTAATTTCAATTCTTCTGTAATTTTAAATGAAAGATTGACCAAAAATGTACATAACTTATTTGCTGTCAATGTAACCTATTATATAGCTAAGCTATAGGCTATGTAACTTATAACCTAGTCTATAATGACAATTAAGTTTGATTAGTTTTGAAATCTTTAGGAATAACCTCTTCATAATTGAACGTTTAATGTGTTAAAGGTCAAAGTATGAGTGAGCGACAATATTCTAGATAAGTTAATTCATGTTTTCTATAACTTAAGCTTAATTTTAAAATGTACAGTAGACTCCCTCTTATCCGGACTCCTCGGGACCGAGGCCAGTCCGGATAACGGGTTTTCCGGTTAAACCGACATCCCCAAAAACTCGTAAAAACGGAACGTTAAATGCGTATTTGACTTAAATTTATGAGAGCATTGTATTTAGACACGTGATCACTGGTCTCAAATATTTCCCAAGAGAACGGTTGTTTCAGTTCCGCCCACTTCCTGCTGATCTAGTCCGGTTAAACCGATGTGTGAGCCAAACTTGATGGGCCATAACAGTTGCTACAGCTCATTCAAAAAGTTAGAAAAAAACACCGTGTAATCAACAGAAATTTAGTCATTTAAAAATTATCAGCGCAATCTGTTGGTGGCTCACATCAACTGCGACGAATTTAATTTAAAACTGGTGACAAAAATGATATAAGTATATATACTCGTTAATATACTTTAACATGGGGATGGAGAGTAAAGGTTTAGGATTCTCTATTTTCACCCCACGCTGTAAATAAAATATGTGATTGGAATTTCTTCCATTTGTTTTTAGCGAATTTCCCATATAGGGAAAGTTAACTTATTACCGGTACCGTAGTACTCATGGTAAGACCTGGACCCGGGACCGATTTACTTTTTTGTTTTGAGGTCCCTAGAGGCCAAAAACACCATCCGTTCAAATTCATATACATATATAGGCCTATTTATCCGATTTCGATGAAATTTGGTACAAACGTGTAAACCTACATTTATTCGAAGGAGTTCGTGAATCAGCATGATTGGACTATGGGAACAGGGGTTTATGGGGGGTGTTTCATGGGGTAAAAATAGGTTTTTCCCATTTTTGACCCTAAAAACACACAATTTCTTTCCAAACCACTTTGTAGAGCTTAAAAAAAACAAATAATTTAGTATATTGAAGCATTATTATGCGCCTAAGGGTTGCGGAGAAAATTCCAAAAAATTGTAATTTAAAATTTCTATGTTATTCTTATGGAGAATAAGTCAACTGTTGTAGTTCGCTTGTTTATGAACAAATTTTGTTTGAATTTGGAAAATACATTCTTTTCTTGCTTAACTATTAAGATTTTACAACAAAAAACACTTCCCCCCCCCCCCGTTGCAGCAAACCTCAGTAGGCCTCTATTTGTTAAACTAATTAGGCTATATTTAAATAGGGAATAAAATGTGATATTTTTAAGGAGACATTTTAATGTAAATCCAATCAGGCAAATGGAAATTCGCTAAGTCTGCAGGTTTGCTGCAGCGGGGGTATTATTTTCTTTTTATACTTCGTTGTTATTTTTCGTCACCAGCATGGTAACCCATAAAGCCCATTTTGAATTTTTAAAATTTCAAATTCATTTTTTGTTCTTATATTTGAGTCTATTTTTATTTTGAAAGGGATTCTGCACTTCTACAGGAAAATATCTTTCTAAAGGTAGGCTATGCGTATATTTTCCCTGCGATGCACACGAGGTGAGAAAAAAGGTTTTAAAGAAACATGCTTGCCTACTAATAGATGGCAAGAACTGATTTCAGTACCAATAAGAGCTATAGACTAATTTTCTTGATAGGCGTATAGCATACTATGTGAATATAATTGGAGGTACCGTAAAAAGCTCTTTGTTTGGAAAGTATATTAGTTAAAGAAAATCTGTAAACACATTTTAAGTCTAGCCAAAAGCAAGCAAGTAAGTTAATGAATAAGTAAATGGCAAAAGTGAACTACTAATATTTTAATTATAAAAAAGTTACTTACCATCCAACGTACCACGAAGATTCTCCGTCTTTGAGTTTTACTCTTGATTTGGGCATAGAAAACACATCCCTGAGGGACAGAAAATCTGTCTTGAAAGTTAGAAATTGGCAGTCTTCTTCCGTACTTTCATATGCTCCTTCAATGTTTTCAAACATCGACTTAAAGAAGTGGAAAGAAAAGGAGTTTGCTGCTGGCCAATGTTTTGCAGCCCCCTTAACCAATATGGGTTTGTATGAATAAGCATATGTGAAGAATTCTTCTCTTGTAATATTTGGAAGCACTAAAACTTCATTTACACCTCTGCAAATGTTACAGTCTGCAACTGGTCGAGTGGCTTCCCACACAAAGTAATTGTTCGGTAAAAAACATCTTATACCGAGAGCACTTTTCATCATACCATCGAGTAATGGTAATCTGATTAAAACACTTAAAAATGTAATAAAAACAATCATAACTGATGACACATAACCTAGCTTTTTAAGGGTAGCAGGTTTGAGATGGCTGCTTCGGTAGGATTTTGGTGTTCTTGCACTTTTGCACAGATTTTTAAGTTCACTCATACTTGCACCTTTGTTCAACACATTTTGATTTAAAATTACAAACTGGTCGAATAAATAAGCGGATTTAATATTAACACCAACAGCACCAAGATTAGCCATTCTCGCCATTTTGACACTTGATGTTTTTCTGACCTAAGTATCCACAGCCATTACAATAGTTCATGTTATTCTTCTCAATATCAAATATTTCTTGTGATACTATATACTATGAAAAAATGGTAGATTAAATTTACTTCATTTATATTATTTATTTTCATTCCAATAGTCAATGGCATTACATAATTGATACCTGCAATTACAATCTTATACGTGCTTAGGGGTCATTCACAGTTAAATCCACAATTGACCTGCAATTACATAACGTTCTTGGAAGGGGGAGGGGTTCGCCGTAGCGTTACGAGGAGAAGATACGATTACAAGATCATTACGGTAACACACAAAAAAATATATTTTGTACCAAAATTATAATATTATTTAAGAGACACTCTATTTTGTAAAACTATTTTTAATATAAGTTTAAATTTTGGTCTTGAACTGATAATCTAGATCCCATTCGTCTTACCATGGATAAAACCATATAAAACACACTCCCTTGTGTTGGTTATTATCTTACCGACTTCTAGGAATGGGCACACGGAAGGGACTAAGGCTAAAGGTGTAGTGACGTCATATCTCTAGTGGGTAATGTCTTCTCTTGAGGCGACACGATTACCGTTACGAAACGATGTGATTTCAGCGGCGTTCGTGGCATAGTTGGTAGCGTTCCGGATTGGTGTGCAGGAGGTCCCGGGTTCGAATCCCGCTGGTCCCACTGACTTTTTGTCAACAAATTTTTCATATCAGCAAGTTTGGTTGGTTAGGTTAGGTTATGACAGTTTAATTTTATAATACTACATTTTAAAATTAATTTTATAATTAATTAAAAATTATAAGTAATTATTAATTAGATTTTTATCTTATATAGTTTTTATATTATCAGCAAGTCTGGTTGGTTAGGTTATGTTATGACAGTTTAATTTTAAAAATTAAAAATTTATTTTATAATTTTAAAACAATATTTTATAATTAAAAAGTTAATTTAATAACTAAAAAAAAAATTAATTTAAATTATTTCAACTTAGCAGTTCTAGCGGCGAACGCTGACACTACAAGATATGTTAGCCTTAGTCCCTCCCGTGTGCCCCACCGCCGACTTCTAGCTCTGATCTTCCAATCATAGAGGACATATACCTGGGTTGAATACCGTGGGTTCGGATCCTGGTCACTGCCGCAAACATTTTATCAGTACAGTTCACCTTGGATCCTCAGATCTTGAGTCTCTGTGGATGGGCAAATGCAAGGTTAAAAGAGGCCGCCAACCTCTTAAAAATATATTCCTATATATTCTTTCTTTTATTTGACCACGTGGATTTCAACAACCCCGATTTCAACTAAACACAGCAATAAATTTACAAAACACAATCTCTCTCCCGAGTCCTGGTATTCCAACCAAAAAAGTGCGCGTTCTCAAAATCAAAATCCCTAACTATATGAAAGCGAAGAATATTATATTGAACTGACATCAATGTACAAAAACACATACAATAACAGGGTTCTGATTTATTTATTTCTGAACCCTTTATTTATTTATTTTGGGGTTCTGATTACTGTTATTAAAAATCATAAGCAGTAAACTTACAGCATCCAAAGTATAATCAATGGTCTTGAAGGGATTATTCCTGTGGTCCATATTTATAAAAAGAAAGCTGTCAGCTGATTGTTTCAACTTCTTGTTCTTACTTTTGCCTTCTGCTTCTCTGTCTAATTCTAATTGCTTGCTTTGCTTTTGCTTCTCAAGTCAACCCGAAACCCGAAATTTAAGCCGACCAGTCTTCTATAATAAGATAATTAAATTTCATAATGGCATCTCTTGTAAAAGGTAAGGTGTTTCTATTTATATGTGTTATTTGTCTACGATTCCTATTGCCTTGTGGCCATTATGCTTCAAGTAATGTATTGGAAATGCCAGCGCTTTCTTATGACCTTACTTTACTCCATCATGCCCTCCAAATGCTTCTATGCATTTGGATAATTTCAGATTAGCGTACATGATCCGACTGAACATTACTTTTTCTAAGTTTCTAAGAGGGCTTAGTTATTTCCATTCAAATACAATAACCCTTTAAATCTTAACACTCACATGTAACAAGAGTTTTTTTACTTGAAGTTGTCCAGATTTTTTAGCTTTTGGCTGCACATTAGTTTACGTCCTACACTCATTCGAATGAAAAATATATATAGATTATTCCATATAGGCTTATTGATTATTTCATTTGGTTATTTTGGTTAGGTTTTAACCTAACTAACCAAACTTGATAGTTCGAATGAAATCAAATCAAATCAAATCATTTATTGTCCATAAACATATATATACAATGCATAGACAAAAGTCACCAATGTCAAATAAAAGAAAAAAGAATACAATTTCAATATATATAAAACAATATTACCTCTTAGTGTACAAACCTGGGCTCAACTTAGATCACTCAAAATGTAGTTTTCCAAATTGTTATGCCGAATCGGTTAGATCTGAAATTTTTGATGAGTACGGTCTTTTTTTAACTAGCCAATTCTTCAGAGCAATTTTGAATTTAGTGCCTTCTAATTCCTTTATATTGTTTGGTAGGAGGTTGAAATAAATTGACCCCATCACAAAAGGACTTCGGCCAGTTTTGTTGAAATTCCTCCTCACACGGTGAAAATCATCCTTTCGTCTCGTGTCGTACCTGTGGATTTGACTATTTTTATTTGTGTGCTTTACATCATTTTTCACAAGCATAATTAATTGATAAATGTATAGACCATACAAAGTGAGGAGATTTAAATTAACAAAAATATCTTTACAAGACCTTTTGTACCATACTTTGGCTATCAGTCTGATTGCTCTTTTCTGGAGAACAAAAATTGTATGTAAATTACAGTCGGGAGAACTTCCCCAGAAAATAAGGCCATAAGACAAGAAAGGAAATATGACACCAAAATAAATTGTTTTTAACGTATCTGTATCTAAATAAAAAGATATTCTTCTGAGGAGGCTGATTCCACTTAAAAGTCTATAATCAGTAAAAGTAAATAATCATTAAAATCATCTATAAAAGTAAATAATCATTATATCGATCGATATATTCATTCGAATGAGTGTAAGATGTAAACTAAAGTGCTATTAGTACTTTCTTATATAGAAAGTGTTTTTTATTTAGATACAACTAATTAAATATCAGGGAGTTAGTAGGTTCCCATTAATTATGGTGTGCTCTTCACTAGGGCCATAACTTAGGCCTAGGCTGTAGGTTAACACCATAGCCTCTTCTAATTCACCCGGAACAGAAGGCACCATAGCCTCATCTAGAAGGCGGCACCGTTGGTGTGTGGCAACGTTGCACCAGCTTAAGTTGTCTATTGCGATGGTAATAAGAATACCGGTAACAAATATGTATATACATAAACAATGTGATTTAGAAAATCTATAGGCCTAGCAAAAAATAATTGTTTGTTTTAATAATTTGAAGGGTTCTAAATCTAAAGGGTATCTAATATTTACTAAAAAATCTAGCTTCTACTCGCGGCTTCGCCTGCGATGGTTTAACCATAAATAAACAGAGTAACTTATTATACAATCATTACAATACGGTAATTAACTTAGTTACGTCACCGCCTCGGCCCAATAGGCGAGGTGGGAGAGGGGAACGCTCTGTCTGGCCCACCTCTTTTACTCCATACATCTTGCCCTTTAACCCTCCGAGTGTCCCTTGTTTTGGCCTTAATGTCTGCCTATTTTTTGCTCATTTGCAAGGTTTTATTAAAACGGATCTGAGAAGCTTGAAAACAAAGTTAATTATACTGTTCTATATACCATTTTGTTTGGAAAATCATGGGCTTCAATATTATACATAGAACATAAGGAACATTTGTTTCAAAAAAAAATTTTAGGTAAAAAAAAAATATTTTGGAAAATTTTCAAAAAAAAATAAGTTTGCGCTCAATGTAATTGTATAAATTATAGGCCTATAAATATTTGAAAATAGCCACTTTGTTCTAAATTTTATGAGGATTACAAATATATAGGTAATAATATAAGGAAGTAGATTTGCAAATAAATAAGTTATGGGCAAAAAACAGATTTCAGTACATAGCGTTTAGCTAAGAATGCATAGCCTAACCATAGCTAGGAATCTGGCTGATAATTTACATCAATATCACTACCTACTTCTTCAGGATCATCAACCAGCCCTTCAAAATCACTTAAATCTTCTTATAATGCACCACGTATATCACTACTTTTGATTTTTAACACTAAAACAATGATAAACGTAATAAAACACATCAGTCATCGGTCCGAGGATAACCAAGCTGTTTACAAATACGCACGTCAGCTGTCTGCTACAATATTTTCGGAACTAAAATGAATAGCGCTTAGAGACAGACCTCCGGAGAAAGCTCTGAATCTGTAAAATAAAACGATACCTAACTCGATCCAGTTCAATCCGATTTTGTCAGTCATAGAGCCTTCGCCGTAAACAGTGTTTGTGAGTCCCTGCAAAATGAAATAGAATGTAGGATATAACAGGGCGATTCTGAAAATTATCTTTTTTTTAAAAGAAATGTTGGAAAAACATCAAAATCCCATGGATAATAACGGAGATATGGTTGGAAATCGACTTTAATGATTAGCCTATAGGTATGTTCATTTTTGTCCATACGAGGGTTGGGTTAGGTCATCAATAACATGGGTTGGCTATTGTTAGTAATCTAGCCTAACAAAACAACACTTTTCCGGTCGTAGCTTAGTTATTTTTCATCGGATCTTGAAAATTCTTGCATCTTTTTCAGCTCGCTACCGGTTAATTTGAGTACCCACTTGCCCGATTTCGGAGTAAAAATATTTTTTCGGTTTTTCCGTGGCTTTCTGACAATGTCCGCGGAAAAACCTATAATTTTCAGAATCAGGGTGTTATTTCCTACAGTTTGGGGTGGGGGAATTAATTTTCCAAGGTTGCACTGAGAAAGTAAGAATTACCGTACCCAAATTTAAAGCTAACAGCATTTTACCTGTGCTCCAGCCATTTGATCCTCTTTTGTCTAGAGTATGACCTAATTTAGAGTTAACATCATTGAGACTGGCCTCAACACAGTGCAGCTATAAATATTTACAACTCAAACTTTTCAGTGCCCTCCCTGAAACTGTATGTAACTTGCCTATTTAGTCGTTGGAATATGTATTGACCAATTTTTTGAACAGGAATGTTCAATCTACTCTATTGAGGAATTTTTGTCTTTCAAACATGATGATTTTCTGTAAAATTCTAATTGTTAAGTAGGATATAGTTTTTAATGTATGTAACAATGGTTTCATAAACTGTGATATAACAGTCTTTTATAATACCGTACTGTTATTACTGTCAATTTTATTTAAAATGTATTGTCATTTAGTTTTAAGTTGTATCTCACTGCCAATTTTAGCCATAATTATTTTTATATAGGCACTTGCCCAACTTGTTTGCTTGACTACAACAGTATTATTGCCATCATTATCAATACATCTAAAATATTTTTGTATAAAACCAGTATTATTAGTTTATTAGTAGCCTATAGCATGTTCATCCTATTTACACTTGACACTGTACATTGTACTATGAATTGTATATCTCCATTGACCTGGCCTATTGTATGACATGTACTTAATGGCAATAAACTATTTGAATTTGACCTTCTCAGGTTAGTCTCTCAAAGTTGAGATTGGTATTAGGGTTCAGACACGATAGGCTACACAAATCAAAGCTTAATAATAGGCCTACTAATCTGAAATGGCGACCATACGAATGTAGGTAGGTATTTTAAGCCAAGTATGAATGGAGATGAGTGTAGCATGAGTGGCGCGATCTTGTAGTCTTGTTTCTATTTGACTAAGGCTGACATGTTCCTTAGACAGGAATGATAATTAATAGCCCATACAGCCAAAGGCAACTAAGGGGCCTACAGTTTACAGTGGAATCTGAACCACATTTTTGTCTTGTAATTTACAAATTGGTCTATTTATCAGAATAATACCGCAGATAGACGTAGGCCTAGTACTCGACGTTAATACACAGATCATGCCTATAAATATCCACAATTCGTGACCTCCAAGTAGCTGGATTACAGGATGACGCTACGATCCCAGTCATAAAACCTTAAAACAAACAATCAACATGAAAATTCTTGAGTTAAAAGGTTAACCTGGTAGATCCCAGGGGTTAGTTAAATATTAGGCCTACTGGTACACCTAAAAAATCAGGCTCCAAGGGCCCTATTACACTTGGTCACCAGGGGAGTCACCGGTGACGTCACCAGTGACCTGACTAGTTGGTGGGCACTAGTTCTTATGGCGCTTATTACGTTAGGGTCAACAGGAAATGTCACCAGCATTTGGTGACTGACCGGAAACTCTTCCCTGTGACCAGACGACTCACCACTGGTGACCTAGAATTATCCTGGGTATTGAAATAAATTGCACTTTTACATCCAGTCACCACTGTATTCTTTTGCATTACTTGGTGGTCACGGATTGTGGATATTTATAGGCATACACTGTGGATGGGATACTCCCTGGTGTGGATTAACGTCCGCACTAGTGAGTACTACTACTATCCGCAGTACTATCCTGATAATTAGACCAATTCGTATATACCAAGGAAAAAATGTGGTTCGGATTCCACTATAAACTGTAGGTCCCTTAGTTGCCATTAGCTGTTTGGGCTATTAATTAACAGCTGTGTCTAAGAAATGTCGGCCTTAGTCACTAACAAGACTACAAGATCGTGCCACTCATCCTACACTCATCTCCATTCATACTCGGCTTAAAATACCTACATAGTATGGTCGCCATTTCATTAGAAAGTATAAAAGTAAAAGTATTATCAACTTGATTGATTTCTTTCCAAGTAATATCACGTCCACAACTTTTGTCTCCGACAACCATTGCACTAGACTGGGACTCTTTAACACAACCCTCATGTTTTTCCATTTCTTGTTATATTTTTCACCACTACATTTATCTGCACTAGACTGGCTTCCTTTCACTGAATCTTCTTCCTTATTTCCTTTCCCTGCATCACTTCCACAACGTTTATTCACTAGTCATTTATTAAATTGAAGAGGTTAGACACTGATAACAGTGCACGTGGAGCGAGAATGAGATGACAGCGCTGAGTGTGTAGGCCAAAGGCACTGGAGTGAGGGAACTTAGTAAGTAAATTAAGTTTGTCTCGCAGGTTGCAGCGATGTCAGACATAGCTTTCAGCCATATTTTTAGGATTACGATTGGCTAAACAGTTGGGTTTTGTGCATAAAGAATCAAGTGCATGTTTTATTCTTTAAGTTAGCTAATATTTTATTTTTGTAACAGGAGCAGTGGCGTCATTCAAGCCCAACTTCGCCACATTCCTCAAGTTCGCCAAGGTAGAGTTGACCCCACCCAGCCCTGGTGACATCCCTGCCATCAGCCGAGGAATTGGTGAACTCATGAGTGCGGCTAAGAGTGGCAAGTGGAAGCACCTCACTGTCAAGGTCAGTATGACCTTTTAACTGGAATAAAACTAACTGTTATAGTAGATTACAGTTTTCTGTCGAATACACAGTTTTTTTTACCAAGCCAAACACAAAAGACAACTTTGTTGTATAGTTTGTCACAAGAATAAACTAAGAAAGTAAAATTTTAGGCTCCCTCAACTAGGCCTACATTCTTTAACAATTGTACTGTATGCTACTGTACACATATATATAATATTATGTGTCTACTTCAGTATCCCAAAGTCGGTGGTGTACCGCATCATGGTCACCTCTCATAAAAATTTACATGGTAACTATCTTTATATATACGATCTTTAATCGCCTACCACTTGTTTTAGCATTTCCTATTGAATATCATCATAATCTAATAGGTTGGAACTTTTTCAATGTATATAAATAGTTTGTGAATCAGCGTGTTAAGTAATCCAAATCCTGAGGCAGGCCATTTTACCTAATTCCCAGTCAAATTTATCAATTCAAATCGACGAATGAAATACAAGGATGCTTCACTTCCTTTGGTCCCATAATTTAAATAATTTTTAGCACTGCCCAGACTTTTTAATTTTATGTTTTGTTGATTACTGCCAAATTTTTTTATAACCTGTCACGACCCTACATCTTTTGGGGTACCAGTACTTAAACTTAACGTAATTAATTTAAAAGCTATCTACTCAACACCTGTCCTAATTGCACGGACTGTTTCCTACATTTGAAAAATATCTTTATGTATTTTCAAGGTTTAATTTAATGTATTTATTGAAATGGTCCCTATGTTTTAGGAAGCCTGGTTGAACGTTCTGGTCTTTACTGAAGTCACCTGCTGGTTTTGGGTTGGAGAGTGCATTGGCAAGAGGAACATCATTGGATACAAAGTTGAAGTTTGAGCACCACCATCCAGAAATTCGGTCTAATATTTAGTGTCTGTTCTGTAAAACCGCCTCATATTGAGATGATATTTGTTATTGACTACCATTAAAATAAAGTCTTCTGTTAGTCTTTTATGTAAATTATTTTGAAATTCCAATATTTAGCTGTTAAGGCTGTTTGGGGACACGAGAACATTGCACTCGGTGCAACTTGTAGTTGAATAGTAGTTTGCCCAGAAGATGGATAGCTGCTACGCATCCAAAATGTCGGCCTCTAATTTACTCTTTAAATGATGCAGTCATACACCTAGATTTGACATACATTGTGTGTTTTAATTTTTCCCATGCTCTTAAGTTCAAACCCCTCCAATCCCAAAAGCCATTTATTTAGCTACAAGATACTGGGTGGGTAGTGGTTCAATACCCATCTTACGCTGCAGGTCCACTTATTCTAATAGAAATAAAGGATGGGTCTCGAAGTCGAGAACTCTCATCTCCACTAAAAGCCATGTGATAACCAACACTTGGTTTTTTTATACAGGGTGATTGGTACTCAGTGTGACAAAAATATTTTGGTGTAAGTACAAAGTAAATGAAGTGTGATGATGTATATAATATGTTCCAAGTCTAAAAATTAGCCTCCCAAAGAATTATTTTATGTTTTTTAAAAATAACCATGCTTTTAAACTTAATACAGCGATTTCTAAATTACCTGTATATGGATTTGAGTAGATAATGTCATTTTCGTGTTCTACATTAAATTTTGAATAAGAATAATACAAAATGACAGAGGATCAGTTAAAAAAAGTAAAAACTCCATTGTAAATAGATTTAAAGGTAAAAATTAAGATGTTTGATAAAAATCTAAAAAAACAATGGTCTATTGCATTTTTCACACCGAACGTTGCTTGACGTTCTCTTTCAGCATTTCTTGTGTCAGTTGAATTCCTGGATACTCTTCTATGTCTTGCAGGTCTTCTCATACGCTGTCTAGTTACTTCACTTATTATAAAAACGGAAAACAACAAAAAGTTCCTGGATACTCTTCCACGTTTGCAGATCTTCCTCTACCCTGTCTAGTTACTTCACTCATTATAAAAACTGAAAACAAAAAAAAAATAAACAAATACATTTAGTTTTGAAAAACATTATTTCACAACATTGACTTTCGGAATAAATGTAAACATTGCAAATAAAGAAGCAACAGCTGATTAGAATGCAGACGTTTTTCAGTTACCATGCTTTTATTATGGTGGATATTTTACGTTATATCTCGTTTTCTGGTAACTTTATGGGAATTCTACTATTTTTCCCGAGTCCCTGGGGGCAAGGACTTTAATTTAAGACCTCTCCCACTTTTCTGCAACTTACCAGACGTCCACAATTTTCTGGTGAAAATGTTGTCTTACAAAGGCAGAGTATTAAAAAGATATTTCAGGAAAAATAAAAATAAGAAATATTTTAACAAAATTATATATTTGATAAACATTACATTTTTGGCATAAAAAACCTATGACTAAGCATGTATGTATCAAAGTATTTTGTATCTAATATTAACTTGTCTTAGTTTTGGGAATCCAAAACATCAGTGAGTTTACACTGACACAGCTTGGAAAGGTAAAACAGTGGACATAAATATGTAAAAATATATTGCTATAGGGTGTATGTAAAAGTTACTTTTGCAGAAATATTCTAACACCCAAACATTGGACGAAGAAGTAAAGGTAAGTAATTCTGTGTATTTATAAAGCTTATCAACATGAAAATGGCTGCTGTTAGTCCAAACATTCTATGAGCCATTTTTTTTCAATTCAAATGTTACTCAGATTCAAAATATGTAAACGTTACTAATGTGCAATTCCAAGACAAAAATGCCTCCTAAAAATTAATGTTTTTAAGGCAGGTTAAACCATTGACTATTGGGAGTTTAATCAATAGTCAAAGAGGTTAACAGTTTTTTATAATAATAACATCCTACAAGGCTGTAAAAGATCTAGATTTGACATAAAACTATAATACTACATTTTCTTTGTGACCGCACTAATGTGTAATATTTTGAACCTAACAGCACTGAAAAGTAAAAGAAGATACAAATGACACTTTTCAAGAAGAACAAGAGAATATATTTTGATTGTTTTAAATGCTATGAAAGAGGCTTATCAAATTACTCAATCAGGAATAAGCATAACAAAATACTAGGTAACTAACATGTTCGCTACCGATCGCCACATATATGCAACGCTGCGGTCATTGCCACGGACTTAGGTATACATTTTGTATTACACAAAGACCGGGCGTCACTTGGTTGACAGTACACGCAGACCACGGGCCAGTGATGCAGCAAAGTAAAACGCAGTTTTGCCAATCATGACCAAGTAACGCACGTATGCGATAGACATCCCTGTAGAACACTGCAGAGAGTTCAGGGCCTTTAAATAGACCGCTACGAAGACACAAGCTTTTTAATAACATTGGGATACTGACGCAAATCTGCAACGTCAGTCTATTTTAATGTCTACAGGTATAAACCGGCCGTTGCATATTTGCGTCGCTGGTTCATATGAATGACAAATTTAGGACTATTGCGGTAGTGAACATTTTAAAAGGCAGGATCAACGTTTTAAATTTGAGAATAAAATGTATTTTAGGACAAAGATATTGTTGCTGTTACAAACAATATTGGAAATAGTAAATTACATAAGAATGACATTATCTTATAGTTATAATCTATCTATATACACATCACAGACACTGAAATCCCACCTAAAACTGCCTAGTTCTGTAACTAAATAAATTAGTTTCACCGATTATTAAAATGTGTGAAATAAAAATAAATAAAGCTATAGCATATCAATAAAACCTTGGTATCACAAACACTTTGAAACCCCCTATTAAGTTTAGATAGTAAACTTTAAAACTGACAGTTTAAGATTCATAACTGGTTTAATAACCTTAACAATCGTTCAATGTAAATTTAATCTCAGTGTGAATAAAATATAATAATATAGTCATGAGCTTTCCATATTTAAATATAAATGCCTTAACATGTAACTTCAGTATAAAACATTTGGATTTAACAAGATCTTGTATTTTTATGAATGTAATACTGGTCATTAAAAAGAAAACTGGATCAAAATTGTACAACTTCATGCTTCCAGCTAGTTGAACAATGGTTTTCTTTGATTACAGTTTTACGCTATCAAAATTCCTCACTTGTCCCATATGATAACAACACAATGTACATTTTAAAGTTCAACCCTTTGACACAGTTTTCACAAAATGCCGTTAAATGGGTGTTATATAAAGGCCAAATAAATTTCGGAATAGATTTATATTTCATTTCCTTTGAAGATAATTTAGTTATTAACGTTAAATTACACAAGTGTAATATTTACCCCTCTTACAAATTGCTTACCACTTTTAAACATAGGTGTTTCAGCTTTCTGTGGCATAAATTTTGGTTTTTTACTGACTGAGAAAAGGAAACGAGTTAGTTTTACTTTATGACATATCATACGAATTTTTCAAATAATTTGTGTGAAGAGAAATTTTTTTTTGTAGTCTTTAATACCACCAAATATAAATGACCACAGATCAATTTCTGAGTAAAAAATACATACAAAGAAGAAGAGTTGTCAAAAAATTTAGCTTAAATACTTTCAGTTTCGTGGCAATATGTATGAAAGGTTTGAAACTGTATTGAACATCAAAATCGATAAATAAAAATAAAAAAAACTCCAAACTATATAAAGATGTAAGTTTGCAAAAGTGCAAAATTTGAGATTTCTTAAAAACAAAAACAAAAAACTCAAGTGTTATGAATGAACAATTTCTTTACCTTGCTCGGTTTGATTTTAACCATTTGCACTCGGTGGGCCAGTTGTACAGGCTAATTCACACAAGCAAGATGGGATTGTTTCAATTTCAAGAGCTGTATCTGATGCTCACATCGTCCCCTTTATCTGTGTGTCACTTTGGCACCATAATAAGAGCTACACCTACCAATGTTAAATTTGCTTGAGCTGCGGCTGCGCTACAGACTACAACTTGTACAGCTAACCACCCAAACAAGACAACCTACGCTGAAGAGGGTAAAGTACTACAAGACCTCTAGTGGGCTCACCCCCTACTAAAATATCAAATCAAAACATTTAAATAATAGTATTTGCTTTGTAAAATGTTAATCTTAAATTACAGTCTTAGAACAAGGTATACTTCCTTCATACCAGTCTGTGTCAAAGGGTTAAAAACAAGTCTAGAAATAAATAATCAAATAATATACAATAAGGTGAAATATAGTAAATTGCCTAGGATCACAATGTGTTACGAGTCGTAGTCCTGATGTAACAGCTGATACAAGTGAGAAGTTCTGTCTTGAAACAGCTGTTCGGGAGTGTCAAACTCCAGCACAGTACCTTCTCCCATCACAAGCACCCTGGAAATAGAAAATGTTGTTACTTCTTTTCATCTTTTGTCAAGTGGTGTCTAGCACCAGTCGCTGGTGTCTAGAGAAAATTCTATTTGTCGTCTCCTTTCACTCTCCTTTCTTCCTCGCCATCAGGTACTACAGCGCTCTCTTGCTGTAGGAAGACCCTGTGCGCTACAACTGATGTACAACAATGCTATGTGGCCATCGCAGTTTAGGCTCTTCCTTGCTCGTTACAAGTTAAAAGCGCATTGTTATCCATTAAAGCTTGTATCCTCTTTATCTTCTGTACTAAACCCTTTTCGGATTATACAGAGTTTTGTCATACCAAGCAACATACTGACTATGAGGTCTATTAAGCACCTAATGTGGAAGAATTAAAGGTAACAGATTAGTTATCTTAGTAGTAGTAATGAATTTAAACTACACTGAGTAAAATAGATATGACGGACAGTACGCAAGTTGAAACGTAAAGTCCTTTATAATATTGTTATTTTGTTTAATAATTTAACAACTGTCATCAAGACGCCACAGAGAGCGGCAAGGTGTTTTTCATGTGTGGACTGGACTGAAAATTTATAGAATGTAAATGTGCTTTATATTTTTCTTTTTTTATTGAACGTTGTCACATTAACTGGATGCTGTGGCAACGTAATTCCGAGTTTTTATTTTATTTGTACGTTATGTAATTATGGTGGAATAAATCATTATTATTATTTCTTTAACTTAGAAAATTTTATAAAACATATTCCCTTAGTCTTGTTTAGGTAAGGCAGATTTATATTTTGCTCACACCAGAGTAGTACAGGGTGCGGTAAAAGAACCGAACCATTTTCTGCAGCGCACTGTTCAGCGACAGGTCGTCTGAGGGTGGTGGGAGTAGGCTCGTTGGTTATACAATGCCATTTTTTGTAGTCATAGAACAGTGGCAATATGAGCTACGTGCGGTTGTTAAAGAGTCGTTTTTAAAAAGTTATGATTTAGTTATTGCAACTCAGCGGCAGTTCCGTGCTTTTATTCAATTAGGTCGACATAGAGAGGTTCCGTCGTGATTATCTGTATGGATGATTACCAAATTATACAGATTGTTAATCTAACCCATTGGGATGAAAATTAACCTCAAAATTCGTATAACTGAGCGGTCAGACATGTTCAAGGCAGCCGGTTGTTTTCGGGCTGGCCTACGAGGACTGTTTTCCACAGCAGCACGAACTCTATCGAATGTTTGTTGTCTGGCATCCGATCTGACTCTGGAAGGCCTGTCATCTTCCTTTTCAACGCAGAAGTCGTTGTTCTAATGTAAGTAACCCACCGCATTATTGTGTACAGAACGGAACTCCTCCGCTGAGTAGAATGAATGAATTCACTATTTTATAATAACGACTCCGTAACAACCGCACTAGCTCAGGCGACCACTGCTCTATGACTACAAAAAATTGCATTGTGTAGGCTTTCCAACGAGCATACTCCCACCACTCTCGGACGACCTGTCGCTGAACAGTGCGCTGCAGAAAATGGTTCGGTTTTTTTGCCGCACCCTGTATTAGGAAGAAATTATGCTAGGAGTTTTCTATTGGACCAACCTTCAATTACTTTCTCTAGAGGAAAATCTAGAATCACCCTCTCTTCCCTTTAATTGTGTGTTAACCGTCATGTGGAGGGGAAAAGTTTTTTTAATGTAATAGATTTTAGAAACTATATGAAATTTTTTGTTATTTAAAGTTATTTGGGACTAAAATAAAATAAGGAGGTTTTATATTTGTTAAAGGTTTTCATGCATGACTATAAGTGCCCGTTAAACACTCTGCATATACATTTAGTCTTTCTCTTCTGGACCCAAGAAGGGTTTTGTAAGACGGTTCTGTTACCTATCAGAGTCAATGATGGTGCGGACACGGTGAGCAATGGTGATCACTGTGCTCTGGCGGAAGTTGCTGCGTAAAGTCTGAGTTATCAGTTTGTCTGTTTCTTCATCGACATTGGCAGTCGCTTCATCCACACACAGGATCTGAGCAAAACAAAACACCATAACAATGAAGTTTTACAGGCTTAATCAAGTATACTGTTTTATTAAATAAGATGTTTGTAGAATATACATTTATTACTTACAAAATTTTTAATAGCGTTTCATTTTTGTACTAAAGAAATTACAGAAATATTTTTACATCTTGATCTGTCACCTTTTGATAGAGTTAGTCTACATAGTAATGAAATATATTATACAAGTACTGAGTGTGGAACAATGATAAACACAAAACAAGTAGGCCTAATTACAATACGATAATTAATAGTTGTACTAATCGGAAATATTTTCTTCGGCAAAATCAGCAGACAAATTATGAAGACAGAAAAATGTACAGATGATGTCCAAGACTCCAGCTGATTATTTAGGACCCTTGCAATGAAAATACAAAATACTTACTTTAGCTCCTATAGATGATTTATTTCTTTTTTTATGTTTTAAATAATTGTTTTGATGGAGAAAAGATATTTTTGCTCTCTTATAACTATTAAAAAGTGTAAATAATTTCCCCTCAATTCATTTTGCGCCTAGTTTTTATTAGTAGATGCGCCTAGTTTTTATTAGTTGATACAAAAGAGTGTATTCGAAACAACAAACATTGTTTAACCCCAAACATATTTAAGAGGAGGCTAAGATCCCCACTTTGGTTGGATATGCCCAGCATTATTGTATTCCTACAAACACCAGTTTTACATGTGACCTCATCTCTGAAAACATCAGGTATGATGTGGGCCGGGTAAATACCCAGTGGGTAGGTAAATATAAATTGGGTATTTACCCGGGTATTTACCCCAGGCCTGGGTAAATACCCAAAAACTGGGTATTTATAATTTTTATTAAAGTTAGAGAAGATTGAGATGTTTTTTGCAATTATTACCCTGTAAGGATAGTAAAACGATGATAAAATGTGTTAAACAAAATTTCATATGGTCACTACTAGCATTTTACTTCTGTGTATACTCGCCATAAATACCCAGGTCTGAGCATAAAGCATAATCGGCATAAATACCCTGGTCGCACGGTTGCACTGGTCCTGGCTACTTATGATTTTTTAATTTCTATGATAGATAGATGAATTTCAATTTATTTTATTGAAAATGAATAAAAATTATTTTTAAAGTAATAATTATTATTTAGAAAGACAGGAAAATTTAACCTAGTAGTGGCCTATGTGTAAACAACTTAAGAAAATAATTAAAACTCAATCTGTAGGATGGCAGAATTTAATAATATTTTTGTTCTAGATCTTTTGTTGGTATCAATAGTATCAAAATAAAAAAAAACTAATTTCATAAACTTGTGATACAAAACATTTGAATCTATAGGCCCAGTAAAACTTTCAACAATTTCTGGATATTTATAAATTAAAATAATTATGTTTATGTTATTTAATTGGTTATAAATTTATAATACCCCCGCCGCAGCAAACCAGCCGTCTAAGCGAATTTCCATTTGTCCGAATTGATTTTCAATTGATCTATTTAAATAACATTATTAGGTTTAACGAGTACCTAGGTTTGCTGCTACAAGGAAACTAATAATGTAGTGTGTTTTTAGTAAAATATTGATAGCTTACTATAAAATAAATAAATTTGCCAACTTTGATCAAAATATATCCATAAACAAGCAAACTACAACATTTTACAATATTCTCCATAAGAATAACATGGGAATTTTAAATTTACCATTTTTTTAGTTTTCTCCGTAACCAATAACCGTACAAAAACACTTTGATATACTGAATTGTTTGTTTTTTTAAGCTCTTTAAGAAGGTTTAGAGAAAAATTGGGAAATTTTGTGTTTTGAGGGTAAAAAGTGAGAAAACCCCATTTTTACCCCATAAAACCCCCCATAAAACCCTGTTCCCATGGTCCGATCATGCTGGATCGCGAACTCATTCAAGTTTATCCCGCCTTACACCTTCAAACCAAATTTCATCAAAATCGGATAAAAATTACTCAAGTTATCGTGTTCACGGACACATATATATATATATATAAATCTATATATATACCTATATATATATATATATATATATATAAAAATTTGAACGAATGGTGTTTTTGGCCTCTGGGGACATGAAAATGAAAAAGTAAATCGGTCCCGGGCCTAAGTCTTACCATGAGACCTACGGTAATAGCTACTTCCCTATAGGGAAATTCGCTAAAATGATAAAAATTGAAATAGCCACAGCCTTTTTAATAGGCTATTTTTTGTAAGTTAAATTTTAACTGATGTTACTTGATTTAAGACACGAAACCCCATGCTTATTTAGAAAATGTATGTATCATTAAAAAAAAGGTGCTAAATCATTAAATAAAAGGTACTAGCAAAGCTTCAAGCTACTGTAGGCCTAAAAGGTGTTATAGACTATCCTAATTTATCATGTAATGATAATAATAACATATTTAGGGGTATATAATATAAATGAATTTCAATTGATTTCATAAATACCCAAAATACCCGGGTATTTATGGATTTTGGGTATTTACCCGGGTAAATACCCAGGGTATTTACCCCGAGTTTTAAATACCTGGGTATTTTACATCACTAATGATTGAGCTGATGCAAATCCCAAACACAGAAGTGAATTTTAAGCAATTCCATCTTGGGCTGATAAGCCAGACATTGCTGATATTAATCACAATTAATTAATCATGTAGTGATAAGCAGTAGGAGAGTTGCCGTACCTTAGCATTATGCAGCACAGCTCGACACAGACATAACAGCTGTGCTTGTCCTGTGCTCAGCTCCACCGTAGTGTCCAAGTCTCTAATCACTCCCACCAGGTGGCAGCGCTGTATAGCCGACCAGATGTTGCTGTCACTGTCACACAAACATGTGTTATCAATCAGTAAACAGATCAGAGTGCTTCCATAAATGAAGAACTTGCTATGCTATGGGATAAAATTTAAAAAAAATAAGGCAAAAATTGTAACTGTACGTTGTTTATCTTACTAATATTATAAATGTGAAAGTTTAGATGTATGGATGTATGGATGGATGTATGTTTGTGACAAGTGAACGCAAAAAATACTGGTCGGATCGGGCTGAAATTCGGCATGATGATAGCTCATATTCCCGATTAACATATAGGCATATTTTTATCCCAAAAATCCTTCCGGGCTCCGCCCCAGTGGCTCTGGAGTTTCCCATGTTAACCTTATGAGAAATGGAATTAATGAATCTTAACAGCTGTTTCAATTAAACAAGTTGGTTCTGTTCTATGATGTTCAATAGCATTAAAGTTACAAGGATTACCAACAGGGTGCAGCACTATTATTTTTTTACATTTATGACAACAGCTAATTTGCAACCAAAAGGTGAGTGAGCGTAGCGAACGAACTTCAACCTAAAGGCGAGTTAGCGTAGCGAACGAGCTAACCTGAAGGCAAGTGAGCGCAGCGAACGAGCTCCAACCTAAAGGTGAGTGAGCGTAGCGAACGAGCTCCAACCTAAAGGTGAGTGAGCGTAGCGAACGAACTTCAACCAGGACGTGATTGAGCCATGCAAACGAGATCATCTTGAAAATTAAGAAGTTAAACGGGGCAAAGCCCGCGGGTTACAGCTAGTAGGACATATAAAACAATAGTTTCTTATTGAGTGAAAGTATGGAATAATCATGACAGTGAATGGGGGAGAGTACAAATTGGAGGAATAACAGTTTTAAGGATTGTTTATTAGTTGGACAAGAGTAGTTGGTGCAAAGTTGGTCTGAGAGGCTAAAGAATGGAGGTATGAGAAGAGAGTCAAGGATAGTTTTAGAGGATGAAACTGGAGGGAGGTGAGGACATTAAGAAGGTGGTTGGAGAAAGGAGGATAATGTGAAGAGGAGAGTAAAGACTAAAGAGGAGGCAGATGATGTAGGAAGGTGAATCATAAATGGGCAGAAGAAGGCCTGGGACACCATGGAATAACTTAAACAGAATGTACAGTATATGTATGTTAAATTTGTATGCTATCATATCCAGTAAATAGCTTCAAGAGCTCATATGACGAGAAATTTGACACAAAGGTCAAATAGGTACATCTGCATCTGTTTTAAAATACAAAAGAGGTGTTGTAGACTTGTACACAGTCCTGCGACACCCACATCATTCAATGTATTTACTGTTGCCAAGCATTGCTTGTTTCCAACATATTTGTTATAACAGTTATTACAAGAAGTACACTAAAATAAAACTTTAGCATAAATAATGTTCACCTGTATTGCCGGAGAGGATCTATGTTATCCCGGACTGTACCAGGGAAGAGCGTAGGCTCCTGTGGGATAACGGACATTCGGGATCTGCCACAAGGAAAACATAACAAGATACATTGTAATTGTTGCAAATTAAGTTACAAGATTTTAGACAGTAACTATTACTATACTATAAACTTCAAAAATCAAAAGAATGCTGACAGTTTTCTTGTTTAAAACAATAATATTATCATAATGCTGCTATTTTTTTATAAAAGTATCAAGCAAATGGGTACAGAGTTAAACTAGCTTATCAGAGAAGAAATAAGAGTCTAGGGGCTTATATAGCTAATGTGCATTTTCTCTCTGAAAAGTTGTACGTAATGGGTTAAACTATCATTTCATTTCATTTATTCATTTTGACGGCAATCGCCATTTTACAAACCACCATTTACCATTTTAAACATTTATTGTACTCCTACATGGGGTCTTAATTTTTTCAGGTAGGTAAGCTAACACATCCCTATCCCTTATAACAAAATTTTATTTTCTAGTTTTCATGAGTCAGGAAGTAAGTAGCCTTATGAGGTAAAGATCTTTAAATGCGTCTAAGCTAACAAACCATTCTAAAACATTAAAAAAATAAAAATCTCTAAATTTATATTATATTAATATATTAAATTGTCAAATGTATCAGGATTAGTGGTGAAAAATAAAATATGATCAATTCTATTTTAATTTAATCTAACAATAGCCATCAACTCTAAAACACTTATCATAAGTACCTTAACTGCATCAATCCTATGTGAGCGATGTTGACAGAATCGATGGATATTTCACCATCGTGCAGTTCCACTAACCTAAACAGAGCTGCAAACAAGCTGCTCTTACCAGCCCCAGTGCGACCAACCACACCAACGCGCTCTGCCGGGCGAGTGCAGAAACTTACTGACTTGAGGGATGGAAGTAGGTGATCCCTGGAATAGATTTATATTGATTTTTTTCTAGACTATAGCCCAGAACCATTCTTACATATTACTTTAAGCAAGACCTATAGGGTTGCGGCATCATCACATTAATAAAATACATTGATGATTGGCAGGATTTGAACCTGAGACCTCGGGAACCATTCGCTGTACCAACAATGTCCATGAGTTATAGTTACAGCTTGCTCCCCAGAACAGATTTTTTTAGACTACTGTGACGAACGAATACATTACTCAATCTTTCCTCAAGATCTAAGATATTGGACGTGTTGAAATACAATATACTAATATAAAAGAAGAAAGTTTGTTGAGTGTGCAATTGCTATTAAACTCACTGATGATATCAACTTCCACCCAAACCGGACAGTGTTTGTTTAAGATGTGCACTCCCATTGGATAAGTCTTACATTAAGATAAGTCTCACATGAGCTTAAGTGAGATGCAATGACAACCTTTACTACTGTCTTGAAGGGCTAATCTAAGCCTGCCGCTTTAGGGGGAGTTTTCGGGCAACTCGCGAGGTCAGTTCTATTTGTCAAAATGACCTGTTTTTCTCGATATGGCTAAAAAATTTTTAGCCAGCCGCTAACTGATTTTTTGGAATACTTAATATACTCTATTTTCTGTAACCCTCTCAGTAACTGCTTTTCATGTGGCATTTGTGTACTACGTAATTTTCATAAATCTGGCACTGCTAAAGTTCTAGTAATCTAGGTTGAATAAGGAGTGTTTACTGCCCAGAGAAAATAATATCCAATCATTCGCCAATTTTCTAAATCAAAATTAGTCGCAGCTGGAAGTAATGTAAAACATATGAAAGCTTCTTTGTTAGTTTAACTAGTCATGCATTCTACACTCGGACAAACAATCTAGAACTGTGAAAAGTTATTATATATTTCACCAAAAACCTCCACCTACCTGTACTTGAGAGTGACGTTATCAAAGGACACGACCCCCTGACTAAGCCAGAATGGTGGAGGAGCCAGTCGCTCCCGAAAGTCCTCAGTTGTGATCTCTCGGAGATACTGATCCACCCTCTCTACTGACACCATCTCTCTCTCCGTCTCTGTGAAGGCGTTTACCAGTCCGTTGAGAGCTCCAGTCACTGACAGGGCGTAGGAGATAGCCAACCCCACAAGTCCTACATAATATGAACCAATGTTTTGTTTTGGCCTTAGTTATTTTTGGAATTATTTGAGAGAAATTGAAGTTTATTTGGTGTTTTTACCGTGCTGTACCTTATTTAAATATTTATTTAAGTTATAAAACTAACACTACTTTGTTTTGAGTTCATTTTTTACTATGGTAAGTTTTCATTAATAATTAAGGGATTATTTTCAACAATTTCCATAGTTAGTAAAAACAATTAGTAAATAAAAACGTCTCCAGTAATCTATTATACAATTTTTCAAATTAAATTATTTTGTTGGAGTCTTGCCAATCAGGTTGTACCAACATTCCCGGAGGAAGCAACATATATATACACACCAGGGTTAGCAATGCTTAAGTGGTGTTGTAGTGCAGCCAACAGTCCCACACCTGTCACCATGGCAACACCAATAAGCTGTAGTCTCAGAGACAACCACTGAGCTGCTGCCTGACTGGCCAACTGAGCCTTCTGATTGGCTTCTAGTCTGGTGCCGTTGTCCCTCCTGAACCTAGACCATCAGATTCCATTCAACTGTCACACTCTCAATAGCAAGTCAAAAATATTCAAACAACTGATAAAAGTCTCAAAGTTACCTAGGCACAGCTCGAAATGCTCGGATGGTAAGAAGTCCTTGAAGTGTTTCGTTGAAGTGGTTGTACAACGGAGACAGTGTGGTGGAGCTCAGTCTCTTCAGCTCGCGAGATGTTAGACGGTAGTGCCGTTGCAGCCAGTGATAGATCGGCACTAGTGGCACTAGGATGAAGAATAATTCTGGCACACCGTAAAGCATGACGAACATGCTGCCTACAAAGCAGAAAAACACATAAAATGGAAAAAAATTTTAAT
Organism: Macrosteles quadrilineatus; assembly: GCF_028750875.1. Taxonomy (NCBI): domain Eukaryota; kingdom Metazoa; phylum Arthropoda; class Insecta; order Hemiptera; family Cicadellidae; genus Macrosteles; species Macrosteles quadrilineatus. The sequence goes on from NW_026542595.1 coordinate 194,356,476, forward strand.
TTATTTAATACCTAACTTTTTTATAATTATTCTAAAATTTCGGCAAGTATAGGTAGCAAGTCAGTAGAGGACCTTTTAGCAGATTTCACTAAAATGCAAATCAGAGATGTTCTTGTGCCTTGCTAACAGAAAAACATAATAAATTGTAGGGATGGTCAAGTCTCGAAATTTCAGAAAATTTTTGGGAAATTTTAAATTTCGTTACACGAGACGAGATTTATTTTTGGCCGAGACTTTTATCGAGACGAGAAAAAAAAAAAATTAAAAACGCCTGCAGAAAGTCAATGCAATACCCGCAATACAGGAGCGTGTTGTAGTTGCGTTTCCTTTGCGAAGGCGTTCTTATTTAATTAATTCTTTAAATGTAAATATTACTTTAATTATTTTAATAATTTTACTTTAATAACATTTGAGAAGTTTTGTTAAGTGTTAGCAGTGTGAGGAATGTTTTATTACTATAAAAAGTCAAAAAAAGTAACTATTTTATAAAAACTAATATTGCTTTTATTTTATGATTTATTTTATGATTTATTTTATTTTAGGATAAGTTGAACTCTATCCTAACTGATATCACTATGTTTCCTAATGGTAGGCATTTTTAATAAGTTAAGCGTGATTAATAAAAAAAATGTTATGCTGATGTTTTTTAATAAAAGATTGTAAATATTCTTGCCTATTATCATTATTTTTGTATTTAAACAGTCATCTAACAATGTTACAAAATCAGGTAAAAATTTTGGACGTGCATTTCTCGTTGTGTATGAGAAGGGAAATCCCGTCTCGATCTCGTCTCGAAATTTTATGAGATAAAAAATCTCGTCTCGTCTCGTCTCGAACTAAAAATCCAATCTCGTCCATCCCTAATAAATTGATAACTAAACTGTAGACTATTCAATGGTTTAGCTATGGTTATTTGTATAATATTTTCATCTCAACTGGTTAACAACAGATCCAATTTGTTTTTAAACAATGATGCAGTGAACAAAGTAAAACTAAGGATAGATAAAAGGAGTAAACTTTCTAAACTTAGGTGTAACTCACCTATGAACCTAACCATCTGTCAAATTCCACTCAAAGTTAACTACATATTAACAAAATTGGTTCAAAACCTAAGCAAAGTAATTCTAAACTTTACTCCTAGGTTAAAAATAATTTTAGGAATAGTTTTCAATTTTTGTTTAGTTTTTTTAAGTTATACTCAGACAGATAGTATTAGCTTACCTGAGAAAACTAGAGTCCATGTTTCTAGAGAATATGTTTTATTTTATTGTATTTCTATTGACCCATGGACTTTCATTTTTCCAGTTAAGCTAGCTGGACTCAGAGCCGTCTTTATAAAATGCGAGGCCTGGGGCAATACATAATTGCGAGGCCTTGTTTAACCAAGCTCACCGGGGGGTCTGGGGGGTACGGAGTATCCCCCAGCTGAGGGGGGGTCTGGGGGTCCCCCCCCGGGAAATTTTTGTAAAATTATACTTGTAAAGTCGTCATTTTAAGTACTTTGACGTAAAAAAAATTAATAGGCCCTATTTTACACACTGAAAATGGGCGTGAATATTATTGCTAATTACACATATTATTGTTCCAATTCCAAAGTGGATATCATAAATATTGCACACGAAATTCTTTACAATCATTAATAAAAAAAAATTAACACTTCTCCTTTACTGTGGATTGTGAATTGAATTAACACTTTGTAAATTAAACAAAGTGGCGGGGTGACAATAATTAATAGTAAATGCTTATAGGCTATCTTGTTTATTTATTTTTTTGTCAAGTTAGGTTTATTGTGTTTTTGGCAGTTGGTCTGTGAAGTGTGTTTTAAAGTTAAAAAAATATTACATAAATAATTGTCAATGAGATACTTGCAAATTCGTCATTTCTTTTACACTCTGTAAATGGCCGTTAATATCATAGCTAATTGCGCATATATTATTGTTCCAATTCCAAAGTGAATATCATAAATATTGTCCACGAAGTTCTTTACAATAATTAATAAAAAAATGAACACTTCTCTTCACTGTGGATTGTCGTCCCGTCACTTTGTAAATAGTAAATGCTCATAGGCTAACTTGTTTATGTACTTTTTGTCAATATAGGCTAGGTTTATTGTGTTTTCGTCAGTTGGTCTGTAATGGGGGGTTTAAAGGTAAAAAAATATTACCTATAATTGTCAATGAGTTTTTAATAATAAATTAAAAGAGGTAGTATCATTACAGTGTAATTGATTCACAGTATTACTTTTTACTTTAATGACAAATATTGTTATAGGTTTATGTTTATTGCGAAATGCGAGTAGTTTACAGTCAGTCTTATCCACGCTGATTATCCATTCAATCCAGTAAACATCTACATCTGTAAACTAATCTGTAAATAAATTGAACTTAATTAATCATGCAATAGAACTTTAATGGCACCAGTAAGAAGCGTATGACTCACTCACATTCACCGGGGTGGCTCGGTGGCTGCCGCGAGGCTCGGGTTCCGTCATCGCCGCCGAGCTGTCAAACGTTGTTTGATATTCTTTTGTGTTTTAAATGTCGTTCGTAGGTTTGTAATCGATACAACAATTGATATAGGCTAATTCATAATAAATAAGACATATTTTAGGCACATGTATCTGTTTGTCCTTTATTTTTTTATTTTCATTCCAAAACATTAACTTATTTCTAGCGATAGTAAGGCCTCGCCGGGTAGGCCTCGCCGGGCAGGCCTCGCTGCGCGAGGCCTTCTCCGGCGCGAGGCCTGGAGCGGCCGCTCCACTCGCTCCACCCTAAGGACGGCGCTGGCTGGACTCTACTCCTTTAAAAAAAATTCCATTCAGATACTAATAGTAGTAAGTGGGAGTTTGGTTATGTTACTCTTGTATCCGATAAATCAGCCTTATGATCCCAAAGGGTTACAGTTAATATAGAAAAAAGAACAATTATGAAAATTTACAAATAGAGGTGACTAAGTACAAATGCCTATTACAAAAATAAAACAATAACATACCTATTACTCCAAAAAACTGAGCTAACAAGATGTTTGAAATGAACGGAAGAGAATCATCCACCGTGTACATATCTGAAGAGAATCGGTTGAGGATCTGACCAACTGGTAGAATGTCAAAGTTGACAATTTTGGCCTGGAAAAGTATGAAAAACTTAAAATATAAAGAGGTTTTTTAAAGGGATAGAGTTTAGCTTATCTGAAAAATTTTAGTCAGGGAGCTTATAGATAAACAAAAAGGTCACAAAAACAAAGCATAGTGTTCTTTGTATCATGTTTAGGTATCTACAAATCTCTGGACTCTTATCTCTTCAGATGAGGTAGATGAAGTTGATCACTTTCTAAAATCACCTAACTAACCACTTAGCTTTACCTTAAAATATAAACTATAGTTTAAATTTAAATACATCACTCACCCTTATGACTTTGTTGAGCAACACTTTATGTACAGCAGATGCAGCATGGATACCTCCGTAGGCAAACAAGAACGCTCGAAAAAGAGTGAACACAGAGTTGCAGACGGCTATCAACACGTAGACTGTTAGGTAGTAGCGAGTAGACGGGTCAACCCACGGAAGTAGATCTAAAAGTATTGTGTATTTAAAGTTAGCACTGTTGTTAGTAAAAATTACATTAAGGAATAAAGAATGGAAACACAGGTAACTTGCAGAAGAAGAGGTCCAGGCAGTTAGTTGTCAGCACAAAAAAGTATACAGTAGACTCCCTCTTATCCGGACTCCTCGGTAGGTCAGTCTGGATAGTGGGTTTTCCGGTTAAACTGACACACCCAAAAACTCGTTAAAACAGACCGTATAAATGCATACTGTATACATATTTTACTTAAATTTAGGAGAGCATTGTATTTCGACATGTGATCACTGGTCTCAAATCTTTAGCTCGAGAAAAATTGTTTCAGTACCGCCCACTTCTTGTCGATCTAGTCCCGGTTAAACTGATGTGCTGATAAAAATTTTCCGGTTAAAGAGATGTCATTTCCGCTGAGTGTCGTCCAGTTAAAAGGTGTCCGGATAAGAGGGAGTCTACTGTACAACCAACTTGACTTAAAATGTTGCCTCTAAAAGGGAAATTGAAATTATAAAATAGTAGAACTTACAAAAACTGGCACAGTTTTGAAAATTTTCTAAATAGTAAAAAACTATTTTAGTAAATTGCAAATAGAGTTAGGAATGAAGAGATCAGTAGAGGGTTCGTTGGTTACACCTTAAGAGGGAGAATAGAGAAATCAAGACCAAGACTAAGGTGTAAGATAAATGCAAGGAGTGAGAAATTTTTTTTCTAATTCCTAGAAAAATGGAAGGTAGTAGATGGTGATAAAGATGAGAGAAAAAGTAGAACGACCAAGAAGAAGGTGGATTGATAAGTCGAAAGAGATACGGAGAAAAAGGTAAGAGAGGGGGATAATAGAAGATGGAGAATTCCTAATTGACCCTCAGACCAAGGAATAACTAGAACAGAAGAGGATATGTATGTGAGAATGTGGTTAATTGTAAAGGTGTGAAAATAATCAATTAATTTACAGGTACAGAAAACTGTTAGAACTCAGAATAATTACCACTTTTTGTCAGGTCCAAGTTAAATGGTAGGGCAAAGGCTGTTGTGTTTTCACTTGTAACCCAGTAGGCCATCCACCAGTCAGTGCCGTTTCTTGAAACCTAAAAATAGTTTTTACTTCAGATTAAGCAGACGAAATGTTTACTTTCGGAACGAAATCTTTTATAAATAAATACATGTATTGTATTAATTAAGTACAAAAATAATTAAAGAGAGTGTTAAACTAATAACAATAGCAGTTAATGTCCCTAAAATGAGTAATATGATTGTCTTTGGACGTTGAGTGGAATGAAATGAAATGAAATCAACTTTATTCATACTTTGCAAACATGTGCACGAATGGCGTCATTACATTGGATCAATCAAAATCATAATGCTTAATCATAAAAAAGTACAAAAGATATAATCACTATTGAAAAAAGTTCTTATTTTAATATATTATGTAAGAGGAAAAATTCGTTCTTTGAATACAGGGGATTGGTTAAAAAGTACATTTTTAGATTATTTTTAAATTTGTAGTCCTTGTGTAGTCCTTTAGTTTTGTTGGAAGAGCATTGTAACATTTTATACCCATATACATTGTTTTTTTTTTCAAAAAAATCTTAATCTATGTGAAGGTGTTGCATAGTTATTTCTGTTTCTGGTACAATATTGATGAGAATCCCCTACCAGTGAGACATTATTTGAATTTTTGACAGTATATAATATACATTGATAGATATAATAGCTATATACAGTCATTATGCCTAGTTCTTCAAATTTTTCCCTAACAGAATCTTGCCAATCCAAATTTAACATAATGCGTATTGCTCTTTTCTGGAGAATTAAAATTCTGTCTAAATTAGCTTGTGATGTTCCTCCATAAATACTTATACCAAAGGATAAATGTGAGTGAATATGAGCAAAATAAACCAATTTTAGGGATTCAAGTTTACAAAATTTTGATAATCGATAAAGTGCAAATAGGCCTGTTGACATTCGATTTGCCACATGATCAATATGATCATTCCAGCTTAATTTACTGTCTATGTATAATCCTAGAAATTTAGTGTTCTCAACAATTTGTATATCTTCACCGGCTAATTTTAGTGCTGGGTAATCTGAATTGGTATTAGTTTTTAGATTAAAGCGTGTAAAATTAGTTTTGGAAAGATTTAGTAATAGCTGATGATCTGAAAAAAAGTTATTGATGTTCATCAAGTTATCGATGGCAGATTTTTCTATCTCATGAACAGATTTTCCGCTTACAAGAAGATTAGAATCATCGGCATATAAACAGATGGTATTCATTGTTGAATTTGAAATAACATTGGGTAATCCATTGATATATGTAAGAAATAGTAGAGGACCCAAAATAGTCAACAGCAGAGATACAATTTTGTGACGCTTTTTGTTTTATTGAAATGGTTAGAGTGTGCTATCAAACCCATTCTCTCACGTTCAAATAAAGATGTTCAATATAATAAATAGGTTACATACCTTATAAATCCGACAAACAGCTAATTTTAATTGAAGGTCGGCTTGTATCGGCCATTGTCAAAACATCACAGTTGGATGGCGAAATCCTTGTCATTGTTTTCTACTAAAAGTACATACACAAACACATACACACGGATGGGACGAAAACATTGTGAAAACTAATAATACTTTTAATAGGCCTATTACAAAATACACGGGCAGGACGCACGCACACCGTTGTCAAGGTCAGGATGCAGACAGTAAAGAAGTTCAAATGTAACTTATGACCAGCAGCATACAAGTCTGTTTTCTCTTGTTTGGAGTTCGCCAATTCCGCAATATGGGGTGTACGTAAGATTTTTGTTTCATGTTGCAAAACAGTAAACCGTAGTTTTAAAAGTTGTGGTAAAACTTGTCTGAAAGGATTTTCTAACAATTTTTTCACATGACACAGACTTTCTGGGTCTGATCAAACCGAGAGGAAAATTGCTTTCAACAACTGCTTTCATATTTTCTTTCCCCTCAAACCACCTGGATAAGAGAGAATTGGACATAGGCAAATAGCATATAACCCACCTGCATGAGTGTGAGACTGATCAGTATGGCTGCAGTCAGACAGTATCCTACAGCTGCCAGGTAGGTGTTGTACACTCTCCATGCTACGGTACCAGTCTCCCTGCCCTCCTCTCCTTGTAGACTGTCTACCTCTCCCTCTGTAGAGAGGATGGGGGAGGGGGGACGCTCCTCTCTCTGAGTCTCTCCCTCCCCCTCCAGCTGATGACTTGTCACCATCTCCTCATAGTCTGGAAGTACCTCGGCTGGTGGTCCTGCAACATAACAAATATGACAATAGTTTAACATATTTAAAAAATCAAGCTACTGTCCTATGGCAGGGGATCGTTTAGAATCGCATTCAATTAACAAACAATTTGGGGTAAATGTTTAATCAAAGTTTTAGGGTACATCCAATCTTTGATCTTTGGGATATGGCCTGGATGTTGAACTGGTAAAACACTAGTTGATTAATTCAACTGAGTTGAAATTCAGTTGACCTGGATATGGACTGCTGCAACTCATCAGAAATGTTGACAGTAAGATATTTGATGGGACATAAAGCTGTGAACGAAGCCAGTTGGCATTCAGGTTACCTGGCTTATCTACACTAGAGGCATGTAACCTGCCTGTCTACTAACTGGCCTTGTGGCTTTAAAGATCATGACTTAAAACCTCCTGAGTAGTCCACAAAAAAATCAGTAATTGAAATCAGCAGACTCTTTTGATGGTTCAATTCAACTAGGTTAATTTTCATTCTGAAACTAGCAACAGCTTTAACATGGGAAGAGGATCTCGACTTCTATCAACAGTCAAAGCTTAAAGTATGTTGGTTAAAACTCTACCGATGACAAAAATATATTTAAAGTTGTTGAGTTTGTTCCAGGATTATCCCTTTCCCATTCTGTTAAGTCTGAATACCAAAAGAAAATCCTTAAAACCTATTTCCTTGTACCTAGGTTACAACTTCCAGAATGGGATATCTACTTTGAAATGTGATCACACAGATTCAGAATGGAATGTTTACTTAGGATGGGGATGTCTACTTCAATAGTCACAAGTTTCAGGACAAAGTTGCTACAAGTGTTTAAGGACTAACCCATCAACATACCTTGCCGCAGCACAGTGCCCTGCTCTATGCTGACTACAGTGTCTGCCTGTAGCAGATACTGGGTCTGATGAGTGCAGACGACTCTAGTCTTGTCCCTCAGCAAGCCATTGATACAATGCCTCAGCAGGTGTTTGGCGACTCGTGCATCCACTGCGGAGAACACGTCGTCCAACAAATATACATTGCGCTCCTGTAAAACAAGTAAACCCGTTAAAAGATTCCATCTCATTCAAGCTTGGGTGGCTCTGTAGGTTTAGCTCTGTTTTCTTTGGATGCATACAAACAGTGGCTTAGAAATGGTCAGTATATGACATTGATATGCTCACCTGGTAGACAGCTCTAGCCAGCGCCACTCTAGTCCTCTGTCCTCCACTCAGTGTGCTTCCCACCCTCTGCCACAGTGGTCAAGTCACCCGAAGGCAACACCATCAGGTCCTGAGTCAGGGCACAAGCCTCTAGTACTGCCCTGGACACAACACTGATATGTTGCTACTGTGGTAACTATTAGAGGTCGTACGGAACGAGGTGAAGCTTGGAGGGGAATAGTGGGTGTGGCGGGAGAAGTGTCGCTAT
>NW_026542595.1:194997987-195167935 GCF_028750875.1 Macrosteles quadrilineatus
AATGGATAAAATCGGTTACGAATGACGGAGGAGTTCAATGACAAACTTCGTGTTCACGTGTTAATTATATAGATACTATATACTTTACATTCTCCTATTTACTAGTGGGCTTATGACTATGATCTGAAAAACTGTTACTAAAACATGTAACATTATGAATCATAAAATCAACAAACTTTAGGATTACGCTACTAGCTTTTTGGTAGTAGGCCTAGGTTTACATTGCTTTGATTTTCACCATTTAGGCCTAGGGTTACAATTATTCTATTACCTGTTGTGAAACTTATGTAATATTTTTACAGATAATTTTGACAATTTAATGACGAACCTATAATTTTAAGAATTAGTTGTAAAACACAGCTAATGGCTTTAATAATTAAGTTGCAACTACAACATCACGATTAAATTTTGTATCCGTGTTTGAGAGCCCACTTTCATTTAGAATTTATTTGTAGAAATCATAAAACACAATTAATTGAACGTTGAACAGCAAAATACCAAACAATAACCTCTTAGAATGTATGTGTTATTCCCAGTTTCAAGAACAAAGGATTTATTAGTCTATATTGGTTTGCCTTATGATTGCCAGGTTCTTGAATAAAACTTAAATAAACGTGTACAATCATCTAGAACCATTCATGACATTCATTAGGTAAAGCGACATAATAAATATCCTCTTAATGATGTTACAATTGACTTTTAATTGCTTTGACATATGTAGCTATTATAATAGATTTTATAATAAAATACCAATAGCAATTGTAAAGATGAATAAAGATTCATACTGACGTTTTCAATTATGCTGGAGATAATCCGATAAATAACATCAATAATCAATCAATCAATCAATCAATCGGTGAGATGGGGACGCCACCTAGGTGCGTATTTTAACCCAAATATGAGTGAAGGATGAGTGTAGAATGGTGTGTGATGAATTGTGTAGCTTTATCTTTGTTTTTATCTTTGTATAAAACCCGGCTGAGGTTGTGGTGGTAATTTAAAATCGTGATTCCTGATTATTCTTGATCTTCTTTTTATGACATCAATATTTCCGGGCCTAATCCAAAAAAAGTTAAAGCAGACAAACATTAATTGTAAACAAAAAGCTACCATGAAGAATTAAAACATGTAAAAACATCAAAAAGTAGGCTAATTCAAAATACAAATGTTCACCACAGAAATTAAAATAGATTGGTGATTCAAGAAAGTTATCGCTAAACATTCTTCTTCTGACTATCATCAGAGAAGAGGAGAGCAATTTAATTATTTCTACTCCAGAAAAGTAAGATTTGCTCGAGTTACAATTTAAAATTTTACTACACTGCGTGATTGAAATCGTAAAATAATTTACAATTTAATGTAATACGAATTAATTGATTCTTAAAATCACAAAGATGTAAATAAGTCCTTTATATAATCAATAAAGTTAAGGAAGTAAAGCAATGGTTTAAGTAAGGGTACCCGTATGATGTGGACCTAGATTGTAAGGAATCAGTCAATTAAAAATAATCTCGGAGGATTAGGGTCTTTTGATGATATCTTAATCGTAGATCTGTTTAAGAAGTAGATACCAATCAATTTAGATTACAGAGTAGAAATATATAAAAATTTAAGTAGACTAATATATTAAGGGTAAAATATTATTTCACTGTTAAAATATTAATCACAATCAATATGATATTTTTAAGAGCATTTATCTTTTTTAAATAATTTTCTTGAAACTGCAATGGAATTAGAAAAATACTCGAGAAGAGAACAATTAATTATAAAGCATATATACAAAGTAAACCGTTATCGTCTGTCGGATGTTATAACTGTAAGGCAACTTGTACATAACGTATTGCCATAATAAAATAAGAGGGCTAAATTGAATTTAGTACTCATATGGATGTTATATAAAAAAACACCTTAAAATAATTATAATTTATAAATAACCTACTTAAAATAATTATAATTGATAAATAACCTACAGCCAAAAGTTTTTTTTTTTGTATTGGTTTTCTGTTTTGGGTAACATAATATTTAAGCTTTAAAATATTGGGAATTATAAACATTTTAGACAAACATGTAGTAACTATGGTAGACGTTAGTTTACATTTTAAATGTTATATAAAATGACTTTGTGTTAGTATAAAAAGAACTATTCAAAAAATTGTGCCACTAACCTTAAAGCTATAAGATTAACGACGAAATGTTCACTTATTGTTACTCAAATAGCTGTTGGTTATTTTTCCATCGATAAAAAGGAATATTTAGATAAATATGTTGCCTTGAGCGTAGTTTTGTCATATTTATTTAATTATAGCTTGAATCAACAATATCATAGCTTATTTAATAACGCCAGTAACTTTATATGTATATTTATATAAATTCGTCTCAGTGAAAGTTATAAAGACTATTTCTGACCATACTGTTTAGTTAATAGATGCACACTGACATTATAACATAATTTCCACAATATGCATGTTTTCGTTGAACCAGTAAAAACAACAAAATAAAACGCACAATACATGCAAACCTTTCAATCAGACATGGTCAGAACGTTACTGAGCAATCGACCAACTGACAATAAACAATAGTTCGTTCCACCGAACGATTTAAAAGTAGATTGTTCCCAGATCCACATTTTTACCTGTCCGAAAAAAAAATGCTGAAGCCAGAATGTATCCTTTGTGTATTTGACTCTTTTTTCAAACAAAATACTTTGAATCGTCACTTGGTTTCTCGTTTTGAGCTGAGAGATTTTCAATTGTGTTCAAAACACTAACGAGTGTCAGTTATTTTATTGTTCTTATACCTCTTACCTTTATTTCAATAACAGTGTTTTACCCTAAGAATATTAAACAAAAGCTTCTCCCAATGATTTCGCTGATTGCAATTCACTTTGGTACTATTAAATAGATTGAAATTTGTAAAAAAACTAAAAACTGTTCTTATAAAAGAAAGACAAACTTATTTTAACACTTACTTTCATGCTATAGGTTTTCCATATTGGTAAATACTGGATAATTATTCAGAATAATTAAAGCATTCGGTAAGATACAATCGTTAAAAAAATTAAACTATTTAGTTGTGTCAAATTTAGACCTAGTCAACAATTGCATTTAATCATATTAATCTTGATATAATTTATTCCTTCTGACAGAAAAACTATTACTGAAGGATATGTCATGAGGCTTACTATAACGCTATCAATAGTTAATTATTACACAATTATGTATGTATTAGTTTCCATAAACATAACCTAACCCATAGTCTTACGTTTTCTTATTTTTTACATTTCTTTGATCCAGACACAATGATTTATAATCAGGTTATTACTTATTTATATTTTAACATATTAAATATTTTATAGCTGGTAATAACAAATTAAAAATTCTATATCATTCTTTATTTAAAGAAAACTCTTTGCGTATTAGTAAAAAAATATTTATTTTTAATTTTAATTTAATTTATCCTCATAAAAACTTTTCGAACTCTCTATTGTGAATATGTTTAACTATTCTGCGTTTAGTTACTACATTTAATGAATATGAAAATCAAGTCCACTTACAAAGAACATAGATCATTGCATAAAGTGTATTTACATTTACAAAATCCAAAATATGTGACCACGTGTTGTTCATCTTTTGGTGGTTTCATTGTCAGACATGCAATTTCCATTTGAGAAAAAGAATTAAAGGAAGAAATGTCAGTTATTTTTGTATACCTCTCACTATTGTGTATGAAATTATTGTCATGTTAGTCGTTTATGAAAGATAAAATTTAAAAATCTATCCTCAATTCCTTCAATGATACTCATTAATCTTCTAAAATTCCAAATACGTGTTGACAAACAATTGAAATAAAAATTAGGTAAACAGTAATGGTGTATCAAATTTGTTTAGAATTTCATAAAAACGTAGTATTCCATATACATGTATTGATGTATGGAAGTGTAATTAAGTTGAAATTCATTTAATAGGAGACAAAATGTTTCGTTGAGAAAATCAAGACGTTAACATTACAACTGAGTGTAGATTGTATGGTGGGTCAATCACTCCCTGACATATGATAATCACTTTCTTAATTTTCGTAATTTATTATGTCCTATTACCGTGGTATAATATTATGGTGCTTTCCATTTTAACACATTATCATTAGTGTTTTGTTAAAGGATATTATACCATCGATGTGAACATTGTCATTAATTTGATTGACCAATAGCGCATTTTAAAAACTGGCCAATAGAGTGTTAAATTAAAAGTACTATTTTTCACAACATTTTGATTGTTAAACCCATTGAGTGGATTCCCTAAACCTATATTTATAAAAATCATCATCCAAAAACACTTATCTACCCATTATACAACCCATTATACGACCCATTATACAAAACTATTGTTTTAGAGAACAAAACAAATGTAGTTTTTATTATTTGACTGCTTTATATCGTTTAACAAAGAATTTTGCAGACTTTTGCAAAGCAATACATATCCTATAGCTATTGACTGTAGAGTATAAAACAGTTGCAAAGGACAAAGGCTTGGTTAGCCTATTTTTTTAACAACCTGATTCCCATTTGGAACACTGTTTTGTCCATAGTAAGCCATGGTATGAAACTTGTGTGGGAGTGTTTGAAGCAGAAACGAAGCTTTTACAAACCATTTTTTAACCGAAAAAAATTCCAGTAGAAGTTAAATGAATTCGGGTATTTGGAAGTGTTGTCATACAGGTATTTGGCTAATTCGTTGTTTGTTGCCAATTGAATTGTTTAGGTCATTATCAATGCAGTATGTAAATTTAGTTTCCCAATGACATTATAATAGTGTTTTTTTTCAGGCATGTCATTGTCATCATATATCATATATCAAGCATGACCATATTACATGATGAACAATATTAAGTAATTCAATTTGTAGTGCAGTTTTTGTGTGTAATTTAATTCCTTCCAACACTCATGTAGACCTAGAAATAGGCTGCAAGTTTTGTAACGCCAAGGGTAATAATCTGCAATCAATTGCTAGCCTACAACAGTATTTAGACCTCTGATGTATTAGCTCTTTGGCTTACATTCTCGATTGGATTTTCGTATTAATGTATTCTGCAATTGAGAACAACGTTGTTTCTCTGATAAAAATACATATTAAATTAAAGTGCCTGTGTGTTAAGTGTATTGCATGACTTTGTCATTACCATTAGTACAATTTTAAATATATATATATATATATTTTTAAAGTATGGCGGCTTCTTTTATCCTTGCACTTGCCCGTCCACACAGGCTATGAGCATGTGCGTGGAACTTAACCAAAAGTTTTTATATTTTTTATCCATTGCCTATAGATAAATATTAAATTTGGAATATGTTTTAAATAAGCCAGAACCAAAAAGATTAACTAGCAATTAAGTTAACGTTGTATTACTTTGCTCTCAAAGTACACAGAAATGAAAATTATGATCTTCAATGTTAATAGGATTACATTTTTTTAAATACACAAAACAGATAAACTAAGAAAATAAGGAAAATTAGGGTTTTATAGGCAGAGTCGATTTAAGAAACGTAAATATAGTCCTCTTGCTCGTCACTAATTTGACCCTTTGCGTATAACGCCCTTCTAGGGAGGGAGGTAGAAACCTTCATACGATTGCATTAATCTTCTCGAAATCTTTTTCTCATAGCCTTGTAGTTATTAAAAGTGAACGCCAATGGCATTTAAAACAGCCATGGCTTATTATTATTACTATCCCAAATGTTGTTTATGCGTTACGTTAGTAAGTGAAGTAACGTGTTAAGCTACTATTATATTTTCAAAAGTTCTATTTGATGGAAAACAAAAACTGTAAAACAAATTTCTTTAAATATTTGCGTATTACATACTCTTAGAGAGGCTCTTACATTGCGAAGTCAATGATCAATTGAATGTTTTTGAGTAATCGTTATCTTTCAAGGCATCCATACACTGTTATTAGAGCATTATATGTTACCATCTTCATATCACGGCTCATACCATATTCACAGTCACCATACCATACTCAATTAACCATACCTAATACATATATTACAATTTATTGATAGGTTTACAATCACTTTTTTATCACTAGTTGTTGATAGAACAAAACAGCTTATATAATCAATAAATATGACTATTTTATAATGCGTTTAGAAGATACGTTTGGGTTGATAGGGGTTGCCACTAGGGCAAGGCTCTATAAAATGCTGTATTCCTCATTTGAGTAGAAAAAACGTAAGTAATTTCAACCAAAGTTCTTACTGTAATTCATAATTTACCGTTCAATGTAACACAAAACGTAACAAGTTAAAACAATTTGAAATCATTGGCATAATACGATTAAAACGATAAACATTTGTTAGTACTGATATCATCAAATGCTCAAAATCAATAAAACGTAAGTTCCCAATAATAATGGTTCACATTAAAAAAGATTGCTTATTTGTGATGCCACATGAATAATAAAACTCCTTCTAAATCTAAAGCTATAAGGGGAGGAAGGTGGCAGTTTAAAAACGTTGACTAAATACCAAAACACTCGCCTTAGTTATGTTAAATAAAACACTGTCAGTACATTACATATAAATAAACAATGAGGTTACATTAACAAATGAATAAAAAGTAATCAGTTAAATCAGACAAAGAGTCATTTTTACAAAAAAAGTCCTTTACAAGTGCAGGATTATCCTAGATACGTTCTGTTAAATAATGTTCAGTTGCGAATCATTCCATGGAATTAATTGTTCATACGCTACAAGTGATTGCTTCGAAATGGAAAAACTAAAAAAAAAAGATTCTGTATTCTGTGCATATTTAGTTTGATCAGGTTAAGTAAAGTACCAGCGTTATAAATTAATTAATTTCTTTATCGCTTACTATTTTCTTAGTTTAATATAGAAACACTTTAGAAAGTGGATAAATACTTTATTTGCTACCCTTTAAAAAATATGATTATACAATAGAAATTTTTTTATCCAAGAAGATTTCAGTACTTAGTGTTATGACATCTATACACTTTTTTAGTATTAAATATTAAATATGTGTTTGTATCTCACGTGTTTTTTGGTTTAAAACATTATTATAATATTTAAATATAAAAATTCAGACACATCAGTTTCCATCTAATATTTTAAAACAATTTGTAAGATGCCTGTTATAATTGATTAAAATTCAGTTTTGTTAAAGAATTGGTATTTTATTACTGAAGGCTTGAAAACTTATATTATGAAAAAGGGTTAAACGCAGCTTCTACGTTGTTGCTTTTCAAAAGTTAAACTAGTAAAATTATTAATATTTTTGACAATTGTTTTCGATAAAGATTAAGACATCCAAACATTCCATACAACAAATTTAGAATCAAGCACATTTTAGTTTGTTATATTGTTTGCTAACTTTTAATCAGTAAAGCTTCTTATTCCAATCATTTATTTTGAATACCTTTCTCAAGCTATTTTATTTTAAGCATAACATGGTTAATTGGTACTTGGGAGAGATTTCTAAATTGTATCCATGGGCATGCTAAATATACATATTTATAACGACTGGTGTAGTTAAAAATCACATTTCGTAAGGATTATCTTTGAACATTGAAATATACGAACAACAGGCATGAATTCTCAATAAGTGTAACCTTAAATATATAGGGTTGGTAGCATTGTAGGGCTGTTTAATGGTTCGGAACTAGTGTTGAAATATTTGTAACATTAACTGTTGGCTGCTGTATCATACCACATAATATTTTGAGTTATCATTTGAAAGGTTTAATTTAGCTTATGGTTAGTTTTGAATAATCTTTATTTTTAAGGTCTAGTTTGTAAGAATTGATTAAGGTGCAAAAACTATATGAACTGTGGAATAATGTATCGTATAACCTAATGTTTATTTTATTAACTGTAGTTTTAAAGAGAACATCTAATAAGATTATTTTTAAGTCCGAGTAAAAATATTTATAAAACAATTAAGAAGGTTTAGCAGAATAATAATAATATGAAACGTGAAACCTTGTACTCTAAGCTTGCTTGGTTTAGCAAAAGAAATCTAGGTTTATTTGGTCCCATAGTATTTATCTATGGAATAAGAAATGTTCTTTCTGTATTTATTTTATTAAAACTTATATCTTCAAAATAAAATATCTTAAATTGAAAAAAAAATTAAGAATCACGTATTATAATAATATAATAGCATTTAAAAGGTAATATGGGAAGTACAAATGAAATATACCGCAAGTACAATTTATATAAACTAAAAGTCACAGACAACATGAAGAGAATTGTCAGAAAGCAATCTCAGTCTAATCAACATAGATGTTTCCACCTCATCATATACCTTTGCAACGAACCTCAGGTTTACTTAGGACCTCTGACCTCACAATTTGTATGCTTCATTTCCTAAATTTATGCTCATCATGAATTCCCTATTAATTCGACATAACTCTCTATGGTAGTTAGACATGTGTTTGCTTTTGAAACCTTGCACTGAATTATTTTGTAAATATACGGCTAGTATTTTAATCCAATTTTAAATACATGAATATTGTACAGTTTTTTTCTTTTTTATGATTTATGTCTGTTTAGTCTATAAAAATCACACCTTTGGTTTGTAGAGTCTCCTTTAGTCCCTGTTTATCATTGTCATGTGTTTTTTCCGATTTGATGAATTACATCCGACATAAATAGTATTAAATCTCGGCTGTGAAAAAAAATACTATAAAGATAAATATTACCATGCAATTTTAAATTTTACTGGCTATGTTGTAGGGATAAGATAGGAGACATTTTGATTATCAGAACAGGCATACAAAGATATTTTAATAGTTAAACAAATATATCCAACGACAAAACTATTGATGGCAAAAGGGTGTTTTAGGCATCATAAGATAAGAAAGTGCCGCACTTAATATCAAGTTTAACAATGCGACAAAGAAAGTTGAGACCTGAAGTTGGAATGTTTGATCTTCATAAAGATAAATAATGACAAAAGTGTCTTCGTGTTTTGCGGTCGTTAGCTGCAAGATGTCGTCTGTTTATAGTAATAAGTTTTTGGTTTATTTAAATTTTTTTCAATAACAGTTTACTGATTGTTTGTCTAATAATGTTTCGATGTTTATAAAGAATTATGTGGTTGTTAGATTAATGAAAACTATCTTTAAACTCAATCAAACTCTTACGCAAATTTTCAATGCTCAAACTATTTTCTTTATTATTGTTGGTCAACTGACCATAAAACTTATGACCATAGAAGTCTAAACTCAGAACGTGATTCTTACTTGGTTCTTACTTTTGTTGAATTTCCGATTCCAATTCTCTTATTTTCTAGAGATGGGCATATAATAGCAGTGAAGAAGTAAAAGAAAACGGTTATTAATTTTTGAACTAATTAGATTAACCAGGCTGGGAACTCGTTGGTGACTGTAGTTTAAGTTTCGTTTGCGAGTTGGTAGCGGTAGCCGGACTTCGGGCCCAAGGCAGCGATGTCGATGGTTCGAATCCTGATCACTGCCGTAAACATTTTATCAGTACAGTTCATCCATGTACCATACTGGCTCAATCCTTGCCTTGATTCGTTTCACGCACGGGCCCATAGTCTATGTTGATGGGTTAAAAGAGGTTAACCACTTTAAAATCAAACAATGAAAAGGCTCGTATTTAATTGTTTAAAAGCATATAATCCTATAATTGTGTTAAAATGAAAAAGGTCCGTGCAAATAAAGTGGTTATTAAAATTATTTTAAGAATTCAAATGATTTTTTAAGTTATTTTTTATTTACTGATTTTCCTCACTAATAAACTACTGACACAGTTTTTATTGAATTATTTACTTCCATGTTTTTTGTATAGTGGCTGATGTATATAACTAAACCCTATAATACGGATTTTTGACGTATATTTTACCATTACTGTCTTTATGAAGTATGTAAATATGTATACACAATAAATAGTAATGATTCGACTTACAAAATATAGGTTTAGTTGTAGGCTATACGAAAGAGAACTCATAATAGAAGTTTAGAATAGCTTGTAGTTAGAAGCAGTTGTAGTTTAGTGTGAAACACTTACGTTTAATAGTTTCAAAGTAACCTGAAACAGAAATAAAAATGTATTACAAAAGTTATAATTAATTCAAAATACCAACAATACAATCTATTTTATAAATGCCCTTAATCACCTGCAAGCCACTTGAATAATATAAATTATCATGCTAGCAAAATTTTAAAATGTATTTTGGCGAATTTGATTGTATATTTCTAGGTATATGGTCATTAGGTTTGATCACGAAATATCAAAGTTTGACATTTAGAAAGTTCACGAACTTCTGCCAAAATAGTGAAAGTAACTTTGAACGACCATGATAAGACATTGTCTACTTAGAAGAATGATCTTCGTAAAGACAATTTTCTTTATATATTAAGTTATTAAGTTATTTTAATGATGTATATACTAACTCCATGTGATACACTTAACTTGTTTTATTATTTAATTTATTTATTTGGTTAAATTAATCTATTTGGGAAACTCTTTTATCAAGAGAAAAATATGGGAAATGACTACAACAATTTTAAATGTGTGTTGGTTGTATCGATACTGGTCATGAAAATGTGATCTCGAATCAACAGCATGAACCTATCTTCTTTTACATGGGTTCAAACTTTGTGACAGCCAAAACTATTATTAATTAAATGAAAATTGAGTTGAACCTTAGTTGTCAATTACATACGTGATACTCGGTTGGTTTGTGTAAATTAATAGAAAACAAAAAGTACCTGAAGACTGAACAGTCCACATAGTAGGAATGTAAAATGTTTATTGTTTCGATGTATCGCACTATATTCAAGATAACATAATGAGCTTTCTTTAACAGGATGTATAGCAATATTCTTGCAATAGTATTTTTCCAAACCTTTGAATGTCTAAGTTGTCATACCACTTGAGCCTGATTAAATTTTATTTATTTTAAAAGTCGGTTTTTATTTATTAGCTTGTAAATGGTCTTCTATCTCCCCTTACTTCCAAATAGTTTAAACATTCATACAAATATAATCTCAATCAACCACTTTCACGGATGCAAATTTCGGAATGAAGATAATATTTTAAAAGAATTGATAAACCATAGTAATTGCGGGCAAAGTACAATGCTGTATTATTAATAATTGTTTTACGTATTTGCCTGTAGTGTATGCATACTTAATTTTCAACAGTGCTGAATGACTTTTCCCAAAGCATTAGGTGTTAAAAGATGTGAAGTGTATGATAAATGCGAATTAAAGGTCGAACAACATAGAATGCGTATTAGGAAATTGTATATTTACAAATTATTATTCATCATAAAGTTTTAGTGAATCCGTGGGGAATTTGGTTTAGTAAAATGCAGATTCGACAATAAGGGAGGACTGCCTTAAGAAGCTATAAGCAGTTAGTTTAATGCTCGAGCAATAAGCGTAATGGTTCACTTCCGTTTAAGCCCATTTGAAGCTGTAGAATAAGAAGTGTTATCTTAAATGAAACTGCTACATCCTAATATACTTAGCATACAGTTACTTTTATCGTTCACAGCATGATTTATATTTGAATTATTAGAAAAGTTAAAGATTTTTTAACAACATTGAATTTGATAATTACTGTATAATAACGAGATTAGTATATTTATAATTACACTTACATATTTTGAGAATTGATTTGCATGAGAAAAGCTTATGACAATGATCCATTATAAGATATATTATTTGACAATTCTGAATATGTTTAAACGAGAATCACAGACATATACTTAGAGGATAAATCATCAGCTATTGACATGAAATGACCATTAGCCGAACCATACGAAGTTGTGCCAAGTGCGTGAAGCCGGAAGATTTGAGTGTTTGTTGAAGGAAAGTTATACGCGATTTTTTCAGCGCCGCACGGAGTTCACCAGAGATCATGTCTTCAAGTTCTTCCTTTCTAATCAAGAATATGTTGTGGCTGTATGAATCACACAGTAGATTGAGTCATATCAGGATATGAGCCATGACTCAGACACCTTTCAAAGTAGTGTAAACACGTTAACAAAAATCCAAGGTTTGATGCAGTATTTTTACGCATAAGCTTTAATGCTACTAGGAGGTCACGAATTGTGGATATTTATAGGCATGCACTGTGGATGCGATACTCCCAAGTGTGGATTAAAGTCCGCACGAGTGAGTACTACGACTATCCGAAGTACTATCCTGATAATAAGACCAATTGTTCGTATATACCAAGGCAAAAGTCACTATAAACTGACTCCACTATAAACTGTAGGTCCCTTAGTTGTCATTAGCTGGATAGGCTATTAATTAACAGCTGTGTCTAAGGAATTTCGCCCTTAGTCACTAACAAGACTACAAGATCGTGCCACTCATCCTACACTGATCTCCATTCATACTTGGCTTAAAAAACCTACTTTGTATGGTCACCATTTCATTGAACAGTATTAAAAAGTATAAAAAAAGTAATGTACAAAGTGCTAACACTTCAATTCCAACGTATATTATTGCTAAATTCAGCCACATTTCTTATACAGTATTAGAGGGGATGCCTAATCATACTAGATGGGAAATAACATGTTAATTTTAAGTTGAAAACATGTAGCAAGGTAGCCGAGTGGCTTTAGCAATCAATTGGTATTTACAAAGCCCTTGTTAACCCTGAAAAAGCTGTAAGCTATTTATAGTTGAAAATCAGTGACAGATTTTCATGATCACTTAGCTTTTGATTGTAATTCCTGTCTGTATATACCAATCGAATTCCGTCTGTGACAAAACTCTACACTCAGTCATTCAAAACTAGTAACTTATTCATATTTGCCTTAACATTAGAACCAGTTGATTTCTTTAATGATCTATCCTAATCTGACATTATATGATAGACAACATAAATAAATAAAAACAAGCTATACATTTAAAACGCATTTTTCTATATCTCAGCGCTTTTATAAGAAAACCATCATAAGTTCAACATGTTTCTTTGTGTATTCAAGCTTCAGTAAATTACACCTATATGGGCAACCTATCCACTTCCTTGACCTTCCACTGAAGTATCTTGCATCATAATAGTGGTGAAGGCTGATCAGCAAATATCAGGGTTTGGCATTTTCAAAATTTACACAGTTTTTCAAGACTACATATAATAAAATATAAGTTGCTACCAATATGTTTTAAACTAAATGAGAAACATATTCACTTTTTCAACTTTTGGTGTATTTAATAAGTCATGCAAATAAAGTAATTTAACTTGTCTGCCGTAGATTTTAATCAATTATCCTATTATACTCAACTCTTCTATTTGTGAAGAAGGGCAACATATCGTACACTAGACTTCATTTACTAAGTTTAATTACCTCTCTAAGCCTAATTTAATTGAACATTTAAATTAATATAGCAATAACACTTACATGAATTTTTAAATAAACTTCTATGCAAATTGCATTATTCTGCAAGTAAATAGTTATGGCTTGTAAATTAATATATTACTGCTAAGCACATTTTACTAGCATGTGGTAATTTTCTGTCTTTCACCATATACTAAATTAGCGCAATGGTTTATCTATTATGATTGAGAAAATCTATACAAAGCTGTAACTAGTACATCCAAATGGAAGTTAACCTTCAGCAAAGAGTTCAGATGTCCATTACCAGATGCGCCAATTGATTGCACAACGAAGTTAGTCGAAGATAAATTGGCAGCTTTATGACGAATTGCATCTTGTTTCTGAATCGAACACACTTGGGATTCAACTTGTAAGTTATGATTATTAGAGACAATCATAAAATGATAAGAAATAAGAAAAATGTTATTCAAATTTATAAATAATAATGATCAAAATATACCCACAAAAATATTTTGTAGAAACTATTTTTCACTGTAAAATAAAAAAAGACCTAATAATAACAGTGTTACCACTACTAATATTTTTTGGGTTGGTAGGTAGAAAAATCCTATTATTTATTCTAATTTAATGCAATCGT
This sequence comes from Macrosteles quadrilineatus, assembly GCF_028750875.1. Taxonomy (NCBI): domain Eukaryota; kingdom Metazoa; phylum Arthropoda; class Insecta; order Hemiptera; family Cicadellidae; genus Macrosteles; species Macrosteles quadrilineatus. The sequence goes on from NW_026542595.1 coordinate 195,011,959, forward strand.
AACACTTACACTAATATGTTTAGTGTCCAGAATTAGGTAAGAGTAAACCATCCGTAAGCTAACATAGCGGAGTTAAGAAGACGACACTTCAACAATGTGGGCTAATGAAGAGAGAAATGGTCTCTTTATTTCCGAGAAGGTGTTACTCAACTCTAACTAACAACACTTTCTATTTTTGGTTGTTTTCAAAGAAGTGTATAGATAGAAATTAATTTTTAACCTAAGTCAAAACGGTTTAATTGATTTTTGAGTAGGAGTATAATTGCATTACTTAACTAATTAATTCAAATATTCATTATTCTAAGGAAACAAGTTTCAATAGAGCTTTGATTTTCGTCTTTTATATATATGTAAATTTTATATATAAAAACAGGCTATCTGCCTATCTCCAATACTCCAAAAAGTAGATACAATTTTGTTGAGATTAAGTAAGAGTTCGTGGTAAACCCACTTTGTACGTTAAATCAAGTGTCACATTTATGTGGTAGTGGTGTAATTGATGGCATTTGCGTCATCTGCATGTGGATTGGTTGGTATTTGGTTCAGTTATGGATAAACAGCAGTTTATAATGCGAGAATTTTTTTGAAACCGTAAGCTGTACATAATTACAGAATACTTTAAAAATTCAAAATCACCACCTTAAAAAAAAAAAAAATCTATTAAAATGATTCTTACTTACTATGTAATGTAAATGTTTATTGTTATGTGGGATATCACTACATAAAGTTACTTATGTTTTTGAATAATCTCTTATAAAATATAAACTCACTACCACCAAAAATTAAAATTAAACAAATTTTATCATCAACCTTCCCACAGTCTATTCTTATCATCAACCCTTATCATTAAAAGGTGGTGGGAGGAACTAAATACAGTATTTTATGAGTAAAATAACAAAAATTACGATAACTTATGGACCAAATTTTTATTACAGTTGTTGGTGTTTAACCACTTTGTATAGAATAATTTATCAAAATGGGTTGAGCAGTTTTTAGCCTGATTTTCGGGTTGTGTTTATGGGCAAATCACACAAGTTGCAACTAACCATATTAACTTATGACCGTAATTGTCATTTAAATGGGGGTTGTAACATTTCGTCAAAAGGACTATAAAATGGCCTACTATATTTTATTTCAAGTATGTCGAGCCGTTTATTAAAAGCTGATTTACCGTTATTATATGAGTTTTATGGTAAAATTGGAAATGAAAAAAACCTTGAGATATCGAAGACCCACGTACCAAAATTGATCAAAATCTAACCACGGTTGCGATCTGTATATCTGTACACATACTCACCCAAACATCACTTCAAAACCACATTTCCGGCCTCAAGAGGACCCAAAACGAATATATCTACTGCAAACATAAACTCGAAAATGTAGACGAAAACAATACTTTCTCCATATACTATGTATTGGGGAAGAAAGTAAAAAAGACCAGTTCCAAATATTCTTAAATATATTATGATTATATTAAAAAATAATAGGTGGCCAACTTGTGTAGTTGGACACCTGTGTGATATCTAAGTATAATTCCTAGTAGGTGAGTATCCGAATTTATTCAATGCAACTAGTCTATCCAATTGTACAACAAACTTTCTTGAGCAATTGACGCTTCTGTAAATGTACAACTACTCTGAACTACTCGCTCTTCAATATACCTAAGTCGACTTTCTTGTCTATTCACTAGGTGTGGCTTAGTAAAACAAGTTTTCAATTTGAACTAAAACTGGTTTGAATTTAGTTTTGTTTGAATCTTATATGTTTTCAGGTGAATTAATAACCACACAACTTAACTAAGACAATTTAACTACTGAGATTAAAGAATATTTTTAAATTTCAGTTAGTAAATATTATATTGCTATTAATTTAGCTACGTTATTAGTGGGAGAGTTTATCAAGGACATTTTATGTAATTAAATGTATTTGAATTTATACTAGGTTTTTTTATTTACACTACGTAAACAAATATTTTATCAATAAAGAAGACAAATATAAATAGGTTAAGAAACTATAACCATCGGTTAGTTTTTATAACACATCCCTAGCACCCTAACACCATATTTTCTTTGTCTTGGAAGGGATTGGTGAACTTTGTAAATGTCAAACTGTGATATTTGCTGATCGGCCTTAATCGCCACACATTAGGTTATAGGCTACTGCAGTGGAAGGCTACGGTAGTGGATATAGGTCGTAGCCACATTTAAGACGTATTTCACTTGATCTTGAATACAATGAAGAACCAGGGTCTGCTTAAATAAATGTTCCCTATATCGCGAAAAAAATTTCTGAAACCTTGAAATATCACAATACATGAGTTATTTCCAGTGTTTATAACTTTTTAGATTTGTAATACTGTATTGCCATAAATAAGCTATCTTAACATAGAGAATTAAATTTCCATGGTCCATCGGTTTCTTGGAATTAAATTGGTGACATTGTTAAAACGCACAGTGTAATCATCTTGGGTTTATTTAGTTTGGTTTAGTTATAAATTATCAAAATGTTTTGATACCTTACAATATCATAGTTTGTACTTGGTTTAGTGGCAACTGCCGCATCATCAGGTTCATCCTCTTCTTCGATTCATTATCAACTTAAAATTGAAAACACAAAAACACACGTACATATTTAATCAAATACGTTAAATTAATTCGATTAACCGTCGTGGTGCGTGCAATATCCATACTATTAACATTTTCCTTTAGACGTGCATAATCCCTTTACTGATTAAAATAGGCTAAACAAGCAAAAATAATAAGTAAATAAATAACACTAGCGTTATGGGTTGCCATGATGGTGACTGAATAACAACGAAATATAAACAGAAAATCGAAACGAATTGAAGAAATTCCAATTACATGTTTTTATTTCCAGCATGGAGTCTTTGACTATTAATACAACAACTAGACATTCCATCCCCATGTTAAAGTTGTAGCCAGGTTTTTAATAAAATTTGTCTTAGTTGATGTGAGCCACCTACAAATTGCGCTGATCTAAATTACTGATTTCTGCCGATTACACGATGGTTTTTACCAAGTCAAACTGATGGAATTACTTATTATGAGCTATAGGAACTGTTGTGACCCAGCAACTATGTTAGTAGCAAAAAATAAGGTACAAAATAGAGTTTTAGACACTAGTGCAATCTGTGACTGGCTCACACAACTACGTTCTTTTTTAGTAAAAAATTGGCGACAGCTGATCCATAAAGATGGGATGTCTTTTTTTGTATCCAATAGTCAATGATGGAGTTAAAAATTACGTATTTGTAATAGTACATCACATATTTTTTTATCACTGGACTACCATTAGTTTTATTAAATTCGCGTGTGTTTTCAATTTTAAGTATGTGACGAACCGTAGAAGATGACGATCCTGATGATGTTGTAGCTGTTACAAACAAATTAGTTCAACCAAGGACAAACCATTATATTTACAATTTAAAGCAATATCCAGAAAAAGGATGATGAATTCTGATATAAATCATCAGTTTTAAATTTTTATATGGGGCGATACCTAGGTGCGCACCAAGATGTAAGTAGGGTGCACACTGCGTATTTCAACCCAAATTTTATGTGTGAAGGAAAATTTTAGAATGGAGTGAGATGATCTGTCTAGTTTTGTTACTGACTTGTTTCAGCTGGTTTATCTGTCAGGATCATATGCTTCCACGGGATTGTCAGGTGATCACATTAAACACTTAGCTACCCAACCAGTTGGTAATTACCAGTTCCAGTAGTGATTGTTGAATCGGAATAAATGTGTGACTAAAAATACCTGCCTCTTAATCATACGAGATATCCTGGAAATACATGATCATGTTAAAGTGTCCTTGAGTGGTTTCTTAGTCATGTCTTGTTATAGCTATGACTCCATCTGACGTGTCAGGGCGAACTCTTTTGACACGATATAGTCATTATTGGCTGGGTGGATCACCATTCTCCAAGTACTTGCTATCCGAAGCAAGAATGGTGAAGAATGCCTACTAAGGCATGTCACGTTTTCCAGTGTGTTAAAGAAGCATAACAGATTTTTTCGAACCCTACCTCATGTACTAGTTACGTAATAAGTTATAAAGAAATATAATTTTTTCAGTGTTTTGTGTTGCTGAACATGCTTGAAATTGCATAGCGGAATGTGAGTTTGATTCCAGATTGGTTTTATTTCAATACAGTATGTTAAATAACTGCTTGATCAGCATTGTACGGGGTTATTAAATTTACGGAAAGTAAAATACAAAAAACGTCTTCACTTAAAACATATATTTACGATTATACTGTTACTCACAAGACGGTAAATATACAGAAAAGATGGTAAGTGGTGATCGATTTCGATTCGACCCTCCAATCATCATCAGACCCAATAGGCGAATGCGAGTGTTGGAATTGTTATCAGAAATAAATATGATATTTTTAAGGAGATAGTGTAAATCCGCTAAATGGTAAATCCGCTTGTGTGAAATGGTAAATGGAAATTCGCTTAGTCTACTGGTTTCTGCGGTGGGGGTATTTTTACCATTTACTGTTAGTAAATGTTCAAACTATTGTTTATAAACGTGCAATTTCTGAAAGAAGGGTATCTAATAGTTTACGAAAGGTTCTATGCATTATTGCATAACCTAAGAAATAATGGAATGTTAGGCAGATAACGTCTTATAACAACCACTAAACACGAAGAAACATTTATCATTATTTATCTTTATGAGGATCAAACTTTCGAACTTGATGACTAAACTTTGCTTTGTCGCATTGTTCAACCTTATTAAGCGCGGCACTACCTTATCTTAAAATGCCTAGGCGTAACTTATCACAACTTGAACTTAACTTTTAACTGATAGTTATAATAAATATGTCTTTAATGCATACTAGTCAAAATAATTTCTGTTTCTTCTTATCAATTCAATAGAGTCATTTTCATTTACTATATTGGGTCGTTGAAGGTAACACAATAGTCAAAAATAAAAATATATTTTTTTTATAATTAATTCTAGTTAAAAATTTTATCCTGAATCCATAGATACCAAATATGTTATATAATAAAATTTAATTGATAGATTTTTGTCATTTATTATAAATCTTGCACAGCTGTTTCAGTCATCGCATGACAGCCACTATCGCTTTACTGTATATGCGATTTACCTAAAATTTTCTTTTTTCTTCGTCCGGTACATTTTTTGACACATTTATGAACCGATTTTAATGAAATTTTTATAATAATAATAGGAAGTGAAATTACAAAATTATTGATACAACCCGAGTTTTAGTTATTTTTAATTAAAAAACAGGATAAAATATTTATGTTTTAAAAAAAAAATTCCTAATAAAATTATTTTTGAATTTAGAACAAAAGTGGTTCCTATTATCGTTGAGGAAGGTGTGTAAGACAATGTATAAAAATTTCAGGTTGCTAGGATACTTTTTAAAGAAGTTAAGTGTACCTAAAAATTGTGAAATTAACATGGACGGGATAGGGACTACTGTGTTACCTAGATTGTTGAGTTTGATTAAGTATTAATATGAACAAGCCACGTTTGACATAAAAAAAATTATGAGGAAATTACTTTAAATGTATTGATAAAATATGGATTTATTTAACCACGATTTATTTATCAGAAAGGGAGAAAAGGAGGTATTTCATTAATATTTTAGGAATTGATATTTGATCTGAGCCCAAAGAACCAAGAATATATTTGAACTAAAAAGAGTCGTGAACAATAGAAAATATATATGCTACAGCCAAAGTATACATCACAATGCATTGGTGCTTTATAATAATTGGCATTCTATATAATCATTAGGCAAAGTATGAAATAGATGATAACGATAGGATTTTAAACATTTTTTAGGCATTTTGTATAATACTTAGGCATTCTATTAAATGTCTGAAGGTGTGTTGCAAAGTAGAAAATAATTAGATTTGTTAAAAAAAACTTCTATTTAATACGATTTATTTATTTTGTGTGTAGTTAAGTGAGGTTGGTAAATTTACATTAGTATTTAGGTTATTTATATTAGATACATAAATGCCAAGCAGAAGTCCTACAACAGAGTATTATATACTTTGCCTACAATATATATTATTAGATACATAAATGCCAAGCAGAAGTCCTACAACAGAGTATTATATACTTTGCCTACAATATATACATTTATTAACAAAACCAACCACAGGTTAAATGGCTACTATGTAATATACTCGATCTTAATAAAGTTAAAGTTATAATTATAACTATAAAAAAAAAATTATAAAAAAGATATAAACAAAATAATAATTTAATTAACATTAATTAATTTGATTTAACAAAAAATTATAATTATTAATATAATTAAAGTTTATGATATCTTAATAAACTGAACAGTCTTTATCAATATTATGATTTGAATATTACTTAAACATAACGAATAACTAATGTGGTAATGATATGATAGTATAAGTATATATTCAAAACAAACTAATTAGAATCCAGTTGATTCATAGCTATTTACGTAATAATTGATTTTATAGCACCAAAATTGCGTTTTATGACAAATAATGGCTAAACGTACCTCATCATACGATCTATATAATATAAGATACATGGATAATCTGACGAGGTACATACTATCAATCATTAAAAATTAATAACAAATACTTTAACACTTTGAACTATCGTTACATACATAAAATGTAGGAAACGATTAACTTTTAAAAACCATGTGGTCAGAGGTCCTAAGTAAACCTGAGGTTCATTACAAAGGTATATGATGAAGTGGAAACATCCATGTTGATTAGACTGAGATTGCTTCCTGACAGTTCCCTTTACTGTTGTAAGTGTCCTACAGTATATTTTACTAAAATTTTTTCATTATTTTGTTATATTTATGTTTACTAAGAATATTATCGATTATAGTTCTTATATTTAATCTTACTAGAGGTCGTCCAGAGGTCAAAGCTTGACCAAAAATATGCAATGTACAGACTTCTCTATTTTCACACCACACTGCAAATAAAACATCTGATTGGAGTTTTTTCAATTGTTTTTATTGTATGTTTATATTTCGTTGTTATTTCGTCACCGGAAACCCATAAGATCCATGTTATTTTTTTAATTTTTAATTCATTTCCTGTACTTATTGTTTAGCTTATTTTAATTTATAAAGGCATTCTGCACATCTAAAAGAAAATACGTTTTCAACAGTATGCATAGATATTCCCTACGTTGCAAACGAGCTGAGAAAAAAAGGTTTTAAAGAAACATGCTTGCCTATTAATATATAGATAGATTTACTGATCAGTCTTATAAATAAGCTCACTGATAAACATTTTTTACTAGCTAAAACAGTGCATTAATTTTTACCCACCTTGGCTTTAAAAACAAAAGGCATGGTGGTAAAATACAGGTATTTGAGTATTTTTGATTATATTACTCAAAATACTGTTCATGGTATTCATGAATAGTTGGTCAACACTCTTTATCAATTAGTAGTAATAATATATGGTCAATATTTGTATAAATTATATGTATTACATATTTTAAGTAAAATACTATCTACGATTTATGAAATAATTAATCGTCTTAGTGCAACAATTGGAAGAACTACTTTATAAACCAATGTTTTGCTTAAAAAATTACAGTTCATTGTAATTTAGTTGACTTCAGAAATAAAGATACGCGTGTGAAAAAAAAAATACTTAGGCTCGAACTAGCATCCAAGTAAAATACAAACTCAAATTAATAAGTCAATCTTCAAACCACCATCACTGCGAGTTTTAACACAACTACAGGAATGAACAGGAAATATTGTTATAATAGCACTACATATTGCGTCCAAGATACTACTTTGTATTATACAGCAGCCAACAGTGTTATGCTACCGATAAATCTACTCAAGTTCCAACCCATTGAACAGCCCTTAACCAGTAACAACCCCTATACATTTGAGGTTATACGCACGACCACTGTTTTTTAGTCTGTCAGATTTATGGATGTATGCATATTCTAGTAGAATATCTGTTCTTTGTACAAAGTTAAAAGCATAAAAAATGTATTTAAAACTAAAATTTAAATATATTATCAAGTTTGCGACGTAATATTACTAAACGATATCATTCTGTACCTACTATTGCTATAATGAAATGGTTAACTAAATGAGTTTTACTATGTCATTTTAAGAGCTATTATCAACATAAGGCTTCATGCTTTTTGTGAAATAATGTGTTTAATGATTTGATCATCATCACAAACTAGCCAATTGGAACTGCGTGATAATGCATTCCTATATTGACATCACTTTTTATATACTTATTACATAAACAAATGCCTAATAAAACTGAAATGGAAAAAGAACTTTTGAAAAAAAAATGTAAATCTATATTATTTATTGTTAATTAACCTACTTTAAACATTAGCGAGTATACAGACAATAATCCATAGATTGTAATCAAAACTCTGCATTCAAGGAAAATTCTCTTCTGAATACTAAGAGCTAACAAAGAACAAAATTTACTGTAATACAAGTCGTGATTTCAAACGTCTAATATTGTAGTGCAATGTTATTATTTTGTTGATTGGCTCATTTATGATGATGTAACTATTAAAATGTTCAAACGATTTTCGTGAATCTTTTTCTTATAGCATTTCTTCATTGAATTGATACATTATCATAAATAATTTTATATATAAAGTAGCATTATCGATATCGTTGATTTAACAGAAATTATTTATAACTTATCATATGATAAACCTCTGATGTTCTATTGGAATTGGCTTGATATACTGTATGTGTTTCATGAAGGGAATTATATCATTCCTCAATGTAGAATGTTTAAATACGAGTTTCCAATCGAGAGCTACATCCTGAGGGGTTATAAATCAGTCGACTGAATGCTGGCCTGGTAATTGATTTTAGATTATTGCCTTTAGCCTACACTAAATTTGGAGGTATTTATTCCACCGATCACTTATTACAGTGAAAATACGACTGTATGGAATAAAAAAATTCCTTCTGTTATTTCTGTGTTTAAACCGTAAGAATACTAGTATTTATTGATATTTAATCAATATAGTTTAAGGCTGTAAGTGCTTAGTAAAATTAATTTTGTTGACAGAAAGAAAACTCTCATTTGAACACTTGTGTTGAGCTTATGGCACTCCTTAAACAGACTTATTAAATACAGTAACTGTTTTTTATTCAACGATAATTACATTTTCGAAGTATAAATTGCGTTAGGAAGTACCAAAATGCTTAGGGAAGCGGTCCAAACCCATATGTGTCCTGGATGTACCATAAAACGATAAAACCAAACCCGTCTCTCCCGCATCGAAATCCGAGACACTAACCCCTTGGCTAGAAACACATCTATTGACTGCAGATCTGGTACTTCAGCTCAGGTTGCAATATGAACTAGGATCTGAGGACTCAAAACATATCTTGTGTTAGTTTTATAGACAACCTAGGCCACAAAATGTCCATGTTTATCTTTTTGGTGGCCAGGATACAGTCAATAAATATTCTGTTAGAGTGCCTATCTCAATAATTCTATCGCTACAACACTTTAAATATTGAAAAGTAAATTACAGACATACTTTTCAATATTGAATCTGCATATGCTATAAAATTCAATTGAATTAACCAATTGTATGAGTTAGTTTATCAAACAAGAACTATCATCAATGCATAAGTACAATACTATAAAAGACCTAAACGGATATATTTCCCCTGGGATTAGAATTTACACGATAATCTGTTAAAAGTTTTGTTTCTATTCAAAACAAATACCAGGACTGGTCCCATATCCCCTCATGGATTTCTATAGACAAAACATTGTGCAGTAAAGGGATTAGATTGTTGTCCATGGGTAGGCTCAGCAAGTATTGTATTTAGTTTTGTAGCATTGTTGGCGGATGAAAATCGTTTTTGGTATATTAAAATTAAACACAAAATATTATCCAATTATTGTAAAACATTTTTCGAAATCATGTAACCATGATTATTACCATTTAAAGTATACTTAAGCTATCTTCATGTTTGTGTTGTTTATTCCGAATCACGTTGACAATAATATTGTAAAAAGGTTAAAATACCTGTAACTGCCTCGTGATTCTTCTGCTCTTATACTGGACTACGAACTGGATTACGCGCGTAGTCCAGTATAGGAGCAAGGGAATCACGAGGCAGTTACAGGTATTTTAACCTTTTTACAATATTTAAATTTTTAATTTGTAACTGTTGTGTAAATATTCAAAACTGTCATAAATCAAATGGTAGTGTATGAATGGTACCAAACTAATAATTTAGTTTTTTCTTCGCAACTTTAACTATTCAGTAGTGTCTAAAGAAAAGGGTTTTGTTCTATTTGCAGATTTAAAAAATATTTCTGATGACAAATTTTTTGTAAGAGAACCAATTTACATAAACCGATTTTATTGCAATAACAAGAAAGCTATAGACATTCCAATCAGGATAAACTGTTTCAATGCAATCAACCGACTGTCAATATACGATAGTTTCATTCCAGGAAATGATTTCAAAGTGAATTGTATTCAGAATGAAACGTTTCAGAAAAATGCTAAAAGTGGAAAGCACTCTTTGTTGAACTGTAACTTTGTCTGGTTTAATAAATTACGTTTGACCTGTCAGTTAGTTGTTTCAGTTTTAAATGAACAATTCTAAATCCTGTTATTATAGAAAAAAAACACATAGTATTTTATGTGTTGAGATAATATCTATTTACATTTAATTCAAATCCAAAATAACCACATGTATTTCTATAAAAAACAATCGCCATCTGAGAATTAGGTTGCTCAGAGAAGGTTAAACTCTTGTCCTTCGAAACTTTTTAATATTGTTAACCGGTCATATTTTTGGAATAAATCTTAAACTAAATCTTTAAAGCCATTCAAAAATTATTAATTGTTAGCCACCATGGTTAATTTTTAAACTGGAACACTGTATTTTATGTTTTTTTTTTATATGGATGCATTTTTATAACTAATTTAGTCCTAACATTATTTTTCCCGCTAATACTTGATTCGAGGCTGCAGGTTGCTGAACTTAAATATAAAAAACGCTTAAAATCTCATTTACATTCTTAAAAAAAACATAAAAAGTAAAAGGAGTTCCATAATGAATTTGGAAGTCAGCCGCCCAATAAGAAAAAGGCAGTATTTTTTTAAGTGGAATTTATATTTTCTAATGGCAAGAAATCAGTTATAGGTATATTTTCTATTAAACAGTTTATGAGATACCAATGGTGACACAGTTAAGTTTTTAACCACGTTTACTATTCGGGAGAATTAATAGCAGCCTGTTGAATTTAAAATATACAAACGAAGATAACTCTACAACAGGTTAAAAGTCAGACTACTACATATTTACATAATTATTACTCTAAGGGAATTTATGAATATTTAATGATAATTCAAGCCAGTGTAATCTTTCCATGGAAAAGATTTGATCAAACTTCACCCCCCCCCCCTTTTACCAAGCCAGTGAGTAGAGAAATGTTTTGCTATAATTCTCTTAAATCACCAATCGCTTTGGATTTCCGTAGAAATATTTTACATTATATTATTATAATTAGTAACAGTTGTTGGTCCCTTTATCAAATCTTAAAAAAGCGAAACTTTAATAAAATAGCTACAATTCTACATTATACATAGTTTATTGTAGTCAATACATTTGAATAATAATGTTCAATTAAATATTCTTACTATAATGGAGTATCCAATGCCAATAATGGTCATATTTCTTACTTCGTGCTTTAAAACTTTAAAACATTATAAGCTATTTCGGATTTATTCACTTTTTCTAAACATTGTCGTGGTTTAGGTACATGATTCTATGCTGAATATTTCCCTAGATAGAGTTAAATAAATTACTTGATCATTTTTATGATTTATTTCAAAGATTGTACATAGCTGCTCACTTAGTTTTGCAGTAAATGCATGGTGTAGCGATACCAATTTTTTGAAATTGAGTAGTGTACCATTCTGTATCAAAGTTTAACCTGTTATCCTAATCAAAGGCTGATTAAATAATTGCCCCGTGTCACAACCACAATTCCTAACCAACTTTGATGGAGTTTTTTTAGTCATTGAACAAACTAGATTACTATAATAAAGTTAGGCTTAACCTAATGACAAATAATTATCATATAAATAGTCAAGATCATAATTTGGTTTCATACTATGAGGACCTGATTAGTTGGTGTCAGAATTTCAGATAAATTTTTATTTCCAATGATTGAAAAGTAGGAATTCATGAAAACCATACGGTAAACTTTGACAACTAATTTAAAAAGAGCAACGTGTTTAAAAGAAATAGTTAGACTTTCAATTGTAAAAATTTAGTTTTACCGTTGAATAAATGTTCTACTGTTGGTAGCCACACGTGGTTAAAACAGATTTGCCTTAGAACTAATACGATATAACCATTTATAAGATGAAACGATTTCCAAATTAATTTTAGTAGTCTTATTAAGCTCTATTTTGTACCAAAATCTATAACAAAATGGTATTAAAATATAAATAAGAGTCTTGTTGTTCTTCACTGTAAATAAGAACTAGCTACTCTAAAGGCTCGTTTATAACGGTTTAAAATGTAAAAGGGAGTTATATTTGTAAAGGATGTTGATATTTGACGGTATTAGGGTGTTGATAAATAAACCCTTAGTCAGCCAGAACTATTCGATTCATTATTACAACCCTAATTAAGAACTTTAAAGAACTTTAAAGTATCACACTTTATCATAAATAATTTTATATATAAATCCACAATTTTGCATATTCATGTAATTATCAAATCCACTATAGTGGAACGATATCAATCGATACCGTTGATTTAATGGAAATAAGTAATAACTTAATATATAAACGGCTTAATAACTTTTTAACAAAATCCGTTAGAAACTTCAAACCTTTCACATCAACTTACATGTATAAAAACTACTTTTTCCAAGAATTATAATTTTTTTACCTCTACCAGGGGACGACCCATGAGGAGTAGGTACATAATCTTTAATGTAAGCATAGGTTGATATGCACATCATTTTAAAGGTCTGGTCAAGTGGAGTTCATTGCCAGAAACCGCGTCAAAAAAAGTTCATCCATTACAAAATGGCGGCTGTCCAAAGTTTTTGTTGAATATACCTGCACATGCCTTACTATTGGTAAATACTCGTATTAAACACTATCTTGAAAGCTGAAACTGCATTTTATAGTCAACTAGCTCATAGACTAATATTATTCAATCTTCAAAACAAATTTAAACGGGTTTCAGATTTCCCGGCAAATTTTGAATATGAGTATTTACCAATTCTAAGGCCTCTGCTAGTATTCCGCAAGAACTTTGGACTACCGCCATTTTGTAACGGATGAACCTTTTTTGACGCGGTTTCCGGCAATGAACTCCACTTGACTAGACCTTTAAGATGACGTGCATATCAACCTATGCTTACATTAAAGATTATGTACCTACTCCTCATGGGCCGTCCCCTGGTGAAGGTCAAAAAATAGTAATGCTTGCAAAAAGTAGTTTTCATACATATAAGCTGATATGAAAAGTTTGAATTTTCTAACGAATTTCGTTAAAAAGATATCAAGCCGTTTCCAGACTTTTTTGTCACCCTGTATAATGCACCTCTGATGTTCTATAGCAATTGGTTTGATATGTGTTTCATGAAGGGAATTATATCATTCCTGGATGTAGAATGTTTATACGAGTTTCCAATCGAGAGCTACATCCTGAGGGGTTATAAATCAGTCGACTGAATGCTGGCCTGGTAATTGATTTTAGATTATTGCCTTTAGCCTTGTACACTAAATTTGGAGGTATTTATTCCACCGATCACTTATTACAGTGAAAATAGGACTGTATGGAATAAAAAAAACATTCAATCAAATCAAATCAAATCATCTTTATTTTTGCACAGAAAAAAACTGTATAATAGCGTCACAAGAATCTTAATAAACTAAATTATAAAACTAAATTATAAATGCTGTTAGAACTAAAACGTAACTGAACAGTATCTTAATTCGATCGGCAACTTAATTCTGTTATTGCTGTGTTTAAACCGCAAGAATACTACTATTTATTGATAATTAATACAGGTTTAGGCTGTAAGTACTTAATAAAATTAATTTTGTTGACAAAAAGAAAACTCTCATTTGAACACATGTGTTGAGCTTATGGTACTCCTTATACTGACTTGTTAAATACAGTAACTGTTTTTTATCAACGCTAATTATATTTTCGAAGGATAAATTGCGTTAGGATGTACCAAAATGCTTAAGGTAGCGGTCCAAACCCATATGTGTTCTGGATGTACCATAAAACGATAAAACCAAACCCGTCTCTCCCGCATCGAAGTCCGAGACGCTAACCACTAGGCTTGAAACACATCTATTGACTGCAGATCTGGTACTTCAGCTTAGGTCGCAATAAGAACTAGGATCTGAGGGCTCAAAACATATCTTGTGTTAGTTTTATAGACAACCTAAGCCACAAAATGTGCATGTTTATCTTTTCGGTGTGTAGGATACAGTCAATAAACATTCCGTTAGAGTGGTAGTCTCAATAATTTTATCGTTACAACTCTTTAAAATATTAAAAAGTCAAATATAGACAGACTTTGTAACGTTTAATCTGTATATGCTATAAAATTCAATTGAATTAACCAAGTGTCCAAGTTAGTTTACTAGCCACAAAAAAAAATCATCATCAATGCACAAGTACTGTAAAAGACCTAAACGGATATATTTCCCCGGGGATTAGAATTTACAAGATAATCTGTTGAAAGCTTCGTTTCTATTCAAAACAAATACCAGGACTGGTCCCATATCGCCATATGGATTTCTATAGACAAAACATTGTGCCGTAAAGGGATTAGATTGTTGTCCATCGGTAGACACAACAAGTATTGTATTTAGTATTGTATCATTGTTAGCGGATGAAAATAGTTTTGGGTATATAAATATTAACACAAAATATTATTTAATTATTGTAAAATATTTTTCGAATCCATGCAACCATGATTATTACCATTTAAAGTATACTTAATCTTTAATTTTTAATTTGTAAGTGTTATGTAAATATGCTAAACTGTCATAAATCAAATGGTAGTGTATGAATGGTACCAAACTTATAATTTAGTTTTTCTTCGCAATTTTAACTATTCAGCAGTGTCTTAAGAGAAGGTTTTTGTTCTATTTGCAGTTTTTAAAAATATTTCTGACTTAAATGTTTTTTTAAGAGAACCAATTGACATAAACCGATTTTATTGCAATAACAAGAAAGCTATAGACATTCCAATCAGGCTGCTCAAACTGTTTCAATGCAATCAACAGACTGTCAATATACGATAGTTTCATTCCAGGAAATGATTTCAAAGTGAATTGTATTCAGAATGAAACGCTTCAGAAAAATGCTAAAAGTGGAAAGCACTCTTTGTTCAACTGCAACTTTGTCTGGTTTAATAAATTACGTTTGACCTGTCAGTTAGTTGTTTCAGTTTGAAATGAACAATTCTAAATCCTGTTATCATAAAAAACACATATAATTTTTTTATATTATTTTTATTTACATATAATTAAATCCAGAATAACCACATGGATTTCTATTACAAAATTTGGCATCTGAGAATTAGGTTGTTCAGAGTAGGTTAAAATCTTGTCCTTCGAAACTTTTTCTAATATTGTTAACCGGTCATATTTTAGGGCTTTAATCTTTAAAGCCATTCAAAATGATAAACTTTTGGCCACCATGGTTAATTTTTAAACTGGAACACTGTATTTTATGTTTTTTTTTTATGTAAATGCATTTTTATAACTAATTTAGTCCTAACATTATTTTTCCCGTTAATACTTGATCGAGGCTGCAGGTTGCTGAACTTTAATATAAAAAACGCTTAAAATCTCATTTACATTTTTCAAAAAACATAAAAGTATAAGGTGTTCCATAGTGAATTAGGTTAAAAGTCAACAGGTTAAAAGTCAGACTACTACATATTTACATAATTATTACTCTAAGGGAATTTATAAATATTTAATGATAATTCAAGGCAGTGTAATCTTTCTCTGGAAAAGATTTGATCAAAACTCCCCCTTCCATTTTACCGAAGCCATCGAGTAGAGAAATGTTTTGCTATAATTTTCTTAAATCACCAATCTCTTTGGATTTCCGTAGAAATATTTTACATTATATTATTATAATTAGTAACAGTTGTTGGTCAAATCATAAAAAAGCGAAACTTCAATAAAATAGCTATAAGTGTACATTATACATCGTTTATTGTCAATACATTTTTTAAATAATGTTCAAGAAAATATTCTTACTATAATGGAGTATCCAATACCAATAGTTATGGCCATATTTCTTACTTCATGCTTTTAAACATTATAAGCTATTTCGGAATTATTCGCTTTTTCTAAACATTGTCGTGGTTTAGGTACATATTTTTATGCTGAATATTTTCCCAGACAGAGTTTAAAAAAATGATCATTTTTATGATTTATTTATAAGATAGCACATAGCTGCTCATTTAGTTTTGCAGTTAATGTATGGTGTAGCGATACTAAATTTGTGAAATTGAGTAGTGTACCATTCTGTATCAAAGTTTAACCTGTTATCTTAATCAAAGGCTGATTAAATTATTTCCCCGTGTTACAACCACAATTCCTTACCAACTTTGATGAAGGTTTTTTTAGTCATTGAACAAACTAGATTACTATAATAAAGTTAGCCTTAACCTAATGACAAATGATTATCTTATAAATTGGCAAGAGCATAATTTAATTTCATATTATGAGAATCTGATAAGTTTGTGTCAGAATTTCAGACACATTTTTATTTCCAATGATTGAAAAGTAGGAATTTAGAAAACCTTAGGTAAACTCTTACAACTATTTTAATTTACTAAAAAAAAGAGCCACGTGATTAAATGAAATAGTTAGACTTAAAATTGTGAAAATGTAGTTCTACTGTTGGAACCAAACGTGGTTAAAACAGATTTTCCCTTGAACTAATACGATATAACTATTTAGAAGATGAAACAATTTCCAAATTAACTTTAGTAGTTTTAATAAGCTCTATTTTGTACAAAAATCTAAAACAAAATGGTATTAAAATATAAATAAGAGTCTTGTTGTTCTTCACTGTAATTAAGAACTTGCTACTGTAAAGGCTCGTTCATAACGGTTTAAAATATACAAGGGATTTACATTTTTAAAGGATGTTGATCTTTGTCTGTAATATGGTGTAGATAAATAAACCCTTAGTCAGAACTATTCGATTTGTTATAACAACCCTAATTAAAAACTTTAAAAAATACTTGTTTGATTCAAAGCAACTCGTATTAATCAAGCCAAACAATCAATAAAAACAATAAAAATTAAAATATTTTCAATACAGTTATGGAGCTAATTATAAAAATAGAAGAAGTCAATTAAACTTTACCTCCGATACTCATAGTATGTGTAACTATAATAACCAAAATGGTTATTACTAATGCTTACTTTCCCTCCTGAATCCACTTTCACTAATTGGTCTGTCTTTGTTTAACAAGGTTAGCTGTTTGTATAACAATATGAAATGTCCCAGGAAGGCTAAATGTCTTCGGTGGACTTTTTAAATCTTTAATTCATAAAAATGACGCTTTCTCTCTAGAGTAAAAGTGTTAGATAACTCTAATACAAGATAGTGAATAAAAAGCCAAATGCATAATCGATATGAATAATACAACTAAGTTTATATTTATTATTGTCCTCCTTATTTTTTGCGATTGATATCAATCATATGATCAACTTAATAACAATCTAACAGCCACTTCGGACCGGGGGACTCCCATTCTATGAGGAGCCATGTTGTGCGTCAAATAAAAATAATATGTTTGGCCTTAATTGGCCATAAGTTTTTCTATATGTGATTTCTTTTTCGACAAGGTATTGAGTTACATTTTTTGTTAGTTCCATTGTTTGAACCTACTGTTTGTTCTACTATATGTTCAATTAATTTTATATTGTATTACATTTTGATGTTTGCACTGTACGGGGGAAATAAAGACTTATCTACTAAAACGCTATTGAGGCTGGAACACTGTGTGGAACACCGGTTAATCTTAAAAGTTTAAAATAAACATTAAAACTAAATAGCTTAGAAAACCTTAAAATAAAGTTGAAATCTTATTTCATATCCAAATGAAGGATAAAAATACCTACATTCTTGTTTGGTAAGTACACATATTCTAATAATGCAATAAGTTAGGTATTTTCTAAATGGTTACCGTAAAGTTACATTTTCGATTATTAGTAACAAAAGCACGAGATAATGAAAAAAGTAATCGCGATTAGCCTTAAATAATTAATTTTAAATAATACAAACATTCGAATCAATTTAATAACTAACTAAGGAAATCTCAAAAAATGAAGCATTTGATTGATTCAGGTATAATGGGGAATTTCTGATTGCCTCAGCCTTGCGAGTTACGTATTGATTACAAACCATATTATACTTTTAGTTTAAGAAAATAATGTCAATTAGATGAAATTAGTAATAAAATTATAAACGTTGTTTCCGAGCAATATATTTAAGTGTAAACCAACCACATTCACGGTTAATAAGGATTAATTAAAAATGATTAATAATCTTTTTGGAAACACCTAATCTTTTTAGCCGTTTAAAGAAGTTTCTCCAAGTAAAATCAATTTATTTTTTATTCCCGCAAGTACAAAACTTTTCTTATGTGTTGTAGAAAGACAACAAAAGTAAATATTTGTAAATGCATGTGTATTCCAGTACATTGGGTTTTGTGTATTCCAATTAAAATTATTTTTTCTTCAATGAGCTCCATTGAATTTATTACTTTAACTAACGTTGCCAGGGAAATTGAATGATAACGAAAAAAAAACCCTAAGCTATTTTAGATCTAGTGTTTTAATAAATTTAAATTCCTAGGAAATATTAAAAACAAAAGACATTTTCCTACAGTTACCTAAAAATGTACATGTTCTCTCACTGATTTGAGAAAGCAAAGTGGCCAATTCGCTCATCAGTGAGACAATGTTAACATTGTCTCACTCTATTTACTTTGTCTCACTCCAGATTTGCAACGTGAACGCAAGAAATAGTGAGCGCGTAACATGCAGACAAGGTTGTCTGCGAAATACGTTGAACTTAAAATTAAAATGATCGATGTGAGCTATATATGAATACAGATTGATTTTGGACGACATACATATTACAATTAGTTTTATCAGTTACATAAAAACTGATCACAAAATATTTATTCATCTATGTTGCTCACCTATGAAATTTTAAAACCTACTTAGTGCATTACATAAATGAAATTTCATGTATCAAGGATTTAACCATCCACTCAATCAAATACACTGACTAAATGAAATGCTATCCTGTCATTACTGATAATATGAAACAGCTTTGATTGTGAAGTGGACATTTTGTAGCCATTGTTTTTGCAGACGCGTTTTGGCCGTAAATCAAACATATTTTGCCATTATCAAGTCACTCTAAATGCAATGGCAGGTAATTATGAAATGAATACTCAAGAGTATAATTTGGGCTATGCAATAATAAACCTGATTAATTGGCACCCAACGTTAATATATTTTTTTAGTAAAGTTAATTGATAATTGATATTTAATTAATAAATGTATTTAAAAATTTTATTTATAGATTTTACTATTTTTGTAATATTACAAAGTATATTTAAAGTTTTTACTCTAAAACTGTATGTAAAACCGGAAAAAAAGGTTTAGGTAATTAAAAAAGTCATTATAGACTTGACATCAGCAATGTTAAATAATACATACAGTCGAATCAATTCCAGCAGTAACTAAGGGAATATCAATAAATCAAGCATTTGATTGCTTCATGTGTAATGGGAAACATCTGATTGCCTTCGCCTGAGATCCACAAATTGTTTATCAAATGTATAAGGTCATAAGTTTAAAATAATAATAATTTTGATTAGTAGATTAATGTAAACATTTTTCTTAGTAACATATTAGGGTTTATATAAACTTAAACAGTTCTAATGCATGTATTTCCAATTTGTTCAAGTTATTATTTTAGCCGTGTGTTTATGTGATCAAAACATAAAAGACTATTTATAGTTTACCAAACACACACTTGAAAACAGATAATAACTATAGGACAACCATTAAAATGAATCTGTATAAATATAAATTTCACTTAACTCCATCTTTAATATGCACGTTTTATCCATTTAGATTGAAATAACGTGATTTTTCCTGTTCACTACAGAAATTGATAATGGCTTTGCCTAATTGGGCTTTGATGAATGACGAAAAAACTTTAAGTTTAAGTTTAAGCTTTCGATTATTCCATATTTTAGGACATGAGTTGGACTTTATAGCTTTCTGATGAGCTAGAAGTCCCAGCTAATGCAAGAAAAATTTTGAAAAAGAAAAAATATGACAAAAGAATTGAAGGGTTAACATCAAAAAGAAGATTAATGCAATGGAGATTAACACGACATGGCTCAAGTAGTCATTGGGGAGCGGAGTTACTGTCAGAGTGAGACAGCTCGGTTGAGGTGGTTGGATGGTTTGTGGGGGATATTTATAACGTTTAATTTAAAGTTTGTCGTGGAAAATTTTATTGCCGGTTAATAAAACATGAATATTCCTAAATTCCGAATCTTGAAAATGTAAACATTTTTATCAGTTTTCATTTCAATTCAATCAATTCAATTTCAGTTCATTTAAATTTCACCCCAGACACTAAATTGATTAAATCAAGAAAATTTACATTCCTAAATTTATGTTGTATAATAAAAACAAGATTGAGAAGTGCAGCTTGAACATCGTCGTAGTTCTTGGCAAAATAAGATAGTGATTTAATATGAAGAAAGATGTATCATAAAGATGTACGTGTAAAGATGTATTGTAAGAAAAAAGTTTGTTATTTTATGTAATATAAAATAAATACCAAGCTTCGTTGATAAAGTCTAAGCAAGTAACATAAATACCTTTGTATATTATTAACTGTATAAATGTATACGTACAGTATTTAGGAAGATATTCCTTTCTACAGCAAAAAAACATTTATATTTTAACTACAAATATATCTCCTAGTAAAATTCCCCTAGTAAATACTTCGTAAAAGCAATAACAGTGTTTAAAAACACCAACACTCTAACTGCAATAGTAAATTGCTAAGAGCAATGTTTTGTTCTTGATGGTTTTCTTGTATAAGTTTCCAGCAGGTTCCCAAACTAATCTTGTAAATTATTCAACGCTTTCCCTCATTACCAGCAACCCTCTATATAATCCTATTTTAACTTAAATGTTTAGCCAAGCTCGGTATAAAATTGTTGCGGAATATAATCAATTATTTGAAGAAAATATGGATGAGAAAGTAAAAAAAATAACGAATTTATAAAGCTATTTAATGTCAAACTTATTCCTATTCTAAATATTAGTAGTTTTATAACAAATTTGTTCCTTGACAATGCAAGCATCTTGTTTCTATATATATTCATAAATACTGTAAGAATGGTTCTTTTAGGCCGATATTAGTAAAAAAGTACGAAAATGCATACGTTACTAAATTATTGAGTTTGAAGGACAAGTAAATTTTTGGATTCCGTCGCACCTTTTTAGAAAGAGTAAAACCACGTTTTGTTAGGATTGGAAAATCTAGTAGATTTAGACCTATCCAGTTTTGCTTATAATGAAACTATTTTTTATTTCAAGGGTTTATAAATGGTATTTATGTAATTTTAGGATTTATAGATATTATGTGTATTGTAAACCTGCTGCTGCACATTATAGTTACATAGTATAGTACCAACGCCTGGTTCTGACTGCACAATATATTACATAGCAATACAGTTCACCTGCAGAACCCAACGCGTAGCTACATACATTAACATAAATCCTATTGCATTATGTAACGGTCTGTACCCTGATGGCTTAGGTGTTTACGGAAATCATTTCGCCATGATTTACACAATACAGTTCACCAAAAGCTAGCCTATATAGAATTCGTAACACAGTCAAGTAAGTTTAAATAGAAGATGTTATCTTTGTATCAAAGAAGATCTATCAATTAATACAATTAAATGTTAGTTAAGCACGATTACGATAAACCTTTATTCATTGTAAACATAATGTTGCGTAAGGCAGTCAATTAAACTAATAATATATTGAATATAACTACTGTAGGTAGATATTACTTACTGCTTCAATATGTTAAACTATTATGAAAATGAGAATTCCACGTTAAAACTGTGTGGTACTTTTATTTTGATCTAATAGTGAAATAGGCCTATAAATTGTACTACTAGTTTACAATACAAAAACTAATTGTATTGCAAATTAAATTTTGTGTCAACATCAGTTGTAATTTGGGGCGATGAACATAAATTAATTAATCTTATGCAATTATTTTACAACTACAATCTTATTTGTAATTTATGCATTGTTTTTGAGGTAATTGTATATTTTTAAAGTAAAACAATGTATTATACTATACAGGGTGAATTTTAAATGAGTTCCCCCCCTACTTTTTTCTACATTTCTTAAGATATCAACTTCGGACCACGTCAGATCATTGTAGTGTGGTAAGTACTTCATTTTGACTGAATAAACATTTTTGGCCGCCATCTTGGATCCGCCATATTGGATACAAATTTTTTTTTTCAAATGTAAAGGTAGGGTTGTGACCCATTGTTTCAAACTAGAATTTTACGCTGATTACAATGCCGCAATTAGTTTTATAAAATCTTGATCCGTTCTAAAGTTATGAGGACTTTTTATAACTTTATTTTTAGCCCATTTTAACATTGTGCATTTACAAACTAAGACCATAATCTCAAAATAGTGCTAGATAAAGATAAGTATACACCACCATTCATTGTCGACCTATTATCACTTGGTTATGACGGATGTATTTTTATGGCCGCCATCTTGGATCTGCCATTTTGAAATGTGATAAATTAATTTAAATATGAAGGTGGTGTTGTGACCCATCATATCAGACTACTTTTTTATGCTGAATTTAATGCCGCAATCCGTTTTGCATTTTCATATTTGTTTTTTGAAATATTGTAAATTTAAGTAAGATAATTTTAATATTTCATCAAGAAAGCCTGAGAAACAAAAACGGATTGTGGCATTGAGTTCAGCATAAAAAAGTAGTTCAAAATTATGGGTCACAACACCACCTTCATATTTAAATTAATTTATCACATCTCAAAATGGCAGATCCAAGATGGCGGCCGAAAAGAATTAATCCATCATAACCAAGTGATAATAGGTCGACAATGAATGGTGGTGTATACTTATCTTTATCTAGCACTATTTTGAGATTATGGTCTTAGTTTGTAAATGCACAATGTTAAAATGGGCTAAAAATAAAATTATAAAAAGTCCTCATAACTTTAGAACGGATCAAGATTTTTTTAAACTAATTGCGGCAGTGTAATCAGCGTAAAATTCTAATTTGAAACAATGGGTCACAACCCTACCTTTACATTTGAAAAAAAAATTTTGTATCCAATGTGGCGGATCCAAGATGGCGTCCAAAAATGTTTATTCAGTCAAAATGAAGTACTTACTACACTACAATGATCTGACGTGGTCCGAAGTTGATATCTTAAGAAATGTAGAAAAAAGTAGGGGGGGAACTCATTTAAAATTCACCCTGTATATTTTTTTAGTTAAACCAATAACTAAACGAAGCATTAAACTTGCTATAACCGATAAAATATTAAAGAGATAATTGGAGCTAAACCTGAGTAAGTCGACAATCGTAGTGTCCAGAAATATCTAACTATAATAAGACAACCCATGTTACATTTAGGTCAGTGGTCGAGCTATAAAGACAGACAGACAATGGCTAGTCTCACCACAATCTCTGTAGACAGCCAACTACAGCCAATACACTGGGGATGTTAGCACTGATGTAATCTTCATGGTGGTTGCACATAATCATAGTACTTTTATGTCGTAACAAATAAACTCGTCCTTTGCAACATGTTTGATAATAGAATATCATAAATAAAGACTCTTTAAGGCCACAATGAAATAAAGGAACACATAATTTTAACAATATTCAATAATAATATTTCAACTATTTTGTTGCAATAGTTCATTATTTATATTTGTAATGGGAAAAAAACCTTTTTCAATTATTGTAACATTGCCATTCTAGTTAAGTGCCAATACTCATTACGTTCTTATTCAATGCTATCTAAACAAGAGGTATTGAGAATACATCCTCTAAACATGATTGAACGCGGATTATTCAATTTAATAACTGCGTTAACTAGAAGGTGAATCTACTACATATATGAGGACAAGTTAAACCAAATAAATTTTATGACGTCTGTTTCAGAGTTATGATATGACACGTCATATGGCTCTGTCAGCTGACGTATGATGTGTTTGATGATTATTGCATCTCCATGAACTTGCCCGGTGAAACTGAACAATAATTTATTCATATATTTACATCACTCAGAATGGAAAGGGAATATTCAAAACCTTGATGGAATGAGAATATGAACAAACACTTTTGAATCAGCATTATTTATTATGAATAAATATTTTTTTTTTTATATTAATTCGTAAAACAAATACGATAATTTGTAAGTTAATTTGATATAATATTGGAAATTGGAATCAATAAAGTAATGTATAAAAATTATTTAATCAATATGACATCATAATGTTCCGAATTTGGGGATTTGGCTTGATATGTGTTTTGCAAAATAAGCTATGTCGTTTCTGATTGCAAAATGCGTTACGAGTTTCAATCTAGAGTTATAGCTTGAGAATCAATAAGTCAGAAGCCTGAAAGCTGGATCAGTAATTGACGATATATGTGCCTTTAGCCTTAAAAGATTAATGTTGATGGAAACTATTAGAAGGAATTCATTACACCGATCACTTATTACAGTTAAACTAAAAACCATATGCAAATTAAATAAAGAAATTCCCCTTATGTCTGTTTTATCATTGTTATAATTGTTTGCTAGACAAAGTAATACACAATAATCGTTTTACAATCCTTTTAAAGATAGAAAACAAATCTGTTTTTCCTACAGCCAACCGACAAAGTGGGCTTCCTTGCTCCGATTATAGTACAGAAAGCTGCTAATTGCTGAATTTACCTACTTTTCGGAAACTGTTTACTTTATTGCACAGTTTTTACTTTGTCGCACACCAGTATTTCAACCAAACCATAAAAAAACCGTGCTCATTAGTAGGCATGTAATATGGGTACGCTTGAAAATAAGTTGGCAACGCTTAAATATATTACGACTACGATCAGCTGGTGCAGCGTTTCCCATTCCGTTCAATGTTTGGATTTAACCTAACCTAAAAACGTTTACAGTGTTTGAAAGACTAATTATTTATATGATTTATATTAACTGTAGGAAATATAAAGTGTGTAACAGGAGTGCAAACTGTCTTTGCCCACTAGTTTCACAAATAACTATTGTACATTTGATAAAATTTAGTTTAGAGACATGCCATGAAATTCTTTCTTTGCTATTTTCAACATAGATCTAGTACTTTAGGTCAGGCTCGTATACGAATACCTTAGGGCTGAAACGTTTTCTGGAGTTTATTTAAGATAGACCCTTGTCCAAAAATAGTACATGTTTTACCTCCTTGTGTGTATTATATATCAATACAAATTTTCAGAGAATAACTGTTACAACGATGTCATCATTACAAAATTTTTAATTTATCTAAATTAAAACTACAATCAATTTTTGTCACATTGAACCTCAGTATAGTTGTTAAGGAGATTTTCCTGGTATTTCCGACCACTTTGTGTTTTCAGGTTCAAATTGTATTATCATATACCAAATATGTTCACAATTACGTTATTTAGGTTGGTTTTGGTTAGGGTAGAATTAAGATACAACTTTGTCCTTCAATATTTTGCAAAATTGATTTAATTGAAGATTTAGTAATTGAAAACTCGTAAAATAAAATATGTTCCGTTATAAAACCAGCCAAGAACGCGAGTGGCTAAAAAATTATGTCGGTGTGGTGAATAAACTGAATAGTCAGCCAATTATTTGCGTTGGCTTAAATGTCAACAAAAGAGAATTGGATCATGCATGCAGTACCGTTCTATGAAATGCCTGATCGGTTTTTATTTCATCTGGGATTTAAACTAAACCCATAATCTGTTGGAAATCTTTGTTTCCGTTCAAACACGCCTACATGCTGCGACGTGTCCCAAATCGCCACATCGATTTCTATAGATGAAACAATGTGCCATATAAGGATTAAACTGTTTGGGTTAGGCTTAACAACTCTTTTGACTAACACAACTGTCTAAAACCATTGTTAACGGATTAAATATGCAATGGAGGATATATATTGCTTTAAACGAAGATTATACTTTTGAATGAATACAAAGTGAGGTATTTATAATTTTAAACATTAATTACATTGCAAGTATTATTTGGCATAAATTGTAAAACAATATTTTAATTTGATTTATACTGTCCGGGAATCTCAGAAAAATACCGGTATGGATCATAAACATAAACAAAATGACGTTGTTGGCCCGAATCCTATACTAATAGCATTAAACATATGTTTAGGCAGTTCCATGGCAATGTTAAATAATGTTTATTTTCGGGCCAAAAACGTCATTTGTTTATGTTTATGATCCATACCGGTATTTTTCTAGTAATTGCGATAAGTTTTTATAATAAAAACGTTCCATAAAATTGTAATATTATACATAGAATAGGCAATATTTCATTTTCACATAGTAAAATTATTTAATCACATTTTCTACTAGCGTTTTCGGTATAATAATTTGTTTAATTACTATACTTTCGATTTGAGTGCCTTATTTTTTATAAAAGTGGAGTTATATTAAAACATAAGTAACCTAAGGTTTTTTGTTTTTGTGTATAGAAAAACTTATCCACAAAGCATGCAGAATTTTAAATCAGTGCCTTATTCTAAATGTTTTCAAGCAATCAATAGGCAGTCAATAAACAACAGTTTCGTTCCAACAAATGATTCCAAAGTGAGGTGTATTCAATGAAGCGCTTCTGAAGAATCCCGAACCTGAAGGCACGTTTTGTTAAACTGTCCCTTTGTCTGGTTTAATAAATTACGTTTGACTCGTCATTTGGTTCTTTCGTTTTGAATAAACTGATTTTTAATTATATTGAATTGAAAAACAAAATGATGTATAGGTGAAATTGTTGTTTTCATTTGTTGTCTATGTCTCATACAAGTATAATTAAATTTTATAATCATACTCAAATTTTAATGCTAAAAGTTTAAGTATTTGTTTGTTTCAATGGAGGTCAATCAAGCATTAAAATTTATCACAATAGGGTGAAATTTGGCAGATGATATTATCCGTGCTCATATGCACGTATATTTATTTTCTTACCCCTTTTTTCGGTGTTTCCCTAGTGGCTCTGGAGTTCCCATGGTTACCATGTGATATTCATATTTTTTTCAAAGAGTCTTGGCAACTTAAAACAATTACTAAGTTCTGCAATGTTCAACAGCATTACAAAAATAACAATTTTTTTACAACAGAGTACGTCACTATTATTTTTTCGTTATTCCCGTTGCAAAGCACGGTTACAGCAGCTAGTAATAAAACAAAATAAAACGTTTTAAGATAAATCGGCTAACTCAACTAATACTGTTGCAGTCAAACGTTCGTCCTTAAAGAATATAGTTATAATATCAAGATAAATATTCATAAGTAGTTATTATCATCAATAACTTGAGGGTCTCAATCTGCAATGAATGATTCGAAATACACATTGTTTTATAGGTTGAAATGTAATTTACTCATGTTTCCCATTTCATATAATATCTATAATTGATATCATGAAATGGAAAAAAAAAACATCTGGACTTTATTAACATAGCACACAACTTCTTTTTGTTTTGATCTCATAAAATATTCCATAAACTGAACGTGTTTAGGGTGTCTTTCATTGCATATGTAAGAGAAAAACATCAAAAGAAGTTTCCTTAACAGAAAATTTAACTGGCGTTGACAGTGGGAAAAATCTATCTCACCTCTATTCGATTTTCTTTTGCATCATTGTTTCTAGCAAACGTCATATTTTATTATTCTATCAATAAATAAATTTTATTACATTTCATTTATTAATTGCATAAAAAATATTTAAGACTTAATAAACATATAAATTACGTGTAGACATAATTATCTTACGACATAATTATCTTACGACATAATTAGATAGTGGCATCTTTACGTCACCAGCAACGTAGTTTGTGTACATAATAAGGTATAGTAATTTCCTGCATCATTGCTTTACCTACCACCTTTATTGAACAGTTTGATTAAATAAAATGACTTACTGACATGTCCAAATTTATGAAAGAGCTTTGATGAAGTGTTTGATGCAAACATTATTACCATAATGAACTCAACCTAAACCTAATGACATATGATTATCAAATGAATAGTCAAGAGCATTTGGCTTCATGCAATAATGAACTTGATTAATTAGAAAATATTAAATACTTTGATATTAATAATCATCAATTAAGGTAATTAAAACTTTATTTCGTGTTAAGGTTAGTAACACAATTTCAATTTTAGAATTAGGCTTGGAACGTATATTTGTATAACAGGTAAACATAAAAGAGATTCTTAGATTTGATAAAATATCGTTCTATGATATAACAAAATAGTAGGACTCACGTACCACTTACACTACGTAATATTTTTTTCTTATAATTCTGGTTAACAATTCGAATAAGCAACAAATAAAAATAATAAGTATTATGTACCAAACTCATTGTCAATCAGTAATCAAATATTAATGATAGCTCTGTTATTTGTTAATGTATACTTAGGTTATTTGTTTGGCATAAGTTAAACCATTATAAAAACGCATGACAAAACAGCTTATATAACAATGAACAATGCCTCAAATATTATAAATTAAAAAGCTAGAAAACATCAGACAGCCCGGAAAATCTTGTGAATTTAACAAAGCACTATCTATACACAATTGTATCTACTTTTTGAAGGCTTTATGGAGTTTGGTTAATGTGGCAAAATTAGGGGTTCCCATTTTTGAGCTTAAAAAAAAACATCGCAATTCCTGTCAATTTGGTATAACATTTAAAAATAGTTTAACATATTAAAGCGTTTTTTGCGCTAAATGATTACAAAAAAATATTTAAAAACGGTAAAAAGTTAACTATTATATTATTTTTGTAAAGAACACGTTTACCGTTGTGGTTTGCTTGGTGTTGGAAATATTTTGAACGAATCTTGCTTTCATATTTTTTTACTTCTTATTTCATACATAGCTACTTTAAAACTCTTTACTACATTCAATGTTGCAACTCATCCAAGTAGTCACAAATTCTCAATTTAATTAAGAAAGTAGCCAAATCTGACATTTTAGAATCTTATTTGTGAAAATCAAATGGGACAAATAGACATTTTCTTATATAAAATGCGCTTTTATTTTATTTTATTGGTTGCTCTAAGCAAACATTCGTTGTTTTCATATGTTGTTATTCTAGAAACTGTATGGTTAGTGTACTAATCCTGCTTAACCCATGGTTCGCTTTCACTTCAGGAATCGGTCAGTTTTGTAACTAAACTGCCTTTCAGCGTTTATTAATTAAGGTGCAATTCCTATCCTGCGTCTGTTACGGCTGAAATAAATGACTGCTATAATGCGAAGTAAATGCACTCGATCCCTCGAGCGTCTACAGCGCGCGACTGGAGTGACTGGAGCCGCGCGGCTATAGCCGTCGGAGCAGTTCAGTCGCTTCAGTCAGTCGCACGGCTGGAACGAATTTATAGTTTTACATGCGGAGTTTGAGGTTTGAACCTTCATAGATGATGAAACTGGTTCGTAACCACCCATACGTTTTGAACCCCAAGAATCCCAAATACTTTAAGAAGATGTCTCTGAATGAGAAAATACTCTTAAATCCCTTTTTTCGCCGTACCATGAACAATGGATTAGGTTGTTCATTGTTTACACCATTTACATTAATTTTTTCTTTGCCTCCTCTTCTCCAAGTAATATATTCGCTGCCAACTGTGCTTATTCCATGACGGCCAAGAGTGCAATTGCACTACTCACTAGTCGTGGGAGTCGCAGGAGTCGCGGCATAGGAATTAAGACAAGCGTCTCGAGCCGTACGGCTCTAAACGTGCGGCTCTAGACGAGCGACTAGAGTCGTAACAGTCGCAGGATAGGAATTGGACCTATTAGAAAGCAAACTTTTCCTTTGCTTTTTAACATTCCTTTTACATCACAACCGTGCAATCTTTTTAGAGTATCATTTAATATCTACAACGACGGCTTTATTATTTGTGGTTATCGTACAGTTTATTATATTCAATAATAATAAGAATTCATTCATATACTATGATTGTATATGTGAATACTTGAACCGTATAAAAATCAACACATTTTATTTTAATACGTATCCCTATACATCATTTTCAAAAGTTTTACCATTGAATATTCTACATCGTAATTACGTTGAATAAATGATTGAATGAATGAAAAGCTAAACTGGAGCACGTAAAGAACTGACGTTTTAAAACACAATTCACTACATGGACTTTAAAAACATTTATGTTGGCAACAAACCCGCTTTCTGTTGATTGGACTGGATTACTTCCGAGGTCCTCTTTTTGTTCAATGCAGTTCTCTAAATATTTTTCACCAATATTTTGTGTGTGTAGCTAATGCGCTAATAAACATATGAAATAATGATTACGTTATAATTTGAAAAATTTATTAGCTCTATAATACAATTTATTTACAATACTATTAATTAATTGGATGAATTCATTATATAAAATATGACATTTTATCAAATTATATGCAGTTCTCAAAGTCTAAAGCTGTTATAAAAAGAACATAAAATACAGCTAATAATGTTCCACTTTTTTAGTTATGTGTTTAAATATAATTACATATACATGTAATTACAACACCAACTTTAAAGGTAGAATAATCAGTTTGCTAAACACAATGTTTGGTGCTTAGAGCCTTTCTTATGTAAGTTTCCAGCTGCTTCCAGAACTAATCTTATAAATTATTACAAGTTTTCCCTCAATTATAGCAGCCTTAATATAATCCTACTCCGGCTGAAAACGCTCGGTGTAGATTAATATTAGAGTTGTTTTAACATACTTGACGTTTGAAACCAATGTGAATGAATAGTAAAATTAAAATATTAAATTTAGAATTAATAAAAAGCTAAGTTAAAAGTAAAATAATGCATACTCAATATTTTCCTTCAATATGCCCTTTATTATTAACCATTTTATTTTTCCCAATATTAGTAGGTCTACATTAAATCTATACACCAAAATAACAAATTCGTGTAATGGTAAATACAGTAAATATTATAATTTGCATTTTTTACTTTAATTATTGAATATGTTACGTTGAAGTAATTTCACTTAGGTTGCTCTATAGAACATTTGTGGTTTATCTACTTTTTCCTATTAAATAAATCCAAGTAAAAAAAAACTATTAAACTGCTTAACTGTTATAATAATTCTATATTAAATACCGTATTTAGTAGTAACAGAAACACAATGTGTTGTTACATGATGAAAACAGCTGATCCAGGGCACAGTAATAGTGTCCAACAACATCCCATAATAAGACAACCCATGTTACATTTAGGTCAGTGGTCGAGCTATAAAGACAGACAGACAATGGCTAGTATCACCTCAATCTCTGTAGACAGCCAACTACAGCCAATACACTGGGGATGTTAACACTGATGTAATCTTCACTGTAGTATCTTCATATTACCTTTACGTCATAACTGACCTAACCCGTCGTCCGCAATGGTGTATGACCGAATATAATGGACATAGTCCTTTGAAGCTACTAGGAATTAAGGTTTGATTTTGATTATATAATTATATTATCGATCGGCTAGCTTGGTCCCTGAGGTCCTGGGTTCAAAACCTGCCAATTATTAATTAATATTATCTTAGTGATAGTGGGCCTAACATAAAATAATGTGAAAATAATCGGTGGCTAGAGCCTTGTTGAAAAAACAAGATTTTATAATACATCATAGTAACCTCAAACAACGGCTTCATTTGAGACGAAAAACGTGCTTATTCTTACAAAATATATGATTCTATTTATTTTGACAAATTGATTCTATTGATCAGGAACGGCTGTATGGATGTTCTTTGTTTTCTTCTTTCATTAACTAGAATATTTTATTTTTTTTTTATTCTAGTATGTTTTAAACTCTTCTCATAAAAAGTATGAACTCACTGGGAACAAAATAAAAATTCTTTGTTTTAAGTTCATTGTTTTTTCTGTTTTTTTCTGTAAAAAAAAGGCAAAGTTAGTCGGGGAACCCTTAATTTTTGCCTCATTTTTACAGAAAAAACGTAATATTTCTGTTATCTTTTGTCCGATCTTTTTGATCTTGGTATTGTTTGATAAACAATTAAAAATGCCAAAAAAACTATTTTTGACATTTTTTCATAGAATTAGCCGTTTTTGAGTTATTTAAGTTGGCTGCCATTTTGAAATTTACAATCGGAACAACTTTATTATTTTTTCCGTTATAGGTATTGGGTATGTTAACATGTTTACCAAATTTCAGAATCATCGAATAAAAAACTTCACAGATAAAAATATTTTTGTCAAAAAACAAAATGGCGGATATCTGGGTAAATATGCATTTTCGGACATACCTTCCCATAAACTTTTTTCTTCCTTTTAGTATGGGGATTCATTTCCCAAAGTCCTGAAACGTTTTTTATGGACACCCTGTATAAAACGCATATACAGAATACATTGCATAGCCCTAAACAATATATATTTGTAAAGAGTAATATTAGTTTACTGAATATAAGTTAATTATTTCAATCAAATAGATCTCATTGTTTAAGAATCCAACTCTATTATTCCCAAATCACTTGCTAAGTTAATTTCGTCCGAAATCGTTTGAAAGCGAGCTACGCAAAACATTTTCAGCTAAAGTTAGATAATTTAGAGAGGCTGCTGTTAATGAGGAAAAGCTCTGAATAATTTATAAGATTAGTTCTTGAAGCAGCTGGAAACTAATACAAGGCATCTTTTAGACATACGAAATTGCGCTTAAGAAACAGTTATCGTATTAATAAAATACAGGTTTCTATAAACTGATATTGTATTCATAACTCAACTAATAACAAGGTTAAATTCAATATGTAATAATAGTTTGTAATTTATAAGTGAGAGATATTTTTTAAGCATAAAGGGAAGATACAAACTTTGACGTACGATAATTAATTATCTATAAAGAAAACCCCTCAATAGATATTTCCATATAAGTTTACCAAAAGACTGTTTCCTGATAATAAAAATAAACAATTATATGTTTTTTAATAGTTTTGGTTAAAAAATTATAGTTTGAATGTGCTGTTTTGATGAATGAAATAAAGAAGATGGTTTTTGTTAACATTTATTTTGAAATTTCTAATGTTTAACATTAACTAATCGTCCGTGATATCAAAGTAATTGAATCACGTATAGTGACGACTTCAACTTTTATATATATTATGTACAAAAATATTATAAAGTTAGGAAACACATGCACGCAAGCTACGAACACGAATTGAATTGCAAATAACAAAGTTAAAACTATTAGGCATTTTTTTTTTTATTAATCAAACTCATAGTTTGATCAGATATGTAAAACCGTATAGCCTTTTCAGAGTAATCGCAGGAGTAAATCGTGTGTATTTTACTATAAAATAGTTTCTTTAAACTTATGACACATTTTAAAATTGTATGACAAATATACAGTATTACTATACACATTTGTAAACCATAGTAGTGCCCCAAATGTAAACTTACATTATAAAAGAAGACACGTTACACACGTTGTGAAGAAAAGTCTTTTAAAATATTTCATCGAATCATTTTCTTAAAGTTTTAAAGATTGTGTCAATGATATTACTCAAACAATGGATTAAGAATTATAAACTCTACTTTTTAATCTGTGATTGAACTTATTATCACAAACAAAACTTCACTAACTTGTTATTTTTAGTTATATAGTTTATACAAAAAAAAAATTAAATAACTATAGTAGTGAAATATTGTATCACCATTGTTGAAGATTGAAGGGACCGAGGAAAGTAATCACTGTCCAATCAACAGAAAAAGGTTTTGTTGCTAACATAAATGTTTTAACGTCCATTCTGTGTATTTCAGTACTTCTAAACGTAATCTCTGTCCTTCTAGCTCAACATATTTCAATTGTTGCTAAAAGTAATAATAGTTATAGAGAATACAAATATGAAATATTTATCGTTCCTAATAATACGTTTATAGGTAGTTAAACCTATGGTACAAACTTAGTTTGAAAGTTAATGAATTAAGTGACTGGAATGGTGAAACTGTACACAAATAATATTAACCATTTCATTCTTTGTCATACATTTTATGCTATATATTTACTACTACGTGCACATCCATTCTCTTAATAGTTTACTCAAGTGATAATATGTGCTTTTATGTTACATGTGGTACAAACAATAATGATTTATTATTTCAATAAACTAAGGGAAAATAATAACCAATTTTGCTAAGCTTAACTGTTCTACATAACTAACCCTGATACTAAAGAGACAAGTTTGCAATTGCAAATGTTCAGATATGATATTATTTAAAAATTGTGCTAATCAAACGTAAAATAACTGTACCAAATATATAGATTAAAACAAATAAAATAAAAACTCCTATTGAAGTGAGAAAATGCCTCGACAATCGATCAGAATGTATGTAAATCTAAGGCTGTAAGTGTTTTGAAGCTAGGTTGGATTGGGAGAGTAAAGTTTAAGGTATAATGAACTGTGTTGTTAGCTTATGTTTTCCAAGACTGTTTTTGTAAAGTTTAAACCTTGAAAACGCTGCAAAACTATATATAAATATGCAAGAAAAAACTGCCAGGAGGTAGATAAGCTAACAACTCGGTTCATCATAATCTAAACTTTGCCTTACTAAGCTAACCTTGCCCAAAAGAACTTCATACAGTTGAGGATTTGCATAAATGCATAGGATAACATACCGATCACCCAACCATGCTCAATAAGAACTATGTGATTAGTCCACCAGTCCATTCTATATCCCCAAAATGGAATGATATTCCTTTTAAATGAAACATTATTGTGTATGGAATCACTTGAATTGTTTCTGTACAATGATAATTTTTAATTATTGATGTTTTTCTTCGAATCATCTCTTTACTTCACCTTCACTGTAGTTACGGTACAGTTATAATTAAGTGACGACGCCATTAGGCCGACTTCCTATGACAGACCACAAAGATTTGTGTATTTGAACATTGATATCACCTACTAATGTTAATTTACGAAATAATGGTGTTTTTGATTCAGAATATAAAAACCCGACTGTATGTGATGTAAAACAAAAATTTTAAACTTGTAGGCACCTTTATCGAATAATTACCACAATAAGAGTATGCTGTATCCAGAAATTATGTGGTAATACTTGGTGGACAATCGTCTGTTGTAGTTGTATACTAAAATAAATAGTAATAACAGTTGGAAATGGTAACTAAATCCAAACTATAATGGGAGGTATTACATATAATCGACTTTTTACGGGGTTTACCGTCATTCAATACAGCCCAAGGTGTGAAAAGAAAGGAAGATAAGTAGAGTAAGCCTAATGGAGGGAGAGAGAGAAAGATAGGACGAATCCTTAGGCAAGATTGATTGTGCCTCGTATATATTGATATTCTCGCGATTACCATGACTACGATTGGCTCAAACGTGATTGTCTGGAGCTTATTGCAGGCAGAAATACTCCACGTATTTATTTGAATGTAAAATGTGATGGTTCTCGAATGCAAATTCCATCAACTTTACTGTGGATAAGGTAACTGGCTTTATATTTCCCTACTATTCATTTGGAATCTTTAGAAATAAAATCGTAAACGTAGGGGAACTATATTATGCAGCTAATTAGAATTATTTAAAATTCAAACTATTAATATTAACTACGGAAATTACTCTATTTAATGATTTTCTGTGAGACCAAAACCAAAAGTTAAACGACCTATTTTCAAAGAATAATCGAAATGATGTTGTAACGGTTTCTTTTGATATCATATTAGTAATTGAATTATTATGACAGATCCGACATTTAGTTTCTGACAACAAACGTTTTTAACGAAGATTTATGAATGGTAGGAATAAAATCTTCAATGCAAAAAAACCGTAAGCACGTTTATTTAACTAAATAGAATATATGTAGGGTTAATTCGTAGGGATTTACTTAGGTTCTGTATTGGTAGAAGGGCAGACTTTGTGCTGTGGATACTCTGATTCAAACCCTGCTATCTCCAGTTACATTAAGATAAGCTGAAACTCCATGATTTTGTCGTTTAGAGTCTTTTTCGTGATCTAAAAGTCCGACTTAAGGAGTAAATAAGTATCTTTCATAGGTGAAGAGAAATATCTATGGATTTGAGACCCGCCTCAAAGAGAAAGGGGCTATTGTCCTTGATGGCAGAATTTATATTTTGCTCACTATTAGCCACTTTTAGCTTTATTAACTGAAGGTCCAGCGATAATAATTGCCTTAAAAGAGTTTAGATTAAACCAATTCTCCCTCCAATAAAGTCATCTGATAATTCTTTTAGTGACCTGATTTAAATAATCGTTCAATGTACATAGTATTACGTGCTCTATTATCTATATATTAATAGGCAAGCATGTTTCTTTAAAACCTTTTTTCTCAGCTCGTGTGCATCGCAGGGAAAATCTACGCATACCGTTAGAAAGATATTTTTCTGTAGGTGTGCAGAAACCCTTTAAAAATTAAAATAGGCTCAGAAATAAGCACAAAAAATGAATTTGAAATTTGAATAAAATTAACATGGGCTTTATGGGTTGTCATGCTGGTGACGAAATAACAACGAAATATAAACAGAAAATCAAAACAAATAGAAGAAATGCCAATCACATGATTTATTTACAGTGTGGGGTGAAAATAGAGAAGTCTGTACATTATATATTTTTGGTCGAGTTTGGACCACTGGACGACCTCTAGTTTTTCTAATTAAGTGTAAGTTTTAAGAACCAACCGCCTAGTGATAAGCTTGTCTAGTTAGTATTGTAAAAAGGTTAAAACACCTGTAACTGTTTCGTGATTCATCTTATCCTATACTGGACTACACGTCTCAATGCATTAGCATCATCGTCAAATCACAAAACTTGAAACTTAAACCATTCTTGAATTGGTCGGGTCAATGTTGAGAAAAATTACACAAGACCCCCATGTCAAGGAATTCCAGCTTTAACAGTAACCCCACAACCAATTTTTCAAAACTATGCTAGAGGGTTCATTCATTGGCACAGAAGTACGATATGAACTGACACGACGTGAAGAAGGAAAAATCAAACTTACACTGTAACGGATATACCACCCTTTGAAGTTAGATTATGTCTTCCCAAAAAAATATATATATTTTTTTAATAAAATCATATTACAATGATGAAATCATGGAAGTGTTTAACTACAAAAGATCCACCAATACGATTTTAATACTATTTAAAGGTTCTGCCAATGGAAGAGATACCATATAACATACTAATAATAACTCCGATGACCTACGGTATGGGGAATATTTTATTTATTGAATGATCAACCAAATTTGGCAACTAACGCAATTTTGTTTTTACACTTATTACTCTTTAAACAATGCTAAATGATCAAAATATGTATATTTCAACCAATTTATCGCAGTTAGATGAATCAACGTAAGCCTTGAAAGTAACCGTCGATTTCGACGGGTTTCACCTAGTTTTTGTAAAACTTTGACTTGACCAATTCTTCAACAATGGTTTAAGTTCTTCAAGTTTTCTGATCTTATGATGAAGGTAATGCATTGAAACGCGTAGTCCAGTACAGGAGCAGAGGAATCACGTACAGGTATTTTATCCTTTTTACAAAATGATTGTCAACGTGATTCGGAATAAACAACACAACATAGTTGTCTAGTTAGATGATTGTACTATGTGATGAAGCAATTGCTTTACTGTCCGTATATCGCCCGCAGGACTTCCAATTGAGGGACAGACGATGTGGGAACGGAATGGAATGAGCAGTTGGTATGAGCACCCTTCCGGTCATATAAGTGTCACTAACACCAACTAAGTAATGCGATGTACATACTACATTGAGTGAAAGATTCATGCTATTGCCATACTTCATGCAGTGGATTATTTGGGGTTCTTCTTTAGTGCTGTTGATCATGATTTATGTAGTCTGTATTATTTTAGTGTGTTACTATGAGCTATAATACCGTATAGTATGCATTATTAGACCGTACAGGAAGTAATACTTAATAACGTTTTTGGGTTAAAGGGAACATTCATTATTATCGATGATTTTGTTTCGATATATTGATATTTTTGTTTTCCGATCCGATCCATTACAAATTGACAACAATAGCTAACTGATCTTGTTTAGGCTAAAATAGTCTAATATATGGATTAAAAAATGAAACTGTTCCAAGCTAACCTAACATAACCAACCAAACTTGCTGTACCATTTAAAAATTCCGTTTGGGTTTGATAATAGAAAAGGCAAGTTAAACACGGAATTTTTAAATGTTACAGCAAGTTTGGTTAGGTTATTTTTTTAGAACAGTTTCATATACTGAACAATATTTATCGTAGTTGTCAGCTGATATGTTTCAATTTGTTAATATCGATGTATCGAAAAAAATCATCGATAATAATGAATGTTCCAATTAACAGGAAAGTACCCATTTTTGTTTGGCAAGCAGCAATTCAAAACAAAGGGGAACGATCAGCTAATCTTAGCCTGTTATAAACTATAGGATATTTTTAATGAAAACTCCTAATTTGAAATTAGTTTTAGAAGATAATGCTTTCTGTAGTTATATGCGTACAAACCTTTTTTGCAAAGTAAATGCGAATTTGCAATGTAAAATAACGCAACCTTTTTACATTATTACAGTTTTAGGGAATAAATGTGAATGTGAAAAAGTTGACATCTGGCCAAGTAGAAAAGTACAAACAAGATCATCTGAGTATAGTCGCATCATAAAACGCATACTATTAGTAAGGGATATTTGTAGCATTATGGCAGTACAGTATTATACTGCACTAGGTATCCTTCTGGTAACATATCTAAACGGGATCACTTCATAAAAAGTTTCTGCCTATGACGTTGTCGTGTCTAAAAGGACCAGTTTTTAGTAGCAGTTAACGTGGAAGTTTTACCTTTTGTATTGCAGATAGTCTTATTGCTACAACTCGTATCTTGAAAGCAATATACTTGAATGATAAAACAACAGATTCACAAAAAATTTCCATAAAGGCAATTCAAATATTAAATGATTGAAACCAGTGAACTGTTACTTTTTAGGTTAACTATATGTGGATACAATGACCATATGTGATAATTTGTAAAACAGGTGAACGCCAAAGAACCTGTACTAATATCTCCAGACTGCTTACATAAAACAACAGCTGATGAGTTTAAGTATCATTGATTCACGTAAAGCTGGTGGCGATAAGGAATGTATAACGAAACAGCTGTTGTTGTGTATTTCAACTTTGATGAATGCGTTAATCACGATTAGGCATATTTAAGGTAAAGAAAATTTTTAAAGCAAACCGGGCTTATTGAGTAAAACGTGATTGAAAGTATTTTCTACCGATTTTACAACATATAAAGCATTTTTCTTGGTTGGAGAAAGCTTGTCCCAATCCTTATAAAAATATATCGGCACATACTTGTAAAGATTAACAGCTTATCCCCCAGAGCAGTAACGTTAACCTCTGGCAGTTATTGTTATCAGCTGTTAGAGCCCCATTACGATAAGCCCCCAAGCTACTTCGATATAATGCTACTACAATCTTTTGGTGTTAAACATTTATGGAAAGATCCTGCACTTTCATCATTGGCATCTTACAAAATGTTTGTAGCTAAAACGTATGGGATAGTGAATACAAATAAATTATTAAGTACCCCATAACTTGAGCTTGGTATTTTTTTTACCCGAGAAATTGAAATATAACACTAACTTTTACCATAGTATAATACAATCAATTTACAATTATATTTACACATATACATTCAACAAACACATAAAACATATAAATTATACGTTCATAGAAATTATTCAAAACTTACTGTTGCTGCAAAGGAATAACATATGATTCACAAACATTCTAAAATCCATTTATTTATTATTTTTTAATTACCCAAAAAAGTAAACCACCTATTTCCCTTATATGCAATGCTGTTATGAAAGTGTTATTTTGCAATGTTAATCGACAAATTATAATCTTTTATTTTCAAATAATTGGCCCATATTCATGCATTGTATTGAATGTTGATTTGTGCTATTTCAAATCCAGCTTAACTGCAAATAATAATGGTTTGTGATGGAATACTAGAACTCAACATAAATGCATCTATGAGGTACTGAGTTCTAAAACTATTAGCTAATTAATCTATTAGGACTAAGATACCACTGTAGTTTCACACCGTAAGCTGAAAATGGATGAATCTGGTTTATATATAGGTAGTGCAATGACCTATGACCACTTTTACCAACTATATGTATCTTCAACCAGTGCCACTATTTAATCAGATACTAGGTAATCTTTGCCCATAAATCTTGGGGCACATCAGATTGTTCTAATGAGCAAGGACTTACCCAGGAGTGTAGGAGGACAATATAGTCGTAGGAGACAGGACAAGTCCGGCCATGACCTGAGCCACAGTCATCTCACCAGCCACACCCATCTATCATACTTGGCTACGGTAATCGTCTCCTGCTTTGTCAAGATGAAACAATGCGAGGCTTCGTGTCCGCCTGGTAATTAGTCTCCTTAGTGCCTCAAAAGAAAGGCACACGCTTCTTAGGTGCTGAAACCTTAGTTTGAGAAAACTATAGTTCATTTGACTTGCGAGGTCGTCAGAAGGGGACAAGCTACATTAATTGTACAAACCAACATTTTGTTTATTCAAATACATTAATGGTTCTTTAACCATCTGAAATCCTCCGTTACTAACACTATTAATATTTGGATCAACATTATTTTCAGATATAAAATACAGCGAATAAAGGGAAACCAAAGTCAAATGGTGCATTTTTCCATTGTAGGCCTCCACCCCTGCTTGCTTTTAACGTAATATATTTACGATATAAACAAAATGATGTGTATAACTATAAGAACAAACTTACCATAAACTTTGATGTAAATGAGGAAGGAGCCGCACTCAAAACAAAGTTAAAACTTTCCACACCAAAGTGGTAAAGTCGATTATCAAAAAGATAAACACCTTTATTGTTCCTTCGTAATTATTGTTACTTATGTAATGTCTTTGCTTTATATTTCAGGCTTTCTGTTTACATTATGTTTAATTCTTGACCATTCCCATGTATTTTTATCAAAGCTATCCATATTTATAAATCTAAATCTACTCAATATTACCCATCACTGACATGACTAACTTGATTTATAGGCAACAAATCTATGTTTTGTATGTCAAAACTTCTCAGGGAGAAATTTAGTTTAACAAAACTGTTATACGCTTGAATTAACCAGCAATAAATTTTAACTGGTGATGGGGACATACCACAAGATTTCAAAAACGAACTATTAAACTGATGAAATAGGTAGTTTACAGTATAAACTATGTACTTTGTTTATTACAAAACCATATCCATATTGATACACACCTGATACCAATTTCATAATACCCTTATTGTAATTTAATGTTAGTAGAATGATTTGAAAAAAGTCATAAATCGTAGGTTATGGATTTAAACCAGAAAATCACACAAAACACATACTTGTTGTTGAAGGGGATCTCAACCAATAAAACCCAATCAAATGTTTAATATGTTTTCAGGCCTAGTGACAGTGTACATTTATAAAGACGAGCCTTTGGAAAATAAATACGTTCCAGACGCAAAACGAAGAACAATTTTCATTATTGCCCATTTGCCAGTCAATACAGACGGTTCATTACCCGCCATCGCTAAGCTTTTACAGTTGAACCTCTATAAGACGAATTTCAAGGGGTACGAGAAAAATTCGTACTATAGAGGTACTCTTAATAAAGAGGGTCGTTTTATCGAGGTTTAATGCTGCTGTTATTCTTCTTATAGAGGTTTCTCCTCGCTCCAAGGTTTCTCCAAACAATGACTGAGGAAGAAGGAGGGATGGGTGGGGGTTTCATGTTGAGACAAGCTTCTGTTTGTTTTTAAAAACTACGTACTATGGAGGTTAAGATTATGATAAATTCGTCTTATAGAGGTCACGTTCGTCTTGTAGAGGTTTTGTGCTAAGAATATTCGTTGTATAGAGGTTAATCAGTCCTAGCCCATGTCACAAACAAATTCGTCTTATGGAGGTTTTTACTTAATTACTACGTTGTATAGAGGTGTTTTTAGCATTGACCTATATGAAAGTGTCAATGGGATTTTAAAAAATTTGTCTTATCGAGGAGTTCGTTTTATCGAGGTTCGTACAAACGAGGTTCAACTGTAATCGTGTTTCGTAAACGCCAATCTCTGGATGAGTTTTCTCTCTGTTTTAACTGGATTTTTGTATTGAATTCCCTTTGAATGCAGATTCGCCAAGTACGAAAATAGATACTGTACTTCTACAAAATGTAATGTAATATGTCAAAATGTGCATGAAACAGAAAAATTACATTTATATGTTTATTTATTTTATTTATTTATTTTAGGTAGAGAGGTTTTAAGATTCCCCACACAATCAACAAAATC
Source organism: Macrosteles quadrilineatus (assembly GCF_028750875.1). Lineage (NCBI taxonomy): Eukaryota > Metazoa > Arthropoda > Insecta > Hemiptera > Cicadellidae > Macrosteles > Macrosteles quadrilineatus. The sequence continues at coordinate 195,054,779 of NW_026542595.1, forward strand.
CTTTTTAATGTCAAGGGCCTACTTCTAATATTTTAAGCCGTTGGTATGTAAATAAAATAAAAGTGACATAAAAAATCCTAAGTTGGGTAAAAGGAAAACTAAGTATACTCATAAATCCAAACAAAGTTTTAAAATTTTTGTTGTCTAATAACTTAAAAAACATTCAACTTAATTTTTTGATTAGTATTACTAAGAGCATTTGTTTTAGAAACGTAATCATTGTATATAAATAAAAAAAATATTTTTCACATTATTGTTTAACCTAAAGAGTTAACTAATATTTATAATACTTACACGTCACTGGGCTTTCACATCCTGAAAAATAAAAGTTTATTAATTATTGTAAACATTTCTAGAAATTATCTACAGGTATTAATTAATACTTACTATACATTATCTTAAACATATTTAGTACAATAAGAAGAATAATGACATCGTTCCCATAGTTTTGTAGTGGGGCTATAGAATACTTGAATACCATAGCCCCATCGTAGTCCATTGCGCTGCTGACTAAGCCACCAAGTCACCAATGCCACACAAGATATACTTTAGTGGCTGAGTGGAAACTATTTATACACAAATATATGATCTTCATCATGAGTTTGCTACGTTTCTTCAAATACATTTAATACATGTTTTTAATATCCGAAAAATGAAAATGAAATGTAAAACATCTAACTTGTTATGTTTAAAATTCAAAAATAAACCTTATCTCAAAGATATCCTCAACCCGTATTTTCTTCTTCCATTACAGTTTGCTAAAACGCAATTAGTGATGATAAGGGCGTTAACCTTAAACAATCATTAATGAAAGTTGCTTAAAAATAAGTATGTTTATCAGAAATCAGGAATCAGACATGTCTCTTTTCCATTTATCATATTACATTACATGAAATAGGCTTCTTCATACAATTTATATATTTTTCCTTGGACGCTAGGCACGAGCCCGGAATTGTTTTTCACATAACTTCAGGCTAGGCTTAGGGGTTGCGACATCATCACTTAATAGAATTCATTGGTGACTTGGCGAAATTTGGACCCGGGAGCTCAGGGACTGAAGTCCCGCGCTCTAACCACTACACCAGTTCGCTCCACTGTCATACACTACATATAAATGTATCATAATACTCAAGAAAAGAAAGTCCACCCATATAACAATCATAAACCTGTGTAATAGCAATAGGCCTACGCCTGAAAAAAAAATCTTTGCCAATTCTAACGACAAACTCATCTAGCATCACAGGACAGTCTAAATACCCAGTTAAACAATAAAACAACTTTTTTAATAGTTAATCGTGAATTTCTTTTTCAAAATTTACTGGTGCAGTTCTACCATATGAAGAAAGTGTATTAATATGTAAAATGTAGTTAATTTTGTGAGATAACCCGGTTTTGGCTAATTTGTGCATTGGGATATCAAGTCTCACCTTCCCTCTTGTGTTGTAGTTTGGGTATTGCTATCTCTTGCGAAAAATTATTGTAGCTTTTTTTTGAACAAATAATGTACAAATTTACAACAAAGACTTTTAAGTCTAAAAAACAACGGACAACAGTGATCCACAAGGCCATTCTTACACCTATTGCGAATTGCTTTATTTTAAATGTCTTTTGTTTCTAAGGATGCCCCCATAAAAGGAGACCGTAGGTTATATGTGATTCCAGAAGTCCAAAATAAAGTACTGGCCAGAAACAAAATCAATTAGTTTCCAGATAAAAACTAATCCTAATAACTAACCCTGGATATTTTTTTACATATCGCTTCTAAAGAACTTTATACTTTTGGGTAGATACTTTTGGATAAAATGACTTAGTCAATGAAATGTCAACTAGCATCATGATAGTTAAACGAATGTAAAGTCCTACGTTTAAAAAAAACATGTAAAAATCTGCCTGAAAAACTTCATTTGAAATGGTGAATAGAGTTTGTTTCAAACAAGTCACTTCATCTGTTGAATTGTTTATTATTTAAAGCAATTAATTGAAGTCATGACAACAAAGAATCATCCGACTGTTTTAATCAACTTTGATTTAATTTGTTATGACTTTGCAAGGGTAGAGTAAATAATAGGCTTTAGCTTTGAGGAATGATTTCTAAATTGGATTTTTTATTATAAAATCCACAAAACTGACAGGAAAATTATAAAACAAATGTATTTCAGTAAGTCTACTTACAAATACAGCTTTGGTCACTTTCCTAATTTTGGTTATGAAAACATAAAACATAAAAAAATGAATAATATACGTAGATAACAATTATTTGAGTTTTTGCATTAACAAATAATTTTACTGATATTTATGAATAGTTACGAATTAAGCCTAGTAAAAATAATTTTGTGTGAGTTTTTTTTCGTATTTCGTTTCATTGAAAGACTACCTTTTATAAAAACAAATTATTTCGAATGTTACTATTAAATCTTGCATGGTTTGTATGTGTTGTAGGATTACATATTTTATTCAAAACAATGGTTTACATTATTTTAAAGTTAAATTAAATGATAGGTGAATTTAGTTAAGCTAAAACATGAATGATACTGCTGAATAGCATAGAGACTTAGACACAAAGACACTACTTTAAGGATGTATAATGATATAATTGTTAAAGCTTTGTATCGTTGAAAGCAAATTTAAGGTTGTAAAGGAAGTGACCTTTTGCAGAATTTCGTTACAACCGTGTCGACCTTTCCTATAACTAAGTTACAGATACAACGGTTCAGTAGTTTCCCTTGTGAAGTTTTGAAACAAAAGTTACCTGAAAACTTTGTAAGTTGAAATATACATTGTTTGTTATATAACATAATCATTGCCACCCTTAAATGAGCCATTCCTGAATAATGGGATCATTTATTAAACATTATTCCGTGATGATTTGCTTAATACGAGTTTTTAAAAGTTAAATCAAGTTAAGTTTCTGGTTAAGTACCTATTCTGTACGATTTTTTTTTTTTTTTTTTTTTAGAAAAAAGCTTTATACACTTCATTAGTTAGATGTGTAGTTTAAAATTAAAAAGTATATTTTTATCAAATATACTGAGCTAAGGTTTTTGAAAAGTATTTGAAATGGTAATGGTCTGTTGGTACAAAAGCTGTAATTCATAACTGAATTACTTACTAGTTTATCACACTTTATTGGCTATATTGTATGAAAGACGGTCAGTATTGTTTGTCATATTATTGAAGATTTTGAAAACCATTTTCAGCAAAGTAGATTAATCTGAGGGTTGGGGCTAAATGCCTTAAGAAGCAATCACCAGTAATACCGGAACCTACGTCGATAAGCTAGAAAAGGTAGTATTGAAAACTTTTGGAAGGATGAGTATACTTTTTTCTCTAACAAAAAGCAATCAATAAAAGTATACAAGTATACTCATATTTTCATAATTGAATTATAAATATATTACATGTATTGGAAGACTTATGACTATAAGCATGGATTAAATTTCAAAAATATACTACCACAATACATAGAGATGCACGTAGAAATGTTGTAACAATTGGTGACAAACTGACAACAAAGGTTATAATGTACATAAATATCATAATTTTAGTTTAATTATTATTTTCCAGTATAAATTTATACTTTTTTAATTTTCAATATTAAAAAATAGTTAAAATAACGGACAATGTCCAATTATTATGTCATAACCAATGAAAGTGCGACAAGTGTACTTTTTAGATCGTATGAACGATTACAAAACCCAAATCTAATTTCTAAGATTCAAAGAATTCCTCAGTATTTTAGTTTTAATAAATAAAATTAAACCTCTACGAGTTAGACTACCAAGAGGAAAGCGGCCCTTGGGACGACCACGACTTCGCTGGAATGACCAAGTGGAAAATAACTTGAGACGATTGGGGGCAGAGGCACAATGGATGCACGACAGAGAGAGATGGTGAAGCATTTTTGGCGAGGACAAAAACCTTCCAAAAAGAGGTTTGAGTGGCCTAATAGGTAAGGTAAGGTAAGGTAAACTTCTACAACAAGTCTTTCAACGAGAATATGACAATACTTAAATGGTAATTTAGATGTGTACGGTTAACAATATATTCTTAACATTATACAATTAGCTAAGACTATATAATTCGTTTATTTTTACGTTTGTTTTTAAAATGTCCTTTGCCTTTTGATCGTAAGCCAGAGGCTAATCACATCCCGCATGTTTTAAATTCAATTGACTTCGACCCTGGGCGAATCCCCTAGCCCACTTCAATAGAACTCCAGCTTTATAAGCCAGAAGTTGTTGCAGTCAACTGTTAGTAATAAATGCGTCTTTTGACTCACATCTATAAATTGAATCCAATCTGAAAGCCAATTGGTAAGATAATATAGTTGAAAAGTCCATACGTGCACGGTAGCATTTTTATATTCTTTTTAAAATTTTCGGAAAATAATTCTTTCAAAACCTAGTAACTTTACGAACAAATATTACAATTACATGCTGACAAAAAATAGAGGGCTTCCATCGCACTGTTAGTTACGATTAATAAGATATCGTAGGAGTAAGAAGAATCGATCACCAATAACTTGTATGGAGTAATTTTAAGGACTTGAGGATGAAACTAAAGATTTTCTACCTCTAGGAAGACCTAAAATATGATAGAACGATTAGAATAGGTTTTTAGGATTAAGGGAGTTGTATAAGACCGAAGGTGTATGTAGTATGGTAGGTCAAAAATAGAATCTAATCTGCGCTCAATTTGCTATTACAGGTACAATATATTATAGTTAGCATTTTAATTACATTTACACAAATGAATAGCGTTATAGAATTATAGATGTGCCTTACAATATATATAAATTATTTTGAATAATACTTAAATTGACCCCATTCAAGACCTAAAAAAATATCAACGAGTAAAAGAGTTACTCTCCCAAAGATACAAAGGTAACATCTGGATTTCTTTTTATCACCTGATTATCAGTTACCATTAAGATGAATCACAAAACTTCTGTGATAAATTAGCTCTATAGCGATCAGGTTTTACATATTTATTTACTGACATTACTTTATATTAAGAGAGTTTTGGTGAAAAATATAACAAAACCAATTTAATACGATAGGTAAATCAAACATAAATTTCCCAATTCAAATGTTTGAAATTTAATTTGATTTCTTATGACCAGGACGTTAATTGGGAACCCTTATTAAACTCTGTTAAAGTCAAAAGGGTTGCAAGCATAAAGTAGATTTGTATTGGGCACAATATCACACACACCAAGCTTAGTAATTTATCTACTGTAATTTATGTAATACATCTATACTTATTTAATACGCAAGCAGGATTTTTGTGACAATTACTCCTCCGAAACTACTGAACCGATTGACATGTTTTTGGTGTCATTGGAAAGAGCGTAACGTGAAGTTGTGCAGGAAACTTTCTGTTTAGGGAAATAATTAGAGAGTGAGGCCCTGGGGCCCTTTAAAGTTTCGTATTTCTCCATAAGATTAACATGGGAAACAAACATTGTTATGAAACTACAGCTGTTGTCAGAAGTGCTGTTCTGCTATTTAATTTAATTTGTTTACAAGGAGAATTTATGGTGCCATGTGTGTCAATGAATTATACTTTTGCATATATTTTAATTGCTATACACTATATAAAATGATATTACTGTAATACATTAAGAGATCTTAATTTAAATAATCAATAAGCAGGATTGAGCATCTGACTATATGTTTCCTGGTAAGTGTGTTGTAACTGTTTCTCATAGTATATTATCAAAGTAAACCCGAATTATTCTTTTCTGCATTCTCGCCCCGTAGCGAAGCACGGGCAGAGCAACTAGTTTTATAAATTACAACAATACAAAATGCAGGTAATGATTATTACCGATTTGTCAGTCAAAGTAGGCTATTCATTTTGTAGTCCGCCATCGCTAAGCTTATAATTATGTTTCGCAAACACCAATCTCTGGAAGAGATTTCTCTCTCATTTCACTGGAATTCTGTTGCAATTTCCTTTTAAAGCCAGATTATCATGACATCCAAAATGAATCTGAAAGAAGATGGTATCTAATCCGAAAAAAAGATTTAGCTTTGCCGAACTACAGCTCGCGTATTAGCTACTGCATGGCGGAAATTATGCATTGTAGTATTAACAATACATCAGTCACTTATGTTAAATATAATCTCAAACGCATATGATTACTTATGATGTCAAAATAAATTTGAAATACTTGATTCTTCATATATAACGGTAAAATTCAGTGATAATTCATTGAAAAATAAATGTGGCTTAAATTTATCGAGCGTTCAAAATGAGCGTCCAGTAAAACGAAGACGGAAAATTAAAAATCGTACTCTTTACTAAAGTCCTTTCTGTGTAGGTTTGTTATCAGTTTACCATATGTTTATATATAACCATATTTAAAATAGTAGCATGACTAATACGGAAGAACATGAGAGAGAATAAACTAACTGCGACCTTTGTTATATTACGTTACAACAATTTCGACCTTTTCAGTAACCGAGTTACGATACAACAGTTCAGTAGTTTTTGTGAAGTTTTGAAACAAAAGTTACCTGGTTGTTCATTCTCTGCTATAGACATTGTAGGTAAAAATAACAGAATATATTACTCATTCCTTCTACATTTTTTCCAAGGACAATATATGAACAAATTAATTTTAATAAAAAAATATTGTACTAATAATATTTAATTTATATTAAAGTTGATTACGTTTACAAAGTAACGGTTAAAATTTCTATTAATAATTTCGTTAATTATACCTTTTAGCCTACCTAAAACTAAATACATACAACTAAAATACATATTTATAACATTCGGTAGGCATTATTAAACTATGTAAGACTGTTCTTTAAGGATCTTACTAAGTGTATTTAATTTATTATACACTATACCTTTGAGACTTAAAATGGTTAACTTATTCAACATTTAGTTTTAGTAGACCACGTAGAGAAAGAACTGCTCAAAATACTTGCTGCTTAGAAAAAATTATATTTCAAGATAAGTTTAGAATTGATCATAACCACAGAGTATAAGACACAAGGTATTATATTACATAAATCACTTCTTTGTTTTATGATTCTTTACAATACTAATATGCACGTTATTGTCTTTTTAATTTTCCTTTTTAAACCTTACTGTACTGTGAATAGCTAAGAAAAAGACTGATTTAGGGCTACTTTTAGCAAGAAAACTTTAAACTTTGAAGATTAGAGGCTGTAATAACCAGTAATGCCAGGGACATCTGTGATAAGAGAAATTCTGTATGGAAAACGTGTGGCTTAGAAAACTCCCTATGCTTCTAACTGCATATTGTCCTCATATACCTAACGTTCAAATTAAATTAAATTAAATTAGTCAAGAGTACTTTAAAGCAGTAACGCTGACCTTTGATGGTAATTTATTATCAGCTGTTTGAACACCGTGTCATGAGGGTAGGCTACAGGATTGTTTTGATAGCTTGCTTTCGTATAATTCACGTTTAACGTCCTAAAGGAAAGTTGATGCAAATATTTTATGGGTTACTAAAGAGGTTGATTATCAAAATTAGAAAGTAATAAACTACTAAAATATTAAAGAAGGATAAATTGTACACCTAAGTTACATTGCACATGTTAAGGGGCACGGTGGCTTCAGATAAGCAGTAATATAGAAAAAAGTATTTTATAAGTTGAAGGTAATAGTTGTTATGAAATATATATCCATGCAACTATTCTTATTTCACTAGTCCAGAACAAAAATTTCATTATTAGTATGCTAATGAAACCCTCTATATTTACGATAAATATGCTTCGGCCAAATTGAATTATGCATAAAACAGGAACCATTTGGAAAAAAATATTTTAACCTCTTTGTCGAATGCGTCTGGCTGTTATAAGTGAGAAAACATAAAGATAAATGTAGCCTATTTTCGTTCGTCTCGTTCACCGTACTGATATTATTATGTTAGACTATGTATATTTTTTTAGTAAAATACTTTGTTAAGATGTCGCTTATATACTGTATCACATTGTTCATTATATATATTACAGACTTATCGTAATGAATAGAAGTAATTTATCAGGTACAAAATTTTACTAAGATACAGCCTAAGCTACAACAAGTTTTGCCAATTGTTTTATTAAAGTGCCTTAAATAAATAAACATGTTGTAGGATAGTATAAAAACGCAAACTTGGTGCCCTATTTGCTATACAAAGTTAACTAGTGAAAAAATGTCTAGACTATGCATTATATACTAGGCCTACAATGGTCTTATTTACTATATTGTGTTTTGTGTGACGTTGCAATAAATCAGCTGTATCATGCGGGCCTCCATTGTTGCATTGTTTTATTGTTCCATTGTTATATCATCAGCTGAGACAGGTCTATATGTTTAAAACAATAAACAGTGCTGAGAGAAACCTTGCATTACATTTATATTGTTTCTTATCCTGTTTTCCTCGCCAATTTGTAAATGTAACAAATGTATACATGCATTCTTTTGTCATGTATTTTTACCGTTCTTAACATAACAATAAAAGTTATTTATGTAACTTTGAAAATCCTGACCATTTTCAACTGCTAAGCCGAATTCAAGAAGGAGCATTTAAATTTAGACCTAGCTTTTGTTCTAGCCTAGTAAAAGGTCAGAGTCTATTTTACTCCGACAAATAATTATCAATATCCCTAAAGCGTGATAACACAACATCTTTCACCTACAGAAAGCATTATTAGGTTAGGTTAGGTTAGGTTAGGCCTATTCATATTTTACAACATACACAATACATAGCTATCAAAAAAGTAAAACGTAACTATAGGGAAGCTATTTGAAATTGATTACAAAAATTTAATGTTCGTCTTTTATACGAATTGAACGGAATTCGATTTGCACCTAGAGAGTGGAATGCAAAGGAGAAGTGAACCTAACACTATTCTCCAGCGGTCATTCGAAACTCTTTAGGACCCGGCGGATGCAATCGCCTTCAAAGTCCCACCTTATCCTTAATGCAAGGTTACGTTTTCATAAGAAATCATTGTAAATGGGAACATGGTGAACCTTAAGATATAATAAACATTTTATACTTACACCGATAAAGTGAACGTAGTTCCACTTTTTGTTATGTCTTACTATGAGAGCCTTCAGCGTGATGGAAATATAATAAAAAAAGTTGGATATACACCCAATTTTTGTATCACATATAATCCTTCAAATTGGATACAACTATTTTGTTTTGATTTACTCAGAAAAAGATAATGATTTTTGTTTATTCAACCAAAATCATATTTATGTATAAGGAATATTTAAATTACAATATTGTTAATACGCCTTCCTTAAAGGATGTTCTTGCCTTTGCCATTAAAATGAAATCCTTAGGGCGGAAAGTAACTTTTCATTATTAGTTACAGTAATGACACAGGAACTATTGAAACAAAGTTAGTGAGTTTCACAGGATGTCCTGAGGGTAATTAAAGTTTTAATGTCTCCCAAAGGTCCAACTCTAATACCAATGTGTACTTTCGTCGAACCCATTTTTACGTTAATTCGATTATGAAGAAACGTTTGTTCCATGCTGGAAAGGTTTTTAAGCATAAAAAAACTTCAAATAATCATTATAAGTGTTTTACACAAGCTGGGTGTTTCTTTTTCTTAAAATAAATTATTAAAATTACAAATCAAATTAAATTACCAAATGTTTGATTTCATTTTGCACTCTTTTATTTTATTCTTTTATCTACAAATTATAACAAATAACAAAATTAAAACTATTAATAACTGATAGTAAAACTTCGAAGTTACTTAACTTTTAAACCATTTAGTTCACATTGATTAATGTGGTACTGTATAACAGTTTGCGTACTAAAACCTTATAAACAGATTTAAGTTATAGCTGCCTCTAAGACAAACTATTTTCTAACTAATCTAATAAAACACAAAACATATTTGGAGTCAAAGAAATATAGAACATTTGTTCTTCTCAATACTTTAAAACACTTCATACGATATTCATGTAGTGAACTCATAATTAGAGCTAATGATGTATAAATGTGAAGATAGAAACAAATTTTTAATGTTTGATACACATTCCTATTAATACATTATCAGTTTTCTAGTGTCATACTAAGGTTGCATGGATTGGTTTTAATGGAATAAATAACCCTTGTAAAAGAGGCAGCATATTTTTGGTTGAAATAAATTTTCAAATCCAAATAAACCTAGAGTTATCGATTAGGGTTTAAGAATGTATATCGTAAAGAAGGATGACTACGATTTAAATAAGAGCGTCACTAAGTAACATAAGTGGCTTAAGTGGATTTGGACTGTCCAGTGGATTATAAACCATTACTTGTGTTAAGGGATTGTCGAAACTTGTAGAAAACTCCGAATTAAATTCCGGCTGCACTTTACTTTAGGTCCTACACTCATTCGAATAAAAATATCGATCGATATATCGATTAATCGATTTTTTCATTCGATATATCGTTTGGTTAGTTAAGTAAGGTTAACCTAACCTAACTTACTAAACGATATATCGAATGAAACAATTGAATAATCGATATTTTCATTCGAATGAGTGTAGGACCTAAAGTAAAGTGCAGCCTAACAAAGGTATACAAATGAAATTCTATTACCGATATCTTTTGAACTGATCGGAGAAAAGGTAATGTTAGTAGTTTATATGAGTTGAAGGGAATTCTATTTTCACCGAGAGAGAGGAATACAAAGGAGAAGGGAACAATAACACTATTCTCCAGCGGTCATTCGAAACTCTTTAGGTCTCGGTGGTAGATGCAATCGCCTTAACGTTCTCTTCTTATCGTCATTGCAAGGTTACCTTTTGGTGAGGAAACTTTAAAATATAACAGTCTATTATACGTTCAAAAGCGGTTTAAATGTAATTAATATTGTTGGATTTTATTTTCTATTATTTTACTATTTAAAAAAACAACTTATTATTAGAGTTGGATTGCGTGATGCAAAATAATTCCAAACTCAGGAACTCAACTTTGTGGCCAAAAAGGAGATAGCAATTCACGTTTTTACTATCTTTATTCAAATGGAAATTAGGATTTATATAATATTCACGTTCAAAATACTAAAATGGTAGTTTTAAGCCTCTGATTCCTTTATCCCGGTTTCAGTATAAATGGTTATTGTCCGTTTTTTACGAGACATCCTATTATTAGATACTTAAATGACACAGACACAATTGGAACAAAGTTATAAACTGCGGAGAAAGTCTTGAGGCCAATTTAAGTTTTAATGAATCGTTGAGTTCTGTCCCTAATACCAGTGTCGATTTGCGTAATCAGCTCCAAAATGATGGTTATGATGGTTTTATAAAACATATATTTTCTTGAAATTTATAGCAATACTACATTACCTGTATTTAATTACATTATCTACAATATCTTTATGCACTGTATTTTTAAAAAAATCTGCCAAATTAATCCCTTATTAATATATAAATATATATAAAGTCTATGTTAGTTTTTTTCGTTGTACCTGTAGGTTGTACACTACAATGTATATAATTAATGTAAAATGTCCGCTAAAGGAATCTCAATCATAAACGCGACTAAAAAAATCCTACTCACTTTAGAGAAAAAGTTGTAGCTAAGTTAATTGTCGTTGAGGACTAAACTGGGTTAAGGGCTCTTCCATAGTTTGTGTTAATAACTTTGACATCGTCACATGCTTTGATTTGTCCTATAGACTATCACACAATAAAAAAACAAAACAAAAAAAATGCACCCGCTTTTGATCATATACAGTATGAACAATTGAACAATAACGAATATTAAAATTGCGATTGAATTTGTGTCATGCATATGATACCTAAAGTAGAAGGCAATATTAACACATCCTGAAGAAGTAAAATTATGAAGACATTGAAGTAAATACGCAGGTATTTTAGAATCCCAGTACTTTGCAGGTAGTGAGGGTGAGATGGCTATTATCATACCTACAGGGTGGGGCTCGCAGCTATTACAGTAATTTGTTGCTATGTACCCATCTGTTGCTTTGTATGGGTCAATCAGCAAATCTCTGTTGTTTCCTGTTATGAATGAAGGCTTTTATCTTTTGAGTTAATAGTACGATAAGTGTGTCTATTATCCTTTCCCGTCGCGAAGTTCCATTCGCATTAGTAATATGTGATACAACCAATGAGAGATTGAGTTTTAGGCATTTAAGATGGTTTTAAATTTGAGTACATGGCAAATATTTTGCACTGGAGTAATAAATGGCTGTATTTAGAAATCTGTTGTTAAATTAAATAAAAGATTTGCGGTTGTACGTACAACAAAACATTTGTTTTAGTGTTATTGTTACTTTGCAATTTGCCAAAAATCTTTAACTCTACTGGTCATATAGTCTCCATTAACTAATAATTATCTACACTTTTTTATTTTGGAAAACACATTATCTATTTCTTCATTCATGTTGTATTAGACCAAGTGGGGACTATACGAATAATGAGAATAAATTAAGCTTGCGTTTGTCTTCAACGCGAATGAGTATGATTTTAATAAATATATTGTTAAAACTACTTAAAATTGTGATGTATTTAGCTAGATAGCCTTAAAACACCAGATATTAACATGAACTAAAGAAATACGGTTTGTTTTTTATCAAACCAACCTTACATGTTTAAAGTATGAATATAATACACAGCCTTATTGAACATCTCAATACGTAAGTACACTAGAAACATATTCCTGTATTCACATTGAATTATAATAATGGTATAATACATAATAACTATTCGTATAAACAAACACACAAGGAGTTGTTTATAAAAGAAGATTTGCTTATGTTAGTCATATTTAATAACATTCAGGTTGCTTGAATGGATCCTGAAAATGAAATATTTTAATAACCAAATCCATTCACAGTTCAAAAACATTTAATTAACTCAAAAGATCTAACCTATTTCAACCTATAGCACACTAATAAAAAAGTAATCTTAGTAGTTATTTTATAATTAAGTTGATGATTGTCACTTGTCATGTCACGAATAGCAAATTACAATATAGTTGTCTATTTTATATTGTTTTTCTGTACTCTATGAAGTACAAAACGCTTATTTGGTTAGGGACAAGTATCGCACAACAAAGGGACTTCGATTGAAATACGAGCGTGAGTAAGTAACATATTGCTATCATTAGAAGTCTGAGTGTATTAGGGCCGTACAGTCAATCCTATACCATTACTTGTGTTAGGGATTCGTTAAATAAACAAATGAGTCTTGTTAAGATTAATATATCATATGTAATAGTAAAGGATAAATATAATTTAGAATACAAATAAATTATACCAACAATAGGTAAATTATTGTTAAATACATTGCAATATAAATAAAAGTTACTATCTTCATATATAATGAACTGCAAAAAATAATTGCAATTATTGAACAAAATGTACATCATTTTATATACCTTTAGTGGAGTTATTTGCATCATTCGATAATGACAAGTAAAAATTAACATTTAAATATAATTCAATTCTTAATCCCTAAAGTTTGTTACCTGTTTGATGATATAGTATACATATGTATATGAATGATTTAGGAAAGAAGGTAAAAAAGCAAATAAACTAAAACAAACAGTGACCTCTTTATATTACGTTATAACTTTGTCGACCTTTCTGTAACTGAGTTACATATATAACGGTTCAGTAGTTCCGCTGGTGAAGTTTTAAAACAAAAGTTACCTGGATGCCCATATCCTGTATTAAGCTTTGCAATTCAAAATATAGCCTAAATCGTATAAAATACGCAATATATGGTTTTGGTAGACAATAAAGATAAACAAATTACTAAAATACAATTTTATAATATAATCATATAATTATATTGTATACTGTAATTTTAAAAGGTTGTTATAAATTTAAAATATTGATATTCTTTTCTGTATTTACTACGTCTATAGCTGGTAAGAATTTATAGGAGAAAAGTTAAGCTTAAAAGATTTGGGTTAACTGTTTAAAGAAAAAATAACCAGAAATTCCGAAAAACTTAAAGTTACGTCAGACTACTAAATTGAGTTACCACTGACAACGATTGGATATAAATTCACTTTGGCTGCTTCTAATACATGTCTTGAATAAAAAAAAAAACAAATCAAATGTTTATGTACACAGCTACTACTGAATGTTTTAATCAGTATATTGTTGCAATATATTCTATATAGACCATCAACTATCGACAGTTATTACATTAAAAATTCTATTAAGATAGAACAGGGTGAGGTTCATAACTCCAAGTTTTCATAACTCCAAGTACTTTTAAATACAACATTTCATAACTCCAAGTAAAATTATGTCCAAGTAAATTAAAACCAAAATATCATAAGACCAAGTTTCATAACTCCAAGCGTTCATAACTCCAAGATTCATAAGTCCAAGTTAAAATAAAACCAAGTAAATTAAAATACAAAATTTCATAACTCCAAACGTACAGATTTGCAAGGACCACAAGTCCAAGTTTCAAAACTCCAAGGGTTCATAACACCAAGTTTCATAACTCCAAGTGACAATGGGTACAGTCTGTGCAGGAAGCGATAACGTACGCGCACACACGCACCCATTACACACACACATGCTGGAAGAGAGTTTCCGATGTTGGCGAGATTATTCGAAGTTTGGTGCGTTCCCTGTCGCTTTGCACGTTCGTCTAAATTGTAATACAAATAGTGAGAGGATGAAATTTACATATTTAAATTCTGCGTAAACTGATGTTTAATACTATATAAATACAATTTAGTTCGTGCAGATGATTAATGTTTAATAATGGAAAATATGAAAAGGTTGTTCAATGTAAACATGAAAAAGTAAGTGAGCGAGGATTTTTTTTATTTTTTGGTCAGATGAAAACTTTCAGCGAGAAAAGTATAGATAATAAGATGTTCTTCAATTTTTGTTCCAAACATTTTTTCGTAAGACTTTTAGTTTGTCCAATAATCGACTTAGATGACCACCATGAGGTGAATGAATTAGTTTACGCGCACAGTATTTTAGCAATTGCCGTCTTCCAACAACAATATTAAGGAAATACAGTATTAGTTCACGTTTTAAAATTTCTAAACTATGAAAAATATTTAGTCTTAACTTCTTAAGCTGTATGTACGAAATTTCGAAATTTTTTCTACATAATATTCGTGGTGCACAACGCAAATAAGTCGTAGTGCCTTTTTTTTCCACTATTTTTCATCTCCTATTTTCGGAAAAAATTTAAACAGTATTAATCCAGGTTAAGGTTTCATCTTGTAGCATTCATTTGTAAATATAAAATTTGATTATAGTTACAATTACTTGTTCCCTCATAAATCTTTATTCCGTAACAAATATGAGAGTGTATGTTAGCAAAGTAAATTGTACGCAAAATGTCTGTAGTGCATAATGGGTTTAATAAAAAAATACCATATTTAAAATTTTAAAAATACTATCTAGACTTGTATGATCCAAACAAGCGGATATAATCTATAGATAGGTCTAAACATTTGGATTTCGTGACTAAATTATCATAGAAATAGGTTTTTGAGTAAATACATCTATACCTAATACCAGATTGTTTTATTTGAGTTAAATAGAAGGTATTTATCATTTAGGTATTATTGAAGTACCTAAATGAGTTAAGTACTTTAATATAAGAATTGATGTCGTCCAGTGGTCAAAACTCGACCACAATCCAAATAAAATATGAACTTATCTATATTCATCCCACGCTGAAAATCAAACATGTGATGATTGTGTACCAGTCTTCAATTTGTTTTGATTTTCTGTATATTTATCGTTGTTATTGCGTCACCAGAATTTTAACTCATAATCCAAATGTTAGTTTTTTGTTTGTGTTAAATTCGTTGTCGTACTTATTTTTCATCAAATTGTCTGTCACAATTTTATTTGTTCAATTGGTGTATGTTTTGTTTAGTTGCAATAACGTTAATTATATTTACCTGAGAAATGCAAAGTTAAAGACCTTCTGTTGTTCAGATGATTTTTGTTTCCCTTAGCATATGAATAATAATTAAAAGCCTTCAGTAAAATGTTGGTAAGGGGCTCTTGGATATTTTCATAGGCTATTATTAAAATTGCTTGACTTTTATGAAAACATAGGTTAATGTCATTGACGTACCAGATATATTTGGCTTTAGAGGGCTTTCCTCTGCAATGATTACAAAGTTAAGTCCATGTTTCCTAATAAAATTTGTAGCACTTCGGCTAACATCCTCGTTCATAGTTTGTAGGAATCTGAATCTTGTAGGTGTTCTTCATTATACAGGCTAATGACGATAGTTAATTCTTTAAAAAAATATTATCTCTATTTCTTCTACTAGGGGGCGTTCTATGACTTTTAATGTTTCAATAATTTGCAAATGGGTTCTTTCAATGATTTATTTTTCAAAGATTTAATTTTTGTAGGACGCTTTTCTTTGAAATGCAGTTTAAATATTGACAGCAATTAAATTGTACAGCTGATCAAAATTTAAACAATTATGATCTTCATAAGGATAACATGGGAACCTTCAAAGCCACTGGGGTAGAGCCCAAGGGACTTTTTCAAATCCAGTTCAAGGCCAGTTTGCAAATCTACGCGACACGCTCTTTCCAATGATACGTCAATGGATAAAATCGGTTAAGAAATTACGGAGGAGTTCAACCGACAAACTTCGTGTTCACGTATTAATTATATACGAGAGGTCGTCCAGTGGTCGAAACTCGACCAAAAATATCTAATGTACTGTACTCACTTATCTATTTTCACCCCACACTGTAAATAAAACATGTGATTGGAGTTTCTTCCATTTGTTTTGATTTTCTGTTTATATTTCGTTGTTATTTCGTCACCATGGCAACGCATAAGACCCATGTTAATTTTTTCAAATTTTTAAACTCATTTTTCGTGCTTATCTTTGAGCCTATTTAAATTTATAAAGGGATTCTGCACACCTAGAGGAAAATAGCTTTCTAACGGTATGCGTAGATTTTACCTACGATGCACACGAGCTGAGAAAAAAGGTTTTAAAGAAACATGCTTGCCTATTAATATATAGATAGATACGTATGATATACGTATCACGTTTCGTTTAGCCTACAGGTAGGAAAAATGTCGCTCATTACGAAAATCTATATAAGTAATACGCTACATGAAACTTTGTCGGTTGAACTCCTCCGCCATTTCTTAACCGATTTTATCCATTGACATCTCATTGGAAAGAACGTGTCGCGTAGATTTGCAAACTGGCCTTACATTTTTGAAAAAGTCCCTTGGGCTCTGCCCCAGTGGCTTTGAAAGTTCCCATGTTATCCTTATGAAGAACATAATTGTTTACATTTTGGTCAGCTGTTTAATTTAATTGCTGTTATTTATTTTTCAATTCAATGAAACCCATCGAGTACATTTATTTACTATTTGAGTTTGTGTAAACATAACCTCCAAGACGGATTTTGTTAGTATGGTTGTACAGTATCTTAAATTTGTGTATTTATTTATCGTTGTTTTGTGTAGCTATGACGGATCGTGTTAGTACGATTGTAACATTTATCGTTGTTTTGTGTAGCTATCATTTGTTTATTTGTTGTTTTTTTTTTCTTTTATATGCCTCCGACGTGACGACAACAACACATATAGACAGGATTCGTAATCGTGATAACGACCGCAGCTCACAGAACAGTGGCGAGTATTAGGCTTAACTCATCACAGTCAGCACCTGACCCTGGACAATCTCAACTATTAGGTTACAAATGCCCCCTAACACTACCCCAAAACGACTTTTCGTTCTCAATTGGCCCTCTATAAATGACCTGTGTTGCCTGTACAGCGAGGCATTTTGAGAAGGAGAAAACCGGCCCGAATGCTTTAGGTTTATCAATAACGAAGATAAACATAGTCTGAGTTACACACCGGTAATCTTTGAATTGACTCTTTTAAATTCGTTGTAAATATGACTGTTATTCGTTTTGAAATATCTTCTGTAATATTTGCAATTGCTCGAATTCGAGCAACATGTACACTAGTATTTATTAATTCTTTTAATAATGACACTAGAGAAGAGTTAGAAAATTAAAAGGTGTAGAACAATACAGCTAACAAAAGTGGTCCTGTAACATTTGGTCATAACTTGAACCCATATGACATTATGGATCCTTTCATGTTCTGGAATTGATGGAGAGTTGCGTAGAGGGGCGAGCAGGGGCGTGTGGGACTTTTTTAGTATCCATACTGGCAACCTGCCTGCCGCTTACTTCGAATTGTCAATGTTACCAACATGACGTGGCTTCCGTGCCCCGTCTTCTGAACTGCCCGTTTAAAAAATGTAAATTTAAGTAAGAAAGGCCTATAAATATAAATATAATAAAAAAAATATTAATATAAATATAAATTAAAATATAAATATTGCATATAAATACAATCAAATTAAATGTAAACGGTTATGGCAGTTTACCAAATAAAAATATAGGCATACAGCACATCAAACTTGAGCTTAGAATGTGCATATTTGCTGAATATTATAGGTATGGACTAATTTCTCAGGTCCCCATAGGCCGAATTCAACGGGCTACGTCTGTTATGCTTTCACAGTTTGAATAATTTAATTCTGTTTATTTAATGAAAGAGCTGGGCAATGCAATTAATTGGCGTTTGTTTTATTTACTTGAAAAAATATGTTTTTGATGCTAGGAAATATGTTCATCTGGGGGATTATGTTCGGACAAAAAAAGGTTGTACAAGTTTTGTAAGAGTATTGCTCACAGTTTTATTTGTAATGTATATAGTAATGAAATATAAATAGGCATGATT
Organism: Macrosteles quadrilineatus; assembly: GCF_028750875.1. Taxonomy (NCBI): domain Eukaryota; kingdom Metazoa; phylum Arthropoda; class Insecta; order Hemiptera; family Cicadellidae; genus Macrosteles; species Macrosteles quadrilineatus. Next base: position 195,073,527 of record NW_026542595.1, read on the forward strand.
CAAATTGAAGAAATGTCATAAAACATCTTATTGAATGAAACAGAAGCATTGATATCGAGGACCTTATTTGTGTTATTGCTACACTAAGGTATGTTGTCATAGTCTTTCGAACTGAAACATACGGTATCGGTTATTGGCAGTCCTAGGGGTAACGATGTTTCTTGCAACACAAAATCATGAAAATATGTCAAATGGTTATTGATTAGCATCGTGAAATAAATCACTCTGTGACGTTTTAATGTATAGTGTACATGTTGCTTGAAATCGAGCAATTGCAAAGAAGTCAAGTAGTTATTAAAAAACAAATAACTTTTTTGAAAAAGAATGAAAGTCATAATTTCTGACGAGTTTAAGACTCAACTCATACACTACGTACCTAAAAGTTCCATATAATAAACATTTCTTGTAAATATTTGATCATTTTTCAACATCTTATATGGTTTTAGTGTATTGTACAATTTTATTCCACTTGTAGCCACATTATGTTGTTCATGTTGATCTTCGTCAAAATGTAGTCAGCATGGTAATGTTGAACTGGCCAGGAGAATGTCTTTTCAAAACACTACGGTGCTACAAAACTCATTAAACCAGCTTCAAGTTTCTTTATCATCAAGTAGATTTGAATTTATTTTAATTTAGTAATTGATATAAACTCTGCGAACCACAGATTACAATCTGTGCCTTCTGTTGCGCCGTAAACGTCATACTGGCGACTGGCGTCAAGCGTATGAGTCACAATAGCGGCCTACCACCGCGCACCTGTTTTGCTCATGCCAAGGTCAAAATTTCCTCCCTTGCTACACGGGAAACAAAACTTAGTTGTTTTAACTTCAATTTGACAAATATTTAGTTACCTTGAATAGTACTCAATCAATCATTACTTAAAATCCCGGCATTCTTTTAAAAACACCCTGTATTTTCTGTGGACACCTGCATTCCATCTTTTCCACTCATATTGGTTATTCATCGTTTAAAAAGCGTCCTCAGCAATTACTGTTTTGTCGTTTGGCATTCACCCAGCCACAGATGTGTAATTATAATTAATTATTATTGTCCAATGTTTCACTAAATTTAAAAACTTTCTTGGCAATTTATAAAGAGTATTCGAATATCCATATATATGACACAAAACCAATAACAAGGATACAACTGGAAAAAGAATATACATATCTATTTAATATTTATATGTATATATGCGACATTTTCTTTTTGCCACCCTACACAGTGGTGAACACAACGTTGTAGGCTACCAGTTTTTCTTGTCAATGTTGGAAGAAAACCAGTGGCTCTCTAAAGTGATAATCTAACTATTATAATTGTAAGAAAATTGCAATATAATAATAACATCTTAAATATAGTATTACTTTTCAAAATTAATCCAAAGAAAATCAAAATTACTGTGGCAAGTGTCATTTATGTGAATTAACCAGCTGTACATTATTTCAACAATGGACATGGACTTCCAGAACTTCAACCCTTGCCTCTACACAGATCCTGCCAACTCTTTGCAGTGTTAACATCACTTTATAGGACATTGTGCTTGACTTAAATTAAATTCATCCCAAAGTGTAATCTAAATTTAAATTGTTTTAAATCAAAAGTATTAGGGACAAGTGCCTTGAAAAGTACCAAATTTTAACCAACCCCTATTTTATTTATTGCATGTGGTACAAAGGTGAAGACAGAGACTCCAAATTGGTAACCATCATCCATCTCGTTTAAATCACTAACTAAGGACAAATCGTCATTGGACATTTTGAATCAGCATAGCCTAATAGGCCCAATTATAACTTAAACTCATCAAGATCTACATATTTCAAATTTAACCTTTATTCCAAATTTACACACACATATATTATATACAGTACAGCATATGAGTTTGAATTAAGTGTGTATTGTCCTCTGGGGCTCTTAAAATGAAGATAAAAATCGGTTCCGGGTTTAGGTCTTACCATGAGATCTACGGTAATAGATTATTCCTTATTATGGGAATTTCGTTAAAAGTCTCAATTAGAGGTGACGGTATCCCTGGTTTTATGTAGTAGTACCTGGGAACCAAGCCATGACAGGGTAGTGGTATTAGTTTATTTCCATTGAACCCCTACATTGAGTAATCTTCAGTGTAATCTTTGCTCAATAGTAACAACTGGTGTTTTCCCCTTTGCACTGCATTCGTTAATTTGCTCGTAAAACCTTGGTGGACATAACAACACACTACAACTTAAAATAGTTCTATTAGTCTATGGTCATGGTTACTTGGAAACCAATGAGGCCAATGTTAAAAATTATAGACTTTCAATTCAATTTTGTCGCGTAGTTAGTTTTTTGCTAGCAGTTTTAACTGCAGTAAACACGTTTTTAGGCCAGATATAAATTATTTATCAAATTAGAAGGAAATCGTATTAGCCGTTTTCGATATATAGAGGACTAGCTGTAACCCGCGGGCTTTGCCCCGTTTAACTTCTTAATTTTCAAGATTATCTCGTTCGCATGGCTCAATCACGTCCTGGTTGAAGTTTGTTCGCTACGCTCACTCACCTTTAGGTTGGAGCTCGTTCGCTACGCTCACTCACCTTTAGGTTGGAGCTTGTTCGCTACGCTCACTCACCTTTAGTTTGAGCTCGTTCGCTGCGCTCACTTGCCTTCAGGTTAGCTCGTTCGCTACGCTAACTCGCCTCCAGGTTGAAGTTCGTTCGCTACGCTCACTCACCTTTTGGTTGCAAATTAGCTGTTGTCATAAATGTAAAAGAAATAATAGTGCTGCACCCTGTTAGTAATTTTTGTAACTTTAATGCTATTGAACATCACAGAACAGAACCAACTTGTTTAATTGAAACAGCTGTTAAGATTCAATAATTTCATTTCTCATAAGGTTAACATGGGAAACTCCAGAGCCACTGGGGCGGAGCCCGAAAGGATTTTTGAAATAAGAATATGCCTATATGTTAATCGGGAATGTGAGCTATCATCATGCCAAATTTCAGCCCAATCCGACCAGTATTTTTCGCGTTCACTTGTCACAAACATACATCCATACATCCATACATCCATACATCTAAACTTTCTCATTTATAATATTAGTAGGAAGTAGGATTAGTAGGATTAACAATCATTAGTAATTGAACGGCGCAAAGCGAAGCTCTTATACTACTCTCCTCTTTTTGTTTTACAAATACCTCCTGAACGGCTGAAGCGATCTACACGAAATTTAGCACGATCATAGTAACCAACCATGGTAATGTATAAATCTTAAATGGTACAAATTGGACCACAGGGCTTTTCCCTACGTGAATTTATTTATTTTTTTAATTTAACATGGGCCTTATGGGTTCATTGGTTGCTATGACTTTATTTGCGAGATAACACTAAAAAGATAAACAAGAGTTGCCACATATGTTAGTCAAAGAATCGTTTAAAAAGTACATTACCGTATAGGACACAGAAAAAGGGAAGAACAATAAGATTAATATCATTGAGCATAATTTACTACAAAATGAAAACAACCAATAATTATGGTCGCCAGAATAAGGCTGAAACACCTTAGGCTTTAAATAATCTAAATATCCATTACATTTTAACCAAATATAAGCCTACCATTGAGTTATATTTCCATTTAACTTGCAATTCCAAGTAGGCTTTCCATTTCAGTGAACTAGACTTACAATTAAATAATGCAGACTTTGAATAGGTACTGCAATAATTAGGACTTCCATTAATATGAACCGAAGATACCACTGAGTTTAGATGCTGCAAGTAGACATTCCATTGACGTGAACCAGACGTAACATTGACTTAATATACTGCGAATCGGCACTCTGTTTATGGGAATCAAATTAACCATTTCTTTGGATCCTGCAAGTAGACAATTTATTTATGTGAACGATATGTACCATTGAGTTTGTATACTTCAAGTAAACAATTCGTTTAAGTGAACCCGACGTATCATTGACTTTGAATGCTGCAAATAGGCATCTTATTTATGTGAACCAAATGGACCATTGACATTGGATACTGCAAGTAAATTTCTCATTTTTGTGAAGCTGGCGTACTATTGATTTAGGATACTGCTACTGCAAATAGACATTTAATTTATGAGAACCAGATGACACATATATACTTTGAGGTAGACAATACATTTAATTGAACCAGACTTGTAATTGACTTTGAATAACGAAATTAGACATTGCATTCATTTGAAACAAAATATATACTAACTAGCTGTAACCCGCGGGCTTTGCCCCGTTTAACTTCTTAATTTTCAAGATTATCTCGTTCGCATGGCTCAATCACGTCCTGGTTGAAGTTTATTCGCTACGCTCACTCACCTTTAGGTTAGAGCTCGTTCGCTACGCTCACTCACCTTTAGGTTGGAGCTCGTTCGCTGCGCTCACTCACCTTTTGCTTGCAAATTAGCTGTTGTCATAAATGTAAAAGAAATAATAGTGCTGCACCCTGTAGGTAATCCTTGTAACTTTGATGCTATTGAAAATCATAGAACAGAACCAACTTGTTTAATTGAAACAGCTGTTAAGATTAAATAATTCCATTTCTCATAAGGTTAACATGGGAAACTCCAGAGCCACTGGGGCGGAGCCCGAAAGGATTTTTGAAATAAGAATATGCCTATATGTTAATCGGGAATGTGAGCTATCATCATGCCAAATTTCAGCCCAATCCGACCAGTATTTTTCGCGTTCACTTGTCACAAACATACATCCATACATCCATACATCCATACATCCAAACTTTCTCATTTATAATATTAGTAGGATGAGATTGGATACTGCAAGTATACATTTCATTTACGAGAAACATATGTAACATTGACTTTAGAAATTATTTGATTATTATGTCTGCTATCTGCTCAATGTTGCAAGCAGACAACTGCATTGTACACTTAGTGTAAATTACCTGAAATGTAAAGTTAAAACTGTGAAACACAGGAACGTTTCTCATCCAAAGTCCCCGTGCGATCTCTAGTGTTCACTTGGTAATACATGTGTATTACAAAGTATAGGGTGTTTTCAACTCCCCACGTGAGTGTTAACGTTTCGTAAAAAGTACAAGTTCCTGTATAAGGTAATGTTGTTCTTTTTGCGAAAGACTCTAAAAGTAATGAAAGGACATTTTTTATTTAAATTTATTTCGATAACAAACAAGTGTTTTTGACATATAAATAAATTTGTTTGCACAAAACTTGTGTGTATTACGACCCCCCCCCTAAAAACTGTTTTTTTAGTAGTACATTTTAGGGAAAAATAATGCCTTTACCATTCACAGACATATTATAATCTTTTATAAATTATATATTTTCCGGGTAGTACATATGCTAGTTATTCAATATCAAACAGTTCAATGACAAAATACATATTTTTTAATCCAACAAATGGTTTATATGGAAAACTTGACCAAATACACACACAAACTGCAGTTGGTAAAAGAAATATATTATTTACATTGTATAACTTAAAATAAATAACTCTTTCATATTGGAAACAGTATACAGTAAAATAAAAACAAGCCCATGGGGCGTAGCCCAAGGGAAATATGAAAATTAAATGATATTATATTGCATTGTCTTCCATTTGTGGGCTATGTTTCAAGTTTCAAGTCTCTAGCTCATCGGGAAGTTAGTATAAAATTGATTGCAAAATTTGTACCGGACAAGAAAGCGAGCTAATAAAAACGTTTTAATAAACTTAAATAACAACAAAAAATGTTATTTACCAATTATTAGTGTTAATACAATTAATTATAACAAATATGTAATAACGGGGTGTCAAAAACACCCCACGCGAGTACATACGTTAGTAAAACCCGCGCGAGTAGTTAAAGGTTAAAGTACCTTTAGCATAGAAGTAAGAAGTATATCAATTAATTAATCTGTAAGTATATAACAAAATTACATAATCGTTTGACAGGCGACGGTAGGTATATGGATACAATGATGCGGCAAAGGCTGCTGACAGTATTACAGCGGAGCGGACAGCGCAGGAACTTGGGGCGCTGACTGTACTACACATTCCACTTGGAGATATGAGACTCGACTCAACTTTTGGAGTTATGACACTCTGCTTTAATTTTTACTTGGACTTATGAAACTTTGGAGTTATGATATCTTGGACTTATGAAACTTTGGAGTAATGATCACTTGCACTTATATTTTTCTTGGAGTAATGAAATTATCCCTTTTCGGGTACTTGTAGTTTTGAAACTTTGGATTAAATATAATTTGGAGTTATGATCTCTTGGACTTATGAAACTTTGGAGTTATGATCACTTGGAGTTATGAAATCTTGGAGTTATGAGATGATCCCATAGAACACAACACACATACAACCAATTTTTTATTTATATATCCCACCGATTTTATTTGTAAATGTGCATTCCCTTGTAAGATTTACGTTATAATCCAATAATGTTATTTCATAATGAGCTATATATTTTTACATTTGCTTATCAATATAGTTTCCAGGAAAATGTTCTATCAGGCTTTCGTGTAGCAAAGGGTCATGTTTTGTATAGTTTTAGCTTTCATACAACCACACGATTTCAGAATATGCATTAACATCTTTTAAATTAGCATTGTTACCAGCGTAAAAATATTTTACAATTATTGGATTTAGAAAAAATATCATCAAGCCTGTAAAATTAAATAATACAATTTAATGTTTAAACCAACTGTTGGATACCAGCGCGACTCTCGGTTAATAGGTTCCCGCATATTCTACATTCAATTGGTCTCCGCTCCGGGTGGCGCCCTTGTACTTCAATGTGTCCTATAGCCTAATAAACCAGTAGTTGTTGCAGCACACTCCAAAAGGGACCCTTTTGTCTTTTCAATGATCTTCAATGACATGCTGAACGATCTATTTTTAAAATCTTTATAAAATACCGTTAGTCCAATTTTTATTATTTTTTTCATATAGGCCTTGATATTTAAAACTTGTTTAATCCGATTAAAACACTTATTAATATTATTTGGTGCAGTAAAATACCCCTACCACAGCAAACCTGCTTACTAACCAAATTTAAATTTGCCTGATTGGATTTTCGATTAAATATTTTTCTAAACATGTCAGATTAATTCCCTGCTTATTAAATAATATTTAACAAAGAAGGAGAAAAGCTATGAAAATGAAATCCAGAATGAGTTCCACCTATATAAAGGGGAAACTTAATAAATTATTACGAAGAAATGAAAATAACAAAAATATATTTTGGATTTTAAGATGCAAAAAAAGAAACTAAATGGTAAGAAGGTGTGGTTGTTTGTATTAGGTTACAACTATTTTATTGATGGTTACAAGTGAAAAGAATTAATTGGGTGTGTACAGTAGAACATTGACAAGAAGATTCTCATGGGGGTGATCAAACTATATGACTAGGTTTGCAATAACATACATTAAAGAGCAATATAAAATCAAAGGTATTTGAAAATGACACTTTGTTATCAAGGGCCACTTTAATTTAAGGTCTTCTTGTAAAGGTTCCACTATATGATTAAATGTTGTAGAATGTAGATCGAATCCTCCTAAGAGTTTAAACTAACTGTGGAAACCCCTAGAATATGCTTTGAAACTACGAAGGGAAAGCAATGGGTTAAGAAGTTACACAAGTCAAATGAAAAGAGGGGTAATATGTTGGTGGGGTCAAAAACTAACTTACAGTTCATTGGCATTGGTGTCATTGACTTTTTAGATTCATTGTACTTATTACCTAGTTCAACAAAGGTTAAACCAGATACAATTAGTACAATTTGTATAATGTATATACCGATAAACTGTGATTTCACGTAGTGATGAGTATGTGACCATTATCCTCACAAATGGGGACAGCTTATCCCTCGATGCAGTAGCTCCTCCGACAGTTATTGATATCAGCTGTTATAGCGCCGTTAAGATAAGCTACGAAGTTACTTTGTAAAACTTCCTCTGTAATCATCAGGTATATCAACATTTTGGGAAAGTGATGAACTCGTACCCTTAGATTCTTAGAAATTGTAACTAAATGCAATACACCATTAAAGTAGGTAAAAGTTGACATGCATCAGACCATACAGATGTTAAGTTTAATAACTTGACAAAAAGCAAAAAAAACAAGCAAAAATGTGTTTCGTTTGAACAAAAGATTAAAGCTTGTAGAAATGGAAAGATAAATTTTATGAAACTTTACTAATAAGAAATTGAATGATGTATAAAGGCTCTAAACTACTGAAAATCAAACCATTTTCTTAAACTACCTTTTCTTAGTAATATTTTAAAATAATTTCTAAAATAGGCCTACATCAGAGAAATTTTTGCACATTAAAAAACATAATCATAAGTATTAATAAGAACGCTAGCTATGTATACATTACTAGGGAGTAGGTAGGGTTGTATTTGCTTTTAACTTATTTAATCTATAATATTATTTTTAATACGTTTTAAAATAGAGTAATAAATAGATTATTAGAAAGTCGGAGAAAAACTTTATACTTACAATAGATGCATATTTTCAATGGTTTCATTGCTCCTTAAGTGTAAGGAAAGTGTACTAAAAATAACCTCTAATTCACTTGATATATTTCTATAATTCTATTTTATTGTCTTCCACTGGAATAAATCAGCTGTTTCGTTTGAGTCTTCATTGTTGTATTGTTACATTGTTATGTCATCAGCTGAGACAGGCCTAGATGTCTTGACACAATAAAGCATTGTTAAGGGAAACTATAATTTAAATTCATTTTGTCTTTTATCGTCATGACTCTGAACATAGTGTGTAACTGTACTATGTTTTTGGAAAGGATTTTTACTAGTGTCCATATGATTTTGGAACAAGACAAAAAGTTAAAAAAATGTTATCCCCAACATATTAATTAGGAACTAGTGGTCGTCCAGTGATCGAAAACTCGACCAAAAACATGTAATGACACATATTGACTATTGGATATTGAAGTAGACATCCCATTTCTATGAACCAGCTGTCATCTTTTTTATAAAAAAAAACATGTACATTGTGAGCCATTAACCGAAAGCGTGTCTTAAATTATATTGTCTACCTTATTTTTTGTTGCTGACAAAGTTGATGGGTCATAACAGGCTGCTTTTGCTCGTTCAAAAAGCTTTCTCTATATTTACCCTACGCTGTAAATAAAACATGTGATTGGAATTTCTTTTATTTGTTTTGATTTTCTGTTTATATTTCGTTGTTATTTCGTCACCAGCATGGCAACCCATAAAGCTCATGTTAAATTTTTAAAATTTCAAATTCATTTTTTGTGGTTATATTTGAGCCTATTTTAATTTTTAAAGGATTTCTGCACTTCTACAGGAAAATATATTTCTAATGGTATGCTTAGATTTTCCCTGCGATGCACACGGGCTGAGAAAAAAGGTTTTAAAGAAACATGCTTGCCTATTAATATCTAGATAGATAGATTTATATTTTGATCTCTTAAACCAAAAAGGTACAATTTTAATACAAATGAGACAAATTTTATTCCAATCGATAAATTGCATTTATCGTTTGCACCGATTCACAGCCAGTAAGTAAGGGTAAGAAGACAGTAATATTTTAAACATGACCTAAATGCATTTGTTCTTGCGTACAATGCGTAGGCAAGACTCATATTAAAGGACGGATTCAAACTAAATTGATTCAAATTTCACTCCGGTGCTTTGTAAGCTACATCGTAACAATGGACGAGAGTATTGGCTTTTGTGGCAAATAAAACACAGTGAAAAATCGCACGTGAAACCACAAAGATTTAAATAAGAGTTAAGTCAAGATACATATATTTTCATAAATAAAATATGACAGGCAGGTATAGAATATAAGGTACGCGCTTTTGAGGTTATTTCATTACCATTCAAAATGCCGAAAATTGTTTCCAAAGAAATGTTTTTATTATTATCCTTATTTGAGAGCTTGACATCCAAAGCTTGGTTATTGAAAACGTGAATTGCATAAAACGAAAGAGAAAAATAATAACGGAAAATGTATAATGTATGTTTCATGGATGAAATGTTTTAAAATTAAATTTTCAATAACATGATGCTAAGCACGTACGAATACAGAGGTGAATAGGATATTCTGAAGGTAAAGTTCATATTTTCATTATACCACTTTGTTTTGTTTTTTTGAGTATTATTTTGAAATATTTACACATAAAAACAAAGAATTTGAGAAATATTTAAACAGTGTAGCTCTTAAATGGCTGGAATTTCTACTTTGACTAAATTACAATGGTGGTCATACAAAAAACTTTAATTACAAGGAATTTATTAGTTCCTAAACAAAACAAAATTAACTTAAATTAAACCTCTAATTATGGATAACAAGAAAATATACTATTAGTAAAATATTGTCAGATAATAATTGTAAAAAGAATATGATGATTTTGAACTTGAAAACCTTTTATTTATAACAAGTAATGATTAACGTCACTTTAAGATTATACTGGTAGCATTGCGCTCACATGCCAAGTTTAAATTATTCCATTTAAAAATATTTCAAAACTATTACTTATAGTTAGTAAAATTTTGTTTGCATTTAAATTTGAGATAGTAACTGTGTAAAAATGTTTTTTATCATAATATTTAATTTCTAGGTGATACTTACTGAACCAGTTGGTATTCGCAATTTGTAAGGAAATATGTTAAACATTTAAAAAGAGTGGAGTGGAATGGACAGCTTTGAGTTTAACTGAGCAGAAAATCTTGTTAAATTGAGGTTCAACCCGTCCGTTTAAACGCCCCAGGGCCTTCCAATATCGTCGGGCGAAATACCGTTAGAATCCTAAGAGCAGTTTTTTTTGCCAGAAGAAAATCCCAATTGTAAAAGAATCTCTTGCTTTATTAAAGTAAATCAACAGTTGGTTCCTAAAGTAATTTATTCTATGAAATCCTATTACGTAAAAACTGAAAAAGATTTGTTAAATAATTTATGTTTCATTTATACTTCCATGCTCAAACCACTTAAGTAAATAAATAATTTACACAATCGTTACGAAAATAAAAACAATCTACATTAAAATAGTTATTCTTGACATTTTATCATAACTCTGAAAGCCTTAAAAAAGTGAAATTATACCATTTGGTATTCAAACAATCTCAATATATTTTCATAATTTTCATAGCAAGTTTTGTAATTTATTTTGTATATTCTCTTACGTTAAAACGATCACAGTACCTTGCATCAAATATTAGTTTTCAAATTGATTTGGACAAAAATTATTTCATAACATAGCATTTTGTAGTTTTGATAAAAAAAATATTTTTTTGCATTATCATTTAGATGAAATCCATTGGTGATTTTGGTGGAATTTGAAACTGGTACCTTAAGTAACGAAATCCCGCGTTCTACTACTAGACCAGCTTGCTCCCCCAATAAACGTAAAGTAACCAAAATGATAAGTTTATCTAGAGAACCATAGGAACCAATATATTCCAGTCCATTCAATTTCTATCAATGTTAGATTTCAGATAATGACATTTCACCGTTAAAAGAAACCCACTTCCCACGAGAGTTCGTGTGATACAAAGGAAAAGTGAACAAAAGACTTGTGCTTTTGTGGTCAAGGGAGATAGCGTTTGACCGTTTTGTCGATACTTTTATCTAAACTTTAAGTTACAAAACCGTCTTACATCTAAAGTTAAAAAGTCAATAATTCAAAATGCAATTCATTTCAACGTAAATCGGTAATACAAATCAAGTCTTTAAAATTTACAAAAACAAACTGTTTGAAAATTCAAATTTCTTAAAATATCATAAAACATTTAATATTAGAAAATGCTTGGGTAACATAAATGCTTTATCGTTTAACAGTGGTTAAACCACCGTATATTTTACTGCCTAATTAATTTATTAAAAGAAGTAGGCTTAAACGTTACACAAAATATAAGTAGTGACGTTAACGTATCAAAATCATATAATTCGAATCTGGGTGAAAAGAATTGATTTCTAATCACTATTAAAACATATAAATAAAACTTATTACTTTTTATGTACTAAATTAGATTCTTTCCTAATCTTCCTTAAACCACTACTCTTTGACGTAAACAAGATATACCCTCAGATTTAATTCTGAGGTAAAAATATGTATTTAAATACTCAGGAGGATTGAATTATTAATTACTTATTATTAAGATTATTCAGTTACTGATACAAAGTTTTTAATCAAAGTTAGTGAGTAACAGGGGACGACTGAAACTCAAAAAGGGTTTTAAACATATTACACTACTAATGTTTGGAAAATAGGGAGGGAGTTGTTTAGTGGTTAGGGCAAGCTTCGTAGCCTAAGGTTCCGGGTTCAAATCTCGCCAATTACCAATTAATAATATCTATGTGATGATACAGCAACCTTCTAGGACTGGCCTGAAGTCGTGCATAAGACGGTAAGGGAATATGTCATAGGATGTGAAGGTAGGACATTGAAAAAAATGTTTGACATAACTAACTGTAAAAACTTAAATATTTACGACCATTTTGCTTGTGTAAAATATAATATCGTTATTTAACACAAGTTTCAGCTCCAATTAATGATATAAACTTACAGGAAATCCTTCATAGAGTCTTGAAACCTGAAACAAATTTCAAATATATTTACAAATTATCCTTTACATACGCATGATGATATTCATATTAGTTCACTTACCAAAATAAATTAAAATTTTCCAAAATCTTAACTTGACTTTCAAGAAGTTGAACACTTAAGATCTCAAACTTGTAAATTGACCTAGCTTTTTACAGCATTCTTATAATTTTTCTTTATATTTGTGCGAACAAAACAATTAATTGTTACCAGAGTTATGAATTGTGGTTTTTCCATTGTATTAGTAAGGTGAAAAATTATTAAAACAGGGAAAAATTTAATGAATTTCAATAGTGTTTCAGATTCCGATTGTATTTTTGTTATTGTTGTTGTTAGTTTAGTGAAGTATGGTGAAAAGTGTCATACGTCACTTGTACAACATATGTTTACTGTACTCATGACGATTTCACTTAAAAGACACTGTCTTCGTATGGTAAATACGTTTTTCCCAGACTAGTAATTATGATTTAAGTAATATGATATTGCTAGCATTTTAAAAACATATAATTAAATGTATTATTAAATAACTAAAGCTATAAAAAGTAAAAAGTTTACATGGTATATAATTTTTGAAAAAATGGTTCTTCGAAAAAATTGTTGCAATTAAAGTATTAATAATTGAGTAACAACTATCTCAATATAAATTAAACCTATGATTGAATCATTACGCAAGAAAGCTGAGTGATTACTTCGTATTAAAATAATTCGTGAAATATTAGGATGAAGATAATATGAAGTAAAGTAATTGGACTCTTGGGAATCAAATTGAGCAGTAAATTTAGGTGAGTCGAGAGCTCTTAAGCATTGACTTAGAGCAGTGCGTGGCAGCTAGACCTACTTGCAAATAACTTTTCAAGTAGAAACTTTTAGATCTTGTGGACGAGAAAATAACACTTTTATTTAACTAATCATACATTTTCCATGAATGTTTATGAGTAAAACGTCTATCATGTCATCTTGATGTATTTTTAAGTACGTGGTAAAAATAAAATAAAATTTAATGCTGTAAGAATTCAATTTTATCAGAGTATATTAATTGTCATAACTTTCGTCATAAATCAATAAGTAGCACGATTTTTTTGCTATTGAAAATCGAGTACTACTTAAAATATCGCACACAAATGGACCTAAACCATTAAATACTTGCAGTGTTTTAATAATATATGCTGTCGATTAAACAATTGTTGTGTTAGTACTTACTTAACGTTTATGTAGAACTAGACCTCTCCTACTAACAAACAAATGTTAGGTCTACGATTTCATGAACAAACTTTATGAGAACCTACTTTATTGTTTTATTAGTTGGTAAGAATAGGTTCAGCTTTTTGTTAATAATTTTAAAACATGTACCAAGATCAATATGAGCTACGAAATAACTTTTATTGATAAAATTCTTATTATAAATCATAGTAAAACATAATATTAGAATTACAAGCTTTTTATATCGAAAAATCGTTTACACATTTATCTAAATTGTGATAAAAAATCAAACGTTAGTGTTAATATCCTGAAATGTTCGCATAACTCGAAAGATAATGATCGTTTTGGGATAAGGTAATGTCCAATTATAGTGGACTTTATCCTTTAAAACTCCCCCAACGTCCAATTTGATTAAATACGCATGACCAGGTAGGGATAATACATAATTAAACGAAATATAAATATATTTACCATTTAAAGCTTTTTGAGGTGAAGCTTGTTTTCATAGGTTCACAAATATGTGGTATTCCCATTATTAAATCAACGTTACGTACTGTCTGAGCAAATAGGGTTTTATACATTATTTTCTTTTTAAAACTCAATAAACTAATTTGTACAATTCGTGACTTAAGATTCAGAAATAAACTCAAATCAGCAGTTTCTATAACTAATTGTAAGTAAAGTGTTAATATAATATTAGTAATTTACTTATTTTATTTCGACAAAAACAAAAGGATTTATTAGCAAGCTATTTCTATTAAATAGCTTGATAGAAAAGCTAATATCTTTTAGCTGCAAAATAACGTAGGAAAGTTCGTTATTGCCAATTTGCCAGTCAATATGGAGACGGTCCATTTGCAGCCATCCAATATCAACAAAGCATATCGTTTAGCTTATTATTGTGTTTTCAAAACGATAATCTATGTAAGAGTTTTCTATGTAATTCCATTATATTTTGTTAATTTATTTTCCCGAAACCAGAATTTCCCGCATCACACCTTTTAGTAAACCCTGTAAGTATATAATGTACGATACAAGGATTTTTAATGTATGTTTTGTCAACCTAGAACACTTTTTACTCAGGAGGTTTTAAAGTTTTAGTTTTGAAGTAAGCATTGTCCAATGGTTATGTTCAAGTTATAGTAACTAATGGGTGAGATAACATGAAAACTACGAGTATAATTCTAGCTCTCAAATCGATCTTTAGTTAGGTTAAACTGGTTACATTGTTAACAGTTCTAAAAAAATATTCTTTTGTTTACAGTAGTAGCTCTTTTACACTATCTCTATCAGTAGATACTTTAAATTATAACTGAATCTAGTAACAGTTTATTTTTTCACGGGTGGCTTTTTTGTACTATATACAATTCATTTCACAAACGTAATTCTCAATTTGTTTATAGTTGAAGAAGAAAACGTGTTAAGTGGTGTCCCAATTTATAAAGGAAAACAATGATTGTATCACTCTAGGAAGCCTAATAATGTACCAGTGCAGTATGAAGGAAACATATTGTATATAGGCTACGTGTATGTGATTTTAAATTAATTAGGTAGGTAAACGTTTACATAAAATACAAACTTCCTTCCATATAGTATATACTTTTTTAAGCTATACGTGAAAAAATATAGAGATAACATATCTATGGGGTTGAAGTAATATCACGAAATTAAGCATTGTATCGTCATTGTTGAAAAAAATTAAAATTTGTTTTGCTATATATACTGCACCGTGTTATTTTATATTTCGTATTTTTGACTACATCTGAAATAAATCAGCTGTATGGTGCGGAAACCCATTGTTGTATTGCTATTGTTATATCATCAGCTGAGACAGGTCTAGATCTCTGACACAGTAACGTATTTTTTAGAAAATCTAAGGTTGAAATTTAAACTATTTCATTTCCTTATACATCGTTTCAAGTCATTATTATGAATGAAGGCCTATATAACCCTGATTTGAAGCATTCGCAGACATAGATTTTATTCTCAGCATATTCTATAAACCCATGTTGTTTAGTTTAGTTGTAGCTATTTCAGAAAATATACCTCAATATGCCTAAATTGAGCATGCTTTAATTTATTGAAATTTTTTTAAAAGAGAACAAATAAAACAAACCATTCGAAAGTCAAATATATGAATTTTAGTTGAAATATTATCATATATTTTGAATATATCTAATCTATTTTTTATCCAACACGTTTTTATTACTTTTCATTTGTCATAATGACGATATAACGTTATGCTCTGATTAAGGGCAAGAAATCACAAATGTTTTTCGAATGATAATGTTAGTATTTGATATGAATAGGAGAGAATTCAATTTACGCCGAGAGAGCAGAATACAAAGGAGAAGGGAACAATAACACTATTCTCCAGCGGTCATTCGAAACTCTTTAGGTCTCGGCGGTAGATGCAATCGCCTTAAAGGCCGCCCTTAACGTTACTGCAAGGTTACCTTTTCCCAAGTATAATTTATAAAAATAAAATCATAATAAACCGTGCGTAGAATATCCTACGATGTAGACAAATAACTTATCGCTAAAAAGTGTAAAAGAAAAAATGTTTAAAGAATATATAAAGTTTGAAAACTAAAACGTATAATATAATGTTTTATTTATGCAAAGGTATTATACTTAAAGAAATTATTTAAAACAATTGTTGTTGGTACAGTAGTATTTAAGGAATAACTCCTCTTTAATTTGGACAACGGCTAATTTAGTCTTGTTCTATGTGTTAGTTGTTCCTCTGTTAATATTTTAATAAATTAACTTTGGTCAGGATTTAAATAACTTCTTGATCAGCAAGGATTTAAGCTAAGGATTTAAATGTTTACGAAATTTTTGAATGAATGAGATAAAATAGCTAGAGATCCAAATAAAATATAGGAAGGAAAGTTCTAGATGCAAATATAGTAGAAATTGGGCAATGAAAAAATTATCTTCATTTAAACTCTAGCCGCTTCGTAAGACATTTGATTTATTAACCACTGAATTTTCGTGCTTAGTTTTGGATACTCCCTAGTAACACTTAATTCTTATGGTCCTAAAATTGATTATTTTACTAACATATTTCGGGGTCTTTAAAAGTATTTATGATTTTTTTTCAAGAAGGTAACACATTTTTGGATTTTGTTTGAATAGTTATTGGGATTACACCATGCATTAGTACCATTTTGAACAACATATTGAATTAGCAAACATCAATTAACAAAGCAGTTTTGGCGGTAAAATTTTTTAAATTTAGATTGAAATTAGTTCCTATAAACCTTAAATATACATCTGAATGAATTTTCTACATGAATTTTGAAATCGTATAGAGAAACGAGCGGGATGTGCATGTACATTAATACCTTTCTGCCACTACCATCACTTTTTTATGCTTGCTGTAATCAACATAATTCGGTTAGTTCTCATTTAATGCACTTATTCTTAGTAGGAAAAGAGTGGCAGGGTATGTTTTCTAATATTACAGTATGTATACGCCGTAGACACATACTTTTCCAATTTAAATCAAATTCAAAGAAAGTAGAATACAGTAATATATTAAACGAAGCTGAGACGCATTGAACCATGCGTACAATGCGTTGGCAGGAGTAATATTAAACGCCGGTCTCAAACAAAATGGATTCAATTTTCACTACGGCATTGTAAAAGTCACAAAGGGAATCGGAACGATGTACAATTGCATTGTACTTTTCTGGTCAGTAATAATGTAAAATATTCAATGAAACCCAAAATTATATAAATATATAAATATTCCTATAAATTACAGAGCACTCAGTCACACAAAAATATAAAATATGTAGATCTAGAATATTCTAAATGTGATGATAAAGCTCCCAATCTATCGCTAATTTATTGACCATTGGTGCAGTGTTTTAATAAAACATTTTCCTTTCTACAGGGTTAGAATATTAACATTTATAAAATAAATGTGGGTAAAAAACAAAAGATTGAGTTACACTTTGCCTAAATTTACAATTAAAATATATATAAGGGTCTATAAACACTTTGTTCTTAAACTAGGTTTGTAAGATTGAAAATGTGACAAAAATCATGGTGTGAAAGCAGTATTAAAGTTAAGATATTATTTTCAAATTAGAAGATGAAACCATAAAGTGGCCTTCAATAGTGAAATTGGTAGCTCTGCATGCTAGTTCCAGAAATTATCTAGTTTCTTAAAAACAACAAAAAAAATAATAAAAATTTATTGGAATTTAAATATGTATTAGTTAGTATGTAGCTCTTTTTTAAGAGCAGGTTATACCTAAACCATGCTAAGCGTTCCAAGCAATTTAAATAGCCAGCCGGTTAGTATTCTTAATTTATAAGAAAAATATGTCCACCAAATTTTATAAAATTTATAAACATATGTAATGTACAGACTTCTCTATTTTCACCACACCCTATGAATAAAACGTGTGATTGAAATTTCTTCCATTTGTTTTTTTTCTGCTTGTATTTCATTAGCAACATACCCATAGGGCTTATATAAAAAAATTATTTTATATTAATTTGTTGTACTTATTTTTTATTCTATTTTAATTTATAAAGGGATTCTGCAAATCTACAGGAAAATATCCTTCTACCAGTATGTATAGATTTTCTCTACGTTGCACATGAGCTGCAATATAGGGTTTTTTAGAAACATCCTTGCCTATTGATATATAGGATGACATAAAAAGGACAGCTTTGAGTTTAACTAAGCAGATAACCTTGTTAAATTAAGATTCAACCCGTCTGTTTAAACTCCTCAGTGCCTTCCAATCAGAGTTCTAAGAGCAGTTTTCTATTTAGTCAAAATAAAATCCGTATTCCATAGAAGGCTTTTCTATAATAAAGATAATGGACCGTTTATTTATAAAGTCGTAAAGGTGCATATTAGCAGATAAACAAATGAAAACCTTTCCAAACCAAATATTTACCAAATTAACTACATGCTTTATGTATACAACGAAGAAAATATGGTAAAAGATTTGAGTTTTGATTTAATATCGCCAAGATTATCATATAGACGATAATAACATGTTTGCCAAGTTGTCACATTTAAATGGATGAGTACTCTAAGTAAGAATAATTAATTTAATCGTTTCATCGCAACGAAAAAAGTATCTCAAAGCAACAACAAGTAGTTAAACATGCTTAAATTAAAACTAGTTAAATTTAAATAGTTATGTCTAATATTGTAAGTTTCAGTTAATTAAATAAACATACATATTTTTTCAAAGGCAAGGGTTAAGAATTTGCCATCGTAATACCTGTAAAATCTGGTTGAGTAATTAAATAAATAAACTATTAAGATCGTAAATGTTATTTTAAATTTTGGAAACCAATGTATTAAGGTCCTTATTGTTTCTGTCATTGTTAGATTTCATAATATGACTTTCACTGTGAAAGAAAACCACTTCCAATGAGAGGTTGTGTCATACAAAGGAAAAGTGAACAAAAGGTTTGTGCCTTTGTGGTCAAGGGAGATGGCGTTTGATCACTTCGTCGATATCACACATTATCAGACACTTTTAACTAGCAAATCAATGCTAAATTTTGTAAGATTCTTACCAACATTGCAATAAATCCTATGTTTCACCGTTGATTAAAAAATATTATGAAACTTAATTTAAAACTCGCCGATGGAAATAGAAAATAATCAATCATACAATACTTTCAAAAACTACTAATATTTTTGGTAACATTTGTTTTTTATGGTCTTCAATTTGAATATAAAAAAGCTTTTCTATAATTGGAACAAATGAAAATGTACCATTTACTGGTAATTTAAAACCAGTTATCGTTTTGGCTTATTCAGGAATTATATTTAATCGTTTCGTTTTATTTTAGAATTTTTGAATTATGTAACTGGTAAATAGGTATTTCTTATTCATAAAATTTTTTTTATATTATATTAACCTATAATCGACCCAAGGTAAGGTACTATATGTTTCATGTTTTCTAAAACAAATAAAACTTTTGTTAAGGAGACATTTTCTATACATTTATGGCCTTTTAGATGTATTAATATATTTTACAAGTAAGTAGTGGATTAAGTTTAAGTCATTTATTTAGTCGTTGCAAAAAATAAACATACTGATTCTTTCTATATTAAAAAGATGAATTTCTGAATGAGCCTAATTATTCTGATTTTGACATAAATGGAAACCCTAGAGGCTTTTACAAAACTTTACATTATTAGTTACTCTAATGACACAGGAACTATTGAAACAAAGTTTAGTGAGTGAGGACGCCCTGAGGGCAATTAAAGTTTTAATGATTCCTAGAGGTCCAACTGATGCTTACTTTAGCCATTACGTAAACTAATAAATAAAGCAACAATAAATAAATTTATTCATGAAAACTATATCGTAAGGGCTATATTACAAAGATCCAAATAATTAATTATATATTATTCATTTATCACGAACAATTTAAAATAGATTAATATCTCCTATGAATAAATTAACAAAAAAGTTTTGATTTTATGTATAAATTGTATAACTTAACGCGTGGTTTTAAAACATGTATAAATCTATTATATCATCAAATTACTTGTATTAAACATTTATACTAGTTATAAAAATAGTTTTTGATAAATAGTTAAACTATATAGTGCTTAACACGTATGCCGTTTTTTATATCGTATTGTAGACTATAATAACATGGTATTGACATGGTGAATCTGAAATAGTAAGACATTAATCATTTTATGTATTTTGAATATATTTACGCATATACACAATGAATTGACATTTGTGATTCGTCAAACTTCTTTAATCGTATGGTTAAAAAGTATATTATTTACAATACGAAAAAAAACAGTAAACATAAAATAAACAAGATTAATCAATCATAATGCGGTCCAGTTGTTATAAAGCTTTTCAAACAAGAACTTAAAAGGATCAAATTTATTTCTAATAAATCAAACCAAGCTGTAAATTTGGGGGGCTAAAGGGCTCTCAAGCATTGACTTAGAAGGACTTGGCAGCTGGCTACTTTCAAATAGCTACGTAAGTAGAACTCCCAAGATGTTAGGGAAAGTAAAGAATTCCATACGTCAATAAATAAAGGTGGGTATTCGTACATTTTGATTCTAATTATCTTTTATAACAGCAAAATTAATATTAATATCCTTGCACACAAAAAAACGTATAACTGCTATCAAAACTATTCAAACAGTTACGGGATAAAACTATTTATGCTGCTACATGTTCTACGCTTTTTAAAAATATCTAAATATATTGTAATTTCTAAAGTACTATTTTGTCTGTACGCCATAGTTACATTTTTTCTGCATAAATGTTCATAATTGGAAGCTTTAACTTTTCATGTCATTTAATATGTTTCATCTTCCTCTACATCGGAAAACATAAACAATTTACTCAAATTTAATGAGTTCTAAAAAAAATTGATTTGTTTCATAATTTCTTTTCAAACTAAAATGTCGATTTAAATTATTTTATCAGCTAAATTATTTATACGCCAAATTAGGCTAAACAAAACTTTGACTTATAAAAACTTCCCCAAATATTTTGCTGTACTTGGTTTTTACTTTATCAATGGCGACTAATTTACTCTGTTGCTGAACACTTCGTGTGGTCCAGCGATAAATGGGACACTCGCAAGAATAACGCCAAATGCTTTGGACGAAAATTCACCGTCAACCCACCCACATCAAACTATATTACTTGCGAGTACTAGATTAGTACTCTCCACTTTGGAATGGTGGATGGGTCCTTTTACTACTCCTAGGGCACCAGGTGCCAAAACCGTATGACTATAACATCATTTCAAACATAGTATTCAAAGAGGTCCTGTAAAAATGTAAAAAGACATAACATTATGTCCTGAAAAAGTTGTAACTGATCTAAAATGTAAACTTACATCTATTCTTGAAGTAGGACGCATGCCTAAATCAACGACGCACTGAGGTGTCTACTGCAATTATAAGTAGGATTTGAGGGTACAGTTCGAATGCTTCGCACGGGTTGGCTTGTTATTATATAATGCAAAAACCAAAACTCCAGTTCCTCAAGAATTAAAACTACACGATTGTTTAAAGATTATATCAGAACCACCCTATAAAACCAATTGAAGTAATTTATTGTAGCGTATCGGCCTTCTCGGTACATGGTAATCTTTTCTTGACCCATTATTCTGCAAAACTAATAAATTATGTCCACTTAATACTGCCCCTTTACCCTTACTATATATCTTATTTAAAAACAGCTAAATAAACCAAGATTATTTCCACTCTACGATTTAAATTTGATATTTTTGTAATACAGTAATGTATGTTTAAATGACTTATTGTTTGATGATTCTTCCATCACAAACAAATACAATATAGTCTATAAATATATAGTCTATATATAGTCTATGAATTTAATTTATTAACAAAACTTTACTCGAAACGTTTCTAAAATTTTAGAGTAGTTTTAACGAGTTCAAGTGACACTTACAAAGAAATAGGTACAATAAGATGCATTATACTATGTGTGGGTGCAGGAAATATCCGCTAAATTTTAATGACTCTGGAAATTCCCTATTTGTGATATTACCCATTAAAAGTGTGTAAAAATAAATGCTACAACATGATATAAAATAGTTTTAGTTACAGTTTTGTTTCTAGAGTGGTGGTGTATTTAGTCAAGTATTCCAACAATCTTTTCTTACCAAAAGGACCACAGAAAATGTAAATATTTAAGTTAAACATAAATATAAGAAATCAAAATAAAAGCAAAGCTTAAGATTCGAATCAAACAATCCAATGAAAACATCTAAGTGAGAGAGGTAAGCAATCTGGAATCTCTGTAACTAAGCAGAAGGGGAGGTTGGAGAGGTTATTAGCATAGCTGCAGAGTGGGGCTTACAGATATTACATTAGTTTTTCATTGTAAATAATAAATCGACATTAGAATATGTATAGTAAAATAATATTCATGTGGATGATAGTAGTCCTACTTACTTTGTAGATGATAACGAAATGAAAATACCATTTACTGAGAAAAATATTAGAAAAAAAACTTTTATATAATATAATATGATTCTTAGTTCTTGGCCTTTAAAGGCTCAGTGGCTCATTTAACCTACGACTTCTGAAATTTGAATATTTTTATATAAGCTACTGATACAGTAAATGACCTCAATACGTAGTCCTTTTTTATGTTAACCGTTTCAAATATTTTACAATCGTGAAAAATCACTTTTTAATAATTTAACCTTTCCTTATAAAATGAACCTTTTTTATGTTTTGGATCAATTGACTCTGCCTTGTATAACAATGACAACATACGAAGGTTGCTTTTCATATAAAAAAAAACGTATACGACGTTAGGCTTAAGGGGGTCGCCATAGTAGAGTGTTATACTTCTAAACGTGAGTTTTAAATTATACCTATGTAGTAAGTGTTAGTTTTTTAAAACTCCAATAAAAAAAATTACTCGTAGGTCTATCAGGTAAATTAAGAGTATGATGTGGTTTGCCTACTAATGACATGTAAGATTGGATGCATTTTCTGATGCCAATCTCTTTGGGGTTTATTTATTTATTTGTTTTATTTTTTTTTTTGATATAAATACTACATTACAAATATCGATACATATTAAACCAACAAACTAAAAAAAATAATACATTGTTTTCTATGTTTAGCCTTTGAAGTACATCATTGATGTAACTTTATTATAAGGACTTTCATTATTTAATTATGTCATGGAAATGATTTTCTATTTCTCACTGGAGTAATATGCAACAAACAACTTCCTAACTAACTTAATCATATCCTGAACATGCTCTGAGTAAAGGGAATACAGAGCCTTTGATCAGAACGTATAAGCGTATGAAACAATTTTTTCTAGAGCTCCGTTACTTTAGGTTGCTTCGTGAAGATGAAATGAAGTTTAGATAACTAAGAAATTATGTTTAGTAATATATTAAGAATGTTATATTTATAGGAATAATAAGAATTACAGAGGCAAAATATTTATTTTAATGTGTTATAATTGGTTGTGGTGATCTATACTGAAGACTGAATAATAATAAAATACAGAATGTTGTGAAAATATTGTATCTTAATTTACTGTAGTTTTTTTAAATATAATTGCACGATTGTCTTCGCATTAGAATAAAGTAGGTTTGGTTACTTCATTGCTTAACTAGTTAGTCTCGCTATTTTAATGGCACATAAAAAGGTGGTTAGGAAAAACAAATGATTTTCCTAATACAAAATAAATCGCAGAAGTTCGTTATTAGCCATTTGCCAGTCAATACAGATGATTCATTTTCGAGAACGCCATCGCTAAGCTTATAATTGTGTTTTGCAAACGCCAATCTCTGAAAGAGTTTTCTCTCTCATTTCACTGGATTTATGTTTTAATTTTCTTTTGAGTTCAGACCATCTTTAGTGCATGCAAACTAGGAATGATGGAAGAAAAAGAAACAAAGAGCTACCAAATTATGGCGTTTTATGGTTCGCATCAATAAGTGAAGGACATTTATAAAAACGGTGTGTTTAAGGATCTAATTTATATTAAATGTTTACAGCGAAACAGATTAAAAATATTAAAAAATATCAAATTGTTGTTTGATAAACATTGATTAAGTTGTTCCAACTTGTTTAGAGATAATGGTAAAGTAATACAATTTAGATTTTTTCGTACATTTTCTGTCTTCAGTCAGTATTTATAGATTAAACTAAATGCCCTTTTAACTTTTACCTAATATAGATCATTAGAAAACAACTTTATCCTTTGATGAAAAATGTTTATCAACTATTTAAATGTATCAACCTATGACCAAAGAGGAACTGTTGTTTAGTGATTTTTTATCGGTAGTTTTCCGAATGGAAAAGTAATAATTAATTTTTTATTAGATTTTTAATAAATATTTTAATGTTTTACACGTTTTTTATCACATCATTAAGTTATACTACTTACAAATTATAATAAATACTTAATCAATCCAAGCCTCTTTAAACGAACTAAAAAAAATGTCTTATAATAATTTGTCACACAAAAGCACATTACTCAATCTTGCAACCTTGCTGACTACAACAATTTTTTAGGAATAACAGTAGATTAACCTGGAAATCTCACATAACATACGTCATCGTTAAATAAAGCATATTTCCAAACAATTATCCACATTTAAATCAGTAAATACCAAAATAGTACACACATGTTACTTTGACATCTATACCCAACCCAACAATCATTATTTTTATGGGAATTCTGGAAACAATATTACTGCAAACCGAGGTTTACAATGTATAGTAAACCTTTGTAGTAACTTAATATGTTTCGATCTCAGTAAAAAAATAAATACAAATTTAAATATAAATAGAAAACTTAAAAAAATAATGAATCCAAAAAATTAAATCAAGTTTTACTCTACCAAGTATGTACTTAAATGAACTAAAAAAAAATAATTTTTAAATAGGTGAACGTGTTATACCACAGCTAAATTAATTTAAATACACTTATATGAAACACGAAATCCGGACACATCGTTGCATAGCACTGATTAGAACACTAATAATCTATTTAAAATAATATGTCTTGTTATATCTCCAAATGAATGCAAGCCATGTCGTGTGTATTTGTGTAAAACAAAAACATGTATGCGAAATGTATAAATGGAATTTGCTGTATGTGAGCACAGTATAAGAAAATACACCAGAAAGCAGGATAACGTCAATTGAAATACGAGCGTCAGTAAGTAACATATTGCTATCATTAGTAGACTGAGTGGATTTGGACTGTCCAGTCAATCCCTTGCCGTTACTTATGGTAAGGGATACTTCAAACTTTTAGATCCAAGAAAATTCCAATCCCTTATTCCAATAAAGTTTATTTTTTTTCCAGTTAGCCTAAATCGCTTAAAAGATGTTTTTAAATCAAATCAAATCAAAATCAAAATATCCCTTATTCATTTTGTAAACAATAAACATGAATATTGTCAATACCATCATAAGAGTGGAAATTTCAACTGATCTAGAAAGAATGAGAATTACAACCAGAAATAATAGAAGTAGAGGTAATAGAGGCAATTTTAGAAGGCTTAACATCCACCAGCAGTTCAACCCCTTACTGATATAAAAATTCACGTTTACAAAAAAATAGGGCCTAACTAGTTATGCTTACATTGTATTTATTAAAGCTATCATTTTATGCAAAATTTCATTAACAGTCCTAGTTATGGCAAAATACTAATGACTAGTTCCACTATACTTATACTCTTATTCATATAAAAAAGTAAATTACTTTTTCAACCAAATAAAAATGGCCGAGATAACTGATTGGGCTTAGTAAGATAGGAGTTTGAACGTTTAGTTGAAAAGGTTAGCGAGGATGATTAGGGTTAACTCCCTCGAAGCTATAACCGATAATGCCAGGAACTTTCACGACGAATCTTGGTAAGGCTGCATATAAAGATCTTGGATAGTCAGATTTTCTTTTCATTATACGAATAATTAGTTCTTAATTACAATAAAGACAGTGTATGGTAATAAATATTATGTTGAAATGATTTGTAATGTTAGATAAACCAGTTTGTTGAGCTTTAACAAAGATGTTAATATAACAACAAAATATTATAAAAGTCTTAAAATATTCCAACGGTTGTGAAATATATCACAAACTTTAATTTAAAAACAATTTACTGACTAGTATATCTGAGCGTTTAACTTCTGATGTGATTTAGATAGGAACCAGATCTATTCTTAAATTCTACCAAAAACTCCTAGAGATTATAAAAAAAAGGTTTACTGTAGGGTATAGCCAGAAATAACTTGTTCAGTAATGTATGGTTTTGTAATGTATGTTTTGTTTACAAACCTCATATTACCACCAAACATCCCATCCACATAACGACCCTTATGATAAAAAACTAACCCCTCTTTCTTTTAAACTAAACAAAGATAGGCCTAAATTATTAAATGTTACTTCTGCCTATTTAACATAACCGTATATGCGGACTTTAAATGCAATAATTTTTTATTGATCGCAAACAACACATCTTAGTGAAATAATATTTTCGAGGCCAGTTATTTTCACAGCCACATTTAAGACTTTTTAATACGGTCGATCAGACTTGAACATTCATGACTTTTTACAATACATTATTGTTAAAGTAAATATTTCTTTTCAATTTCCAGAAACATAAAAACCTGTTTGCTTGGATAACCTTTTAGAGCTCTCTTACAGAAAAACCTATTTAATTGAGCCAAATCAAACCAAAATTGGACTGACGATTAAAAATATTTGAGTATCGTAAAACTAGATAACAAAATGAGATATAATTTTTACGATGATTTTAGTAGTTAATTATTTTAATTTTGTTTTGACCAAGAGTGTAAATGCATTTAATGAGGCACATTATTAATGTCATCAAACTATGATTTTCTTTATTGAAATAAAAATCCAAGTAAATATTTAAAGATTTGTTTTAGGGGTTATGGTAGGGTTTAGTTTATCGTAAAGTGGTGAAGCTAACCTGCGGCAGTTATTGTTATCAGCTGTTAGAGTACCATTAAGATAAGCCACTAAACTACTTTGATAAACTGCCTCTTTATCCTTAAGGTGCAGAAGCTTACCGGTAACGTTATATCCTTATAATAAACGCTTCTCAGAGTATAAAGGTGTACACTTCAACAATTGAAATATATATAATTATGAAATGTTGTTCAGTTAAAGGTCCACATAAGAAGTTAATAGTTGATAAATAATAATATCAAATGTATTAACTTTGTCTTAAATGTTTCTTCAATTAACTTGTTTCAAATGCTGTTAACTTTTTATGTTAACTTTACCCAATACTATAAGAGTTCGAGTGCAAAATCTTTCAAAATACACGGCATTGTTATGTAGTGTATAAAGGTTAACAGCAACTAAAAGTTTTACAAAATAAAGAAGAGGATTTAATTTGGTTTAATGACGTTGCAACACCAATGCACATAGGTATGCATTTTTCAGTTTTGGTATTGGCTAAACTAGCTGCTTCTTTTTTCAGAGTCACTCATTTAGATACCTATGACCAAGGCAGGGACTAGTTTAAACAGTAAACGCTGTTAACTTTATCCAGAGTCGATAATAATTTGATTGTTTTGATTTGATGCGACCAATTTATAATTATTCAAAGTTCTATTTTAAAATATACATTTATCATCCAAAATAACATTTTGATTACGTTCTAAGCGTTTTGTTTTTGCATAGCTTAAGTTTGTTTGCACTTGTTTTTTTTTTTATATAGGAGATTATTGAACCCCTAATCTCAATTAATAATTACAACTGTTTTAGTGTGCATAACTGTTAAAATAGATAATCACTTACTAAGAGTGTTTTTCGAGAACAATTTGAATAAATACGAACTTTTCAAAACCATACCCGCCTATGTTTTAAAACGTGAGAAACCTCTCAAAGAGTTCATCGTAATAGTTTTTCCGAAGTAAGAAATATTTACCGCTTTATTAAAAAAATCCAAAAGTTTTCATATTTGGTATTTTATCGTGTGCCACTGAAATAAATCAGCTGTATCGTGCGGGTCTCCATTGTTGTATTGTTACATTGTTGAACATCAGCTGGGACAGGTCTAGATGTCTGACACAATAAACCATTGTCAAAAGAAACTAGGCTCAACGTTCACATTGCTTCTGTTATGTTATTAGAGTTTTTGTGAGAATAACACATTTTTCATTGATGTATGAAAACATAATCCTAACAAGAATAATTCATATGCGATCAATACAAAGAGCAATGACTCATGGGTAGAATCTTCATGCAAACCTAAAAAGTCAATTAAAGAAATAAGGCTTTGGTAAATGCGATGTTAGTAAGTTTCAGAGTTAAGTTTTTTTTTGTACAGGGGGGGCACGTAACTTGTCTTATTAGATCCAACCTAAAAGGTAATGGAGCTTACAAACTTGTATATATGATGATTACATTTTGTAAATCTTCTAGATTTTCCGATGGTGAAAGCAAATAACTTGAATATTTTGTAATACTAGTATTTGCTTTAACTTTACTAAAAATATTACAAATATATATACTTTATACATGATGTCAAATTAATGTGTGTACTACATGTATGTGCGATGAAGTTAATTTTTTACACCTCCTTAAAGGTTAGTGTTGAAATTGATATTTGAATATCTTTACCAAGTAAATTTTAAAATTCCACTTACATAAATCCGTGTTTTGTCATTAAGATGGATGGACTAATTTAAGACTCACAAAAACATAATAGATTATTGAATAGGAAAATTTCATTAAGGGATTACACTTTGAATGTTGTTGCATACACTTTAAACATCAGCTTGAATGCATAATATGTTTATGTAGCTCCTTGACTCTTAACTCTTCTTGTCACTTCCTTGATATCCTTAAACAGCTTTCCATACACGCTGTAGTATTAAAATAAACCCTTTCGTCGATTAGAGTTAAAAATTCACTTCTGTTGACTCAAAAGATTGCGCTTAGTCTAATATTTATGAAATCCCTAACATGAAATACAAAATATCGTATATTGCTTTATATGTTTCCAACATAGACAGTGAGTTAGGTATTTAATAGCTTTGAAAAACTTGTTGCACATTAATATATAGCCAATTAGTTAGGAATAATACTATAAAATCCTCATATTAAAGTTGATTTTAAAATTAATTATGCTTTAACATCACAAAAAAAAAATTAAAGCAAGTTTGTACTAAAGGTGAATATATTAACGTAGTTTGCTTGATTTATTACGAAAGCTTAAGTAATGAACTGAACTTCACGAATAGAAATAAAAAAACTATATTTGCCGGAGTCATATTCTAAAAAAATAATCAACGGTGAGTGAGACATTAATCAGTTATTTACAGACTCGTCTATTATTTATACGTTCAGTTATGGAAACAAAATATACTTAGTATGCTATTTGTTTAAGAACATATTTACAGTATATCCAGTTGTCAACAGTATAATGTGGATACATAAGTTACATACATACGTTAAATACATAAGTTAAAGTGAACATGTAAGATTACTAGGTGAACATTGATTTCACCACATGAATTCTCCATTAACTCATGGTTCAGAAATAATTATGAAATAAATCTACTAAAGTAGTTACATAATTCTAAAATTATATTTCAGACTGGTCTAATAGACGAGTAGATTTAGCCCAAAAACACCTCCAAGATAGAAAAAATTCCAACAAAAGGTTTTTAAACGGTTTTTGGTAGTAACAGGTGTAGTAAGTACCAGGAAAAAAGTCTACCAAAATCGGACAACCGGAAGTTGGGTTTTTCCAAGATGGCCGCTCTGAGGCCCTCAAATCTACAAGATGACTGCAAATTCGTCGATTTATAGTTCAGGATTGGCCGATTTCCACGAAAATTGACAAACACGTGTAGAACTTTATTTACAACCTTGAATATGAAAACCAGGCAGACAACGTAACCCAAAGATGGATACTATGGGCATCACTTTTATAGAATAAGTACGGTGACATTAAAGGAGGAAAACATACCAGAATACAACTTATCCCATTAAACGCAGTTAGATAAGTAGTAAAGAATTCCTCCCATTACTTTATTGCTACCAGAATAATATTTAATTTTAAAATACGTTATATGGTCATCAACCGGATATGTTCTTTAGCATAAACATCCAATTCCATTCCATAAGAAATTCTATGGCTAAAATATTTGGCAACCGAATGCAACAATACTGTTTGTTTTCACGACTGGTATGAATTAAACACAGTGATTATTTGCAATCACGCGACATGCAAGGCTTAGTTACAGGCCACTGTTAAAATACACAACATACAAAAAACATTCCTCTATAATAATTTATTGGCAAATAACTCATACCCAATGTATCTAAATTTCATTGTCCTACTAAGTTAATGATGTTAATAATGTTTTAGAACCTAAAGTCAATACAACAGAGTTCTGAGAATTGACCCAGATTGTCATTTATACCTGCTAGACTCGGTGGCAAGTTTGTTCAATACTTGGGTTGCAAACAGTTATAAGTCGTAATTGGGTATACATACTTATATTTGACTCTGTGCTAATGTTTGGCAATGAAAGTATTGTTTATAGGAAATTTTTGTAAAAAAATATATTTGGATTCTGTACTTAAAGCAAATCTTGTGATTTAACACTGTTGAATTTAATTAAACCAGTGTTTGCATTTGCAAATATATTTTCAAATATTTGTATTGGGACGTTCACTACATCAATTATCTAAACTCATATCAACACTATGCTGGAGTGTTTAAGACATGATTAATCTGTTTCTCTAAAAAGTTAGATTTAGCAAGACTATGTTTAATAACATCGTCTACAACGATAAGGACGTAATTAGATTTTGGAAAAATTTAAATTGATGACAGAAAGTTTATGTTTTATGTTTATGAAATCTGATATTACTAAATGTATAAACATTCTCTAAAAAAATGAGAGGTACTTACGGTATTCAGATCATTCAAACAGCTTCACAACTAAATCTGAAATAAAAATAAATTAGATTAATAATGTAAATTATTTAATAATAATTCATATACGTATATGGTTTTAAATATTCAAACTGCAGCTATATGATTCATACATAATATCATGTAAAAAGATATGGTTTCTCTTATTTTATCGTAGTCAAAATATTTAACTTGGACCAAGATGTGATATTGATAAATAAGATCTTTGCACCATTGCAGTAGGAAACTTTTTAAATGATGTTTCTCACTCGTTTATAAAGTATATTAATCATTAAATGCTTTCCTGTGCTACAAAAACATCTTACAGTATAAATTGTATAGCAGTTGGTAATGAAAACAATACGATTTTTCTTTAGGGATTTTTAAAGTTTAGCATTTTATTAACGTTCAAACTAACATTATGAAAAAACTAAATTTCAAATTTCATTGCAAAAAAATCTTCGAACAATTTATTCTTTACAAAGAGTCACTCAGTTTAAAATTCAATGAAAAGCAAGAGAAGTAGCGTAAGTCATTTTGGCGTTAAATGAAGAGACTTAATAGAAGCACTGTCTGAGAAAATTTGGTTAAGTAGCGGCTATTGAGTTAATTGTCGTAGCGACTCTGCTTCTTCTGAGACTTTACTTACGTATATTTTGTTCGAAGAAAAATATTTGTTATCTAGATGCATAAAGAGATTGTTTATTACTCTACTACACATCTTTACTGTATGTCTAGTATTATTTAAGCAAAAACATTATTATATAGCCTATTATGCTACGTGAAACTGTATATGGCCTGATAACCTATGTTTCATTCTCTAAAATCTATATACACATTTTTTCAAACCTTTCTAATTATGCATCGAGTGTGAAACATTGAGTGTTCAGTTACTAGCCTTAAAGGGAACCCCTCTATGCAATCTATATTGGATATACTATTCAGTAACTAGTATTTTTAAATACTATTCGTGACAAAAACAGTAATGGAAAAAAATTATTTAGTTTTACAAAGCTTTCTAAATTAATGAAACTAGTGCGAATTAAAATATTTTTCAATGAGGCATTTAGTAGATGTAATTTCAATAATGTAACTTTTCTTTACATTTTTCTTAGACTTTTTAAATCTTGAAATAAATGAAAGTTATACGTTCAAAACCTTTTTCTCGTGAAATATATTTTCCTGTCAACCTTATAAGCTAAATCCAAAATAACTTTAGACATATTAAGCTCATTTAACAGTTACAATTGCTAAAATGGGCAGAGTATAAATAATGTTAAAGCAAACAAAACATATTGTAACAACAAAAGCAAATTGTAAAACGTTTGCTCAGTTACGTTATTCGTTGGTTTTTCTCAATAATTATCAATTTCTGAATCACATAATTTTGATACTTCATTTAATTTATATCAATTAACCAACTTTTTCTGCCTTATGTGTATTTACTGAATAAATCGTAAAAGCTTACAAAAAGGAAATCAATCAGTAAATTAATTATAATAGTATAAGAATTAAATCGGTTAAATTTAAAATTTAAAGTTATTGGATGGGTAAATTTAGACGATTTGCATTTATTGATAAGCAAAAATAAAACATTTACATCGGTTTATTAGGGGAAATGATAAATATTTCAGTATAATAATGATGTAGAAATTGTATAGATAACGTGCATATTTTATCTTTGCCAAGGTGTTACTACATCAAAGTGCTACGAAAAATTGATAAGTTCAATGCAAATCTCAAAATATACAAATTAATAGTGATTTGATGTTTTGTAAAACGTCATAGGTTATTTAATTTGTTAGAATAATGCATATTAAAACGAAAGTTTAGGTACATGTAGGAGTAAAATGGTAAAATTTAATCCGTGCATAAAGTAATCTTCAAAAGATAAATTCCACAATGTATTCGTTCATTTATTGGAAATATTAATTAAATATTGGCACGTGAGGAGAATGCTTTGTGAGCTGAAATCGTTTAATTAAAACCTACGTTTACTCAAAGGGTTTGAACTCGTATGTTATTTCCCGAACGCAATATATGGCTTGTAGGCAATAACAACGATAAGATATACATGTATATATTAAACCGGATTTAATTTTTACACACACTCTCTTAACGTGAGCAAACGATAATATTTTTGAAAATACTTGACGTAAGGGTTACCGAGAATTTGCAGAACTGCCTTAAAACATTAGGTTCGCCGATTTGATTCCAGGAAAGAATATGATCGATTGTGTATTTAAATGCGTTCTTTATTGCTACAAATCAAAGATATCATGTAACACAATATTGATGTTAGAGAGTAGCAGAATCAGAGACCATTCTCTTACAAAGAATAACTTGCAAAACACAAAAGATTATTCATCTTGTGGTTGGGTTATACGATGGGTATTCTCACAATAAGTTATATACTGTTATTACTGTTATATACTGGCCAACTCCTGTTATATTTTTTAATAATAATGTGTAAATAAATATCCTACATTAAATGTATAATATGTATATATATCCGTTCAAGAATGTATCAAAAGTACTTAAAATTCAACAGTGACAAGGTTTCCTTTTAAAGTTGTCCATAACAGTTATGCCTAATTGTAAATTTTGTTACCATTTTGGAATATGTATCAGATATTTTTTAAGAACGAAAAATAAAATGTATTTTAAAATTTTTAATTTAACATTCTTTAACTGTATACATGGAACATATTGTTTTACCGCCTAAAATCTATGTGTTATGAAATTATTTGGAAGACATTTATATTTCTAAAAGTCATTATGCAGTTTAGATTTTTTTTGTATTTTGGTGTTTTAATCATAAGTAGAAAATATGTAATTATTAAATATCCGTTTGGATTTACAGGTAGTTTATATATATTACTAACACTTTTTAACTACCAGTAATAAAAATAGGAGTTGGATTTATATCAAGTTATATGCATACTAACTGTTACAGTAATGTGTGTTTGGACGACTGGTATCATTGGCAAATGCTGTTTATTGAATCATGAATGCATTCACACTACAATGCTAGGCTCAGCTACACAGAATTATGAATCATAAATCCTAAAATATACACTAAAAAAATGTGTTTACAATAAATGTATGTATTATTAGATAGAAAACTTCTTGGTAATTAAGTGATTTATAAAGACATCAAGTACCCAGGAAAAAACTATTATACTAAGCAACTATTATATTAAGCAAATTAGAATGCTTGTTAAATAGTTTACGATGTGTTAAGTAAAACGATTAACCTATTTAAACAATGGTTTTAAGAGAATTAACGGTGCTTTTTGCGTAATGAACGACAACAACTAGTTCAAAGAAAAACTCTTTGCCTTTGTACTTTCTAAAGTTTAGTGGTTTATAGTTTAACAATGCTTAATAATTTAATTATTTATGGGTTAAATGTAATCCATAAACTCATAGAGGTACAACTAATTAAGAAAAATATATTTTGATAATACAAACCTATTTACAGACCAAGAATCTATACTTGAGAGTATAAACTAAATGAAATGCACATGATCCAGTCACAGTTGAAAATTGGCCAATGATATGACATTTTTGGCGATTTAGTTTTTTTCATGCGAGTTGTGAATCAATAGAAAAACAATAAATTCATAGACAAAAACTTTCAGTTAAATGAGTTTTTGTTATATTTGTATACCGAAGTTATACGTATTTACTTTCTTCCTAGTACCTTACTTTTGTTTAGCTATCCACTGGTAAGGTGTGTCAAGTTATTCATGTATGCAAACACGAAGCAAGTCTTCACTAGGTTTGATAATGGTGTCAGCACATGTGTAATCTGCATCCGGCCATGACGTAGTTCTAGCGGCATCATCTGTAGTCAGCATATGCTTCTGTATCACACTTATCGGATAAAGTAACAGGTTCATGTGTATGGTGGTAAACAGGACGCCATGGACATTAGGTTTTGTCATGATTATCAACAAAGTGCAAAGAAAATATGTACTTATGGTTATGGAGGTTTATTACGCAACACCATAAGTGCAGGTGCATTATACATTATGTTTACGGTTAGATTTTTTATGTCGATTTGTTTGCATTTTTAATGTAATTTTGAAAATTAAATAATTTGTGTTTATATAATAGATCGGTGGCGACTAGCACAGATAAAAGAAAGAACAACCAACTAATTGTAAAGGTCAACGAAAATTGAATGCAAATAACCCACAGCTCTATTTGGCTAATTTTATTTATGGGATATCTGCACATCCTTGGACCCTAGGCTCAAGCCGGAACTATTTTACACGTTACTTCAGGCTAGTCCTAGACGGTTGTGGCATTATCACATGGATAAAAATTCATTGGTGATTGGCGGGAATTGAACCTGGTTCTTGGAGCACCAAAGTCCCGAGCTTTACCGCTAGACCGGCTCATTCCTCTTAGTTAGACTATACCAAAGACAGAGGATAAGTACATCCTATACCCTAGTGGTATACTACTACTGGCTTATCTTTTAAAATAACCCATTACAGTATTATTGAGTAAGTGAAAATGATTGTGACAAATTTTCAACTAAGGAAGCAATTCAGAACTGTTTAACTTACGGTTGAGTAACAAAATAGAAACCATAACGTCACGATACAATTCGTAGAGTATTTCTTACGTTCGCTGAATACTTAATAACTCTCTCATTATTGAAGTTATAAACAATGATATTTTAGTGAAAAAACTTATATTATAAACTAAAAAGTAAAACATTTAATAATGTGTGTTTGTATATAAATGTACTTTTGATTTTTTTTTATCGTTAGTATTATATTTCCAGGATTGAACATATGACAGAGGGTTTAAATTTTTGTAATATTACTGTAACAATGCAAATGTGTCATTAGCTAAGCACCAATTCAAAGGAATCAGTACTTCGTTGTATTCCGTAGCTCAATCCGCTAAAAATATTTGATTTGATTTTTGCAATATACAAATTATTTAAAAAGCAAGGTACTTTTTATTTAGGATTTTTAGTAAACCTCTATACAGTTTGAAACCTTTAAAAAAATTTAAACCTGCGAAATTTTTGACGAAATTTTAATATTAACATTCCATTTAAGTCACGCGTTTTTTTACAGCTAAGTTATGGTTGGTAGTTGTATTGAGAGGGTATTATTTAGCAGAAGTTGAATTGAGGTGCAACCGAACGCACATAGTCATTAGTGAAGACATAGCTAAGCCCTGGATGTCCTTATTGGAACACATCGTTAAGACAATTAATTACTGACTCGAACCAATGTATATTTCTGTACTGATTGGATGTAGACGTGTTAAAACTATTAGTTATCAATCAACACGAAACTTAACAGATTTTAAACAATCACAAAAAAATGTATAATACTCGATGGTTATGAAAGACTGTACAGTAAAAATCAATTTTTGGGGGTGCCCTTATAAGACACGAAGTATCGATTAATAATTTTTAGTTTTGGGTAAGGAAATACTAGGAATCAACGTTCACTTACTAATAATTTGTACAACCACCAAGGTTGATTTACAAAATAGTCATAGAAAGATTTATAAACTATCTATGAATCATCCAGTCATAAGAAAATGTTGTATTCCTAGTTAATCGTTTCCATGAAATTAATTTTTATTCCACATTGGTTTTTTATGTTTTCTTAATATAACTAAATAATTTCCACTCTAAATTGAAAAATTCCTAGACTTGGCTTTCTACCAACTGATTACATAGTCCATAGTGTAAACAAAATATAAACACCAACATCCCCAATCATTACTCAATTTTTGCTGTTCCTACCCACAAAGATGTGCCATATTAAACTATATATAAGAAGATATAAGTATATACATTAGCAATAAATTGATATTTTTTAACCGTCCAATGCCTAACTGTCTATTTATCTTAGTACATGCACATTAGGTTTGTTAAAAATTTTATTAGTAGGCTTATTTTCTTAGTGATAGTTTAAATAAACGGCGATTAGATTTATATTGTAAAAGTAAACTTTATGTACACATATTTAGTTAGTTACTGTAAATAATTTGTTTCCTGTCTCATTACGAAAAAATACTATTATTTGTACACACATTAGAAAGAATAGGTTTATTAAGCTAAATGTGTATAGAAGATTTTGACTATTTTAAGTTTATTCAGCATGCAACTGATTTCATTACTGATTGTTATTTCATGCAAGGTATTACGCAATCATGAAACAGCATCAATAAAATAGTTTCCAATCCAAAAAGTAATTACCCTATAACATAGTTTTGTGCATCTAAGTGTTTTACTGGTCCATTAAAACGTTTATAAAGAACTGTTTGGATTAAATCGTAAAGAATTGTAGCTGTATTTCGATAGCAATTGAATAAGACAGGAGTGTTTACAAATATACAACTTTCATCTGTTCACTATGCTACGAATACTTTTAAAACTTTAATTCGTACATTTAAATTTAAACACAAACGTAAACCATAACGCAAACTTATTACTACGCAATAGCTAGAAGTATTTAGTTTTAATATAAAATTGCTAATTTAGAGTCCCAATAACATAAGTACCCTTGTTTAGGCTAAAGCGAATAACTGTGGCTCTAATGACTGTTGTGGGTTAAGGTAATCTCCAATTATAGGATTAATACAGTGGTCATTATACTCTAACTCATCCCCATTGGCTAATTTTACAAAACATCATTTGTTTCATTCATTGCCATTATATTAGAGTACACCACCATTTCATTATAAAAATATGTGTGTAAAATATAATCCCATTCCTCTGAGCATAATTGGAAAGTTTGTTTATTTATTCATTTCCAAAGGCATATAGACAATAATTTCGATAGAAAAAAAAAACAAGGGTAAATTATTTTCCTACTAATAATATATAGGTTAATAAAACGAATACGCTTACAAAAATATAGACTTATTATTTGACAAGTTGAATCACTTCATTTTCAACTAAATTTCTGTTCAATATCTAGACTAAATACAGAAAGATTCCACCTACCAAACATATAATTAAGATGGCAAGACCATTAGAGCTTAATGGTGGAGCTCAGAAATCAAATAATGTTCTGCAACGCTTACCCATCTATGGAGCTATAAAATCGTTGTCTGCGCTAAATGAAGCAACATTACAATTAATGGATAAAAACAAAACAGATTTTTTCTAATGCGTTAGGTTAGGTGTTATCGTTTTTTTATTTAAGATAACTAAAACCTTGCTCATGTGTTTGGATCAAATTATATATGAATAAAGGAAATAGAAAATAAAAAATAGCCTGAACAAAGCTATAAATAGAACACCACGTTGAGATAATTACCAGTCTGTCTAAGAAAGTGGAATTTAATTGAAGCGAATTTTTAAGATGGGATATTTAAGTACAGTATTTCACTTCTGAGCACTGAGCAGATAGTAAATATGAGGGTCATAGCTGTAGGGGAGCTTTCAGCAATCCCTACAATGTTTTGTGATGTGTA
This sequence comes from Macrosteles quadrilineatus, assembly GCF_028750875.1. Lineage (NCBI taxonomy): Eukaryota > Metazoa > Arthropoda > Insecta > Hemiptera > Cicadellidae > Macrosteles > Macrosteles quadrilineatus. The sequence goes on from NW_026542595.1 coordinate 195,112,216, forward strand.
CCTAGATGTCAGAATTGAAAATGGCATAAAGTTTATAATACTGAACCAATGAAACTGACTGAGATGTCTTACAGCCTTAAATTAACAATCCATTATCATTTGATCCTTCATCCCACATTCATTTATTTAATATCTAAATTATGGATCTCTATACTCCAACTCATAACCTATGCCATTACGAAAAAATACAATTAAACGGGACTAAGAAGTTAAGCTACACGATTCAAGGTGAACACTAGTTTCGAAGGTTGAGACTATATATTTGTGAATGATTAAGATGAACACAGATAAAATATGCCCAACCGCTAGGTTCAGTTTAAACTGAAAACTGAATCAGATATTTTCTGAAACCTTCCTTAAGCAAATTTTTAGTGACTTTTTCATGGTTCATAGATGGAGCCAACTTTAATCATAGAACATTAAATTAAAGCCTGGATAAGACAAAAGCTTCAGAAACAACGTATAATTTATTCAACACACGCCCTTTCATTAAAAACAGCAGTAAGGCGTGTGAAATATATTGAATTTAAAATTGCAGACTTTAAGCCGAGTTTCTTCCTTGATCAGAATTTTCTATATTAATGAATTTCCATTTTTTACTATACCAACCACTGTGAGTTAACTATTCATTTCAGTAACTTTTCCTTGTTGAAAAGATCTATAGATCTATTTTCCTACATTTGAGAGGTTTTTGCTTCAACCGAGTCGATTCCAATCATTTCGAACGACAATGTATTGTACTCGTTAAATATATAGAGCTGTCAGGTCCAGCACAGTGTATTGTATAGTGGGAAACGTTCGAATTGTAAATGACAGTACCAGTTGACGTGTACTTGATTTTTTTATGTTCAAAGCTTAAACATTGAAACTAATACAACGTAAACGCATAAAAACTTTTTCTTATTCTTCATCTTTGAGTAAACAAATTCATTTATTTATTTGTTTATGGATAATACAATCACAACCGGAATAATCTACGTCAATGTAAATTATAAGCTGAGATCTAATTTAATTGAAAGACATCACACCGTTCCGTTTCTCTAATAATTCAATATAACACCATTTAATACTCGAGTTATGTGCAACAAACAACTTTCTAACTAAACTAATAATACCTTACATCATCTGAGTCAAGGGAATATAGATCCTTTGATCTTTGCAATAGGTAAGTGCACATGTAACGATATTCTCGAAGTGAAACGTTAACTTAGGTTGGCTTTAAAATCCGTAAATATAGAATTTAGGTTACCAATTTATCTAAAAGATACTGTACAATTTCTAAATAATACAACTTAGCAGTAATAGTTTTTATTGTTGAAGGAGATTATTTCCATTTTCATTCACACATTCAATTAGAGTTAAATCCTTGGAGTTATATTGCTAAATATTTTGGAAATGCGTTGTTTATTTGTAAAAAAATGTATATAAGGAATTATTATGAGAAGCAATGGTAAGTGTGTTAGGCTTACAATTGAAACAGTACAAGACCATATATCGTTTCACAGTGGAACTACGATTGAAATACGAGCACCAGTTAGTAACATATTGCGATCATTAGTAAACTAAGTGGATTTGGACTGTCCAGTCAATCCTACACCATTACTTGTGGTAAGGGATTGTTGAAACTCACATTTGTTTCTAAATAGATATTTACTGAGTCAAACATTGTTTTTTTTACAGTAGTTTATGTTTTATTATATTGAACTTTTCATGTGTATCACTTATTTAAATGATCGTGAAAGGTTGTAGTTAAAACAATTCAAGAACTTAACAAAACAAGTAACATTTTTAAACGTTTTTATACTGTTACCTTGTTCAAATGTTTTAAGAAATATCAAGGTTTTATGTAAAACTTTGTTTACTTTGATAGAAAATCAATGATGAAATTGATAGAATTTCTTGTAAATAATTATTAAATTAAAGTTTTTCTCAACATCACCATAAAAACTATCAAGCGAAAAATTTGGGAACCTCGAAGGGTTAATGCTTGAATTTAATTATTTTTTCCTACCATTGCATGGAAATAATCACATCGACATAACTGTAAAGAGTACGCAAAATAGCTCATTGCCGCTCTAGAGCAGGAATGGATTATTACTGCTCGCTAATCATCTGATTTCACAGTTGTCATTTCTTCACCAACCACAGCATCCTCAAGTATACGAATTATGATTCGAATACTTAAAGACATGTGTGTTTTACTAAAACAGACTTGTCGGTGCCCAGCATAATTTTATAGTTATATTTGTTTCAACTAGTGTAAGTTTGAGAAAGAGAGCGATACAATCTTCTTCTCATTAACCCTTAGGTCACGGTCGGCAAGTATAAAACGTTTTGGTCACAAAACTGTAATAAAACAGGCCATTAAAGATAACAGCTGTGGGATCTGGTCATAACGTGGCTTACAAGGGAGAGACTGTTGAAATAGTATCTTGCTTTATAACATATTGTTTACATGTTGTTTTCTAACAGTAATGACATATCTGAATTATTCAGTTAAAACTGATATATTATACACTACTAACATTGATGTTTTTACGACATTTTCCAATCATGGATTGATCCTAAGGAGGTTTTGTAACGATATAATAGTTCTTAAAAATGAACTATACGATAACATAGGACGTATCACCATTATTTGAATACAAATTGGAATCTTGTCATTGAAGCAATTACCTGGTATTTCAGAATTTCGTATTAAAACCAAGATTTTAAATCTTAGAGATTCCTTTATTTGAATTATACAATCCTTTCTTCATGGTTTGGTGATTTTTCATCCTTTTAAGCCTATTAGTTTTTTGTCATATCTTAATTTGATGACGGACATACTGAATTCCATATTTGACAATTGAACCTATTGTCAATAGGAAATGGATAATTTACATTAGGTGGATGCGAATTAAGATGTTAAAAAATGACTGAAGATTGAATAACATGGTAAAGTAAAAAAAATAAGCACTTGAAAATAAACCTCAAGGATTAATCATTTTGGTAACCATGTATTGAAATAATGTTAAGTTAACTGTAATTTAAAAAAAATTTTGCATAATAGTTTTGGAACTTTTGGAAGTTTTGAAAATAGTTAGACTTCTTGCATAGTTTTTCCTTTATATTGAAACACCAAAGATTTGGTGAAATACCCTTAAATACCCTACCTGAAAAATAAAATTGCATTGACACGTCCTCAACTCTAAGCCGCATGCTGTTTGTAGAATTTTACAAGCTAGCATATTTCTTATGACTATCCTTGATTTACTTTACAGTCTAGTTAAACCATTTTTTTAAATTTGTAAGTAGATCTAGAGAAAAACTACAAAAATGAAAATTCTTAACTTCTCATTAGACCCTTTACGATGATTATGTTATTTAAGCTTAAAATATAACTATACTATCTGCCCAACTGTCCTGTCCATAGGGATGAAAAGTAGATTAAAATATAATAGTAGATTACATTTTTATAAATATTTTGTAATAGTTCGATACTGATTGATATAAAACGGATAGAAGTAATTTTAACATCATTTTAATTAATTAACTTTTACATATTATTGTTCACCGTCAATAAAACAACCTGCAATAAATCAACAAAGACATCAGCAAGGACATTACGGATTGGTCAACTGTAAAATATGGAAACCCTGAAATAAAGTGTGCTCAGTATATTATCGTTTATAGGTTCTATGTTTTCGAAAACCACATTTCTCAGTTGAGAGCAAATTTAACGATACAGTCCGTCATATATTCCCAGCTGTCAAACTGTCCGGCAGTAAAACTGTTTTCATTGGCTAATAGGACGTTGTCTTGTTTTTTTTTTATAAAAAGGGGAAAGATATTGTTCGTCGATTTTGTTTCCTGTTGATACCCAAAACACGGCAACATTGTATACCAGTACTTTGTTTTCTAGTCTTTTTTCCACGTTGCCCAATACGGGAAACATTAATTTAAGCAACATTGTTTGTTCAAACATAATTCTTAATACATACCTAACTGGTTAGTGTTGGGTGTTTTCCATGTCAAGTTCTCATTATTAATTAAGAAACAGATGCTACTCTGATATATTTAATTGATAGAAAATGATCTTAGAAGTATTTACCTGCATTTACAAATACTTAGTTACACCCGGATATTCAAACATTTTTGAATGTTGGTGTATAGAATTGTTTGAGATAAAGATAATAATATAAATTTATTTCGTACAAAAGTATTGTACTACAATTAAATTAATTATTTGTAAAGTTTAAAGGTATGAAACATTACTGATAGAAATATCAGACAGTATCGAATGTTTTGAGATGTTTCAACAAGGCTAATTATTGTGTAATGATTGATGTACAGTGTGAAGTGACTGGATAATTAGATCAACAACGAGATAACGATTGACTTATTGAATTGCCCTATTGTGGCTCCTACTCTGTTGAACAATAGAGCAGGATATAATAAAACAATGCACTTCAATAGAGTGAACCGCGGAAACATACTTAGAGCTTTGCAGCGTCACGTAGCGTTAACAAATGCTATTATTTTACATTTAATGTCTAACTGCATTATTGCTTGTTGGTTAAAGATTTATAAGTTTTCCTGCTAGGTTATTTCGCAGTATTAGCCTACTAAAACATAAAAAAAATATCTTCTTTCATCAAATTATATTTTTACCTATAATTCGAATGATTTACTCTAAAATTCTTTCTATTTGGAAAATAGAAAAAAGTTATCAATATAAAAAAATATAATACAAATAATGAAAAATAATGGTTAGTCATCATTATTTATATTTATACTTATATAATAAATTTATTTAAATTTTGTGACAATACATTAGGCTTTATCTACTCATTTTGAGTAAGTGGGGAAATTGAGTTTCAAATTCTTTAAATCAACACTCTTAAAGTTAATTTAAAATCGGCTAACTATATTATTTTTAATACTAGTATTTTTTTCATATTCAAAAAAAATTTTATAGGGTTTTCTCACATTACTATACACGAACAACTAAATACATGAAAAACAAGAAAAGTATTTATAATATTCAGTAAACTTACAGTTAGTGACACATTTTCAAACGTATTATTGTGGTAGTTTAAGTCACGTATTTTTTTCTTTCACAAATAATTCACAGAATGCGTGATGACTGTATAAAATAATCATAGGTTTACCCAGTTTCAAAAACGTATTATAATTACGTTACCTTTTAATATTTAGTAGTTGTTCATTGTTCTTTACATTCAGTAGCCTAGCGTATTTCGCCTCATTGACGCATGTTTACAGTATTACGAATATTAAAAACGTAATTTCACTACGTACTATAATCGTAAAGCACTATTGTCTATTTACGTCATGGCTAACTGGGTGGTTCTACCAACGAACTATACTAACTATAGTATATTTGTATAGTTCGATGGGTTCTACTAGCGATACCGACAATAGTCAGTACCGATAATAATTATTACTAAAATATCGTATGATGGTACCTGGACGAGAACCGCTTCTCATTAGTACAAACCGCCACAATAGCTACTAAACATACCGACACACGCACCACCAACTGCAACGATAATCAATTTGATCAAGTACTAAGTAAGCAGCAACCCAAACAAACGGCATAATCGTTGGAAATTATAGAGCATCCGGTTGTTTAACAGATGTGGTCGATAGGAAGACGATTACCACAATTGGGTGGGGTACACAACAATTAGTGTAATGTGTAGTCTGGTACCGTGGTGTAGGTAGAGGGCGTTGTTTTTAATACTACCATTGGGATAATGTGATGCTGGTCGTATTGTAAATCAATTATACTGTATATCGGCATCCTCTAATCATCTGTTTGTCACCAATAACTTAAGATAACCTTGATTATCCTTGAACAAACCATACTTAAGCTTTAGGTTTTTTACCAGCCTAGAAACTATGGTGTCAAAGACATTAATGGAACCTGTTTAATCTAAGACATATCCACACATTCGAGAAAGGTGTAGTTGTCCAAGCGAAAATTGCCGACAACAAGTTTTTTTTATAATTAAGAGTAACAACCTATGAAAGTCGTAGACTCTTATAGGGGAAAAACTAAAGTACATTGTATTTCTTTGGTACTTGAAATGACTACGCAACACATCTTTAAAAATTTTTATTTAGGTAATCATTCTTAAGTGGTGTTATAAAAAAAAAAACATGAGCGCATTAAATGTAGTTTAAATGTAGCGTTGTATGTGAGTCGGCGGCTCAGTCGGTAGCGTAGCGGACATCGGGCCCAAGGCAGCGATGTAGTGAGTTCGAATCCTGGTCATTACCACTAAAGTTTATCAGTAAAGTTCACCTTTGTACTGTACCGGCTCACTCCTTGCTTTGCTGTAAACGATCCACGCACGGGCGCTTAGTCTAAGTGCACGGGCAAATGCAAGGTTAAAAGAGGCCGCCAACCTCTTAAAAAAAAGTTACTATGATTGTTTTACTACATTGTTCAGGATATGATATATTACCATGTTGATTTTTTATGTTATTACAATCTTACAAAATGAATATTTTTTACCTGTTTCAATAAACCAAGAAAACATTTATTGGCATCTCTTTTCTATGTATAATCGCAACACAACCATCAAGAGGTTGAATTAGACCGCCCGTGCACAACGGGTTGAACCAAAAAGTGTTAGAAACAACCTTTTTTATTGAAAATCCGCCATTTAAATTGTTTTGTGGGTTAAAATTCTAAAATGTTACTTCAGTCACTTTTCTTTCAATGTTGTTATCATTAAAAGTAAAAATATACGTCGGAAAAGTAATTTCAAAAGTTAAAAACACGTCGAAAGTCCAAGTCATTTTACTAGTTTTAGAAGTAGGGTGTTTTTGAAGGTGAAGAAGTAAATTTTCAAATAACCCCTAAGAGTGTCTTGTGTATAATTTAGTTCCTGACCATAAAAATTCTTTAAAACCTCATCTCATACCGTTTTCGACTTATAGCCTTAAAAAGTCGTATTTTCTCAAAAAAAGTTGGATTTAAGGGAATTTTTTGTCGGGTTGTAATTTGAAAATGTAACTATTTTGGGTTTTCTGGGTGGTTTGGGACCAAGACGGACCTCCAAAAAAATCAGATCCCTAGCTATTCTATAAGTGGGTAAACATGTGTATACCTAATCAGTGAGTTACACAAGCGGCTGTATAGTGTATATCCCGTTAAAGTATGTGCACGGGTGGTCTGATTCACCACGTATAAATATTAATATAGAACTTCTGGAATAAAAATCTAAACTTAATTCGCTTGAATAATTTCCTAAAATACTTTTGACATGAGCTATTAACAAGCCGCTCGAAATAGCTAGTGACTGAAGGAGTTGAGCAAAGTGGCCGACTATTACGTTAATTGGATCTGCGTGTCGAGCACCAAGTCTTCACTCGCTCATCTTGGAAGTTCGTTAATAATTATAGTTTTCTCTGGTTAACAAGCTTGATGAAACTTGTAATTCAATGTCAAGCCTACACTCGCGAGCGAGTTGGACGAGTTTTAAGTAATAATTTAATTGGTAAATGAATTATGTTGATCTTGAGGGAATCTGTTATAGATTAATGTGTTTTTTGGTGGTGGATTTAAAAATGTCAGCATTTGTAGTGAACTTTTGTTAGTGTTGTTTTAAGAATATCAAGATTGTTGTGATACTGTGAGCTTAAAGTATTTAAATTTTGTTTTGGTAAGTAAAGGGCTATATAAAAATATTATTTTGGTATTAAACTTACACATTATTGAGTAGTAATTTATTGAAACATTCTGATCGAAATGAAATGAAATTACATTTAATGAAAATTGTTCTTTATTGAGGCAAACTTAAGACCACATGGCCCTTAACAACTGATTGAAGAATCAATGATTTTATAGTTCTAGAAGATCCAAAGCCTGCAGGAAGAACCCACTTTTGAAATAACTTACTATATATTAAACTCACTGACCAACAAGTAAAGATAAAATAAAATTTTCTATAGCAAATTTTAAACAAATAAGGATAATTTAAAACTGATTTCTGATAAGGTAAACACGTAGCCCAACCAAAACTCGAGTAAGGAAATGTAGGAAGCTCGTAGAAATTAACTACTCCATCACTGCAACGTATGTAAAAATGAAATCCGTTATTATTCCGCAGCATTATCAAAATATAAGCATATTCCAGTAAATAAGTCTCCAGACACCGTTGAGCAATACTGTCAATATGGTGGCAGCCTAAGTTGATAACAAAACACAAACAAGCACACATCACAATATCTGTATCAGTGTTATGTGTGTGTGTGTGTGGGGGGGGGGGGGGGGAGTGTGCCACGTGCGTCTGATAAACGTGTGTGTGTACTGTAGCATTGTAGCATTGTAGCATTGTAGCATTGTATAATTGTAGCATTGTAGCATTGTAACATTGTAGCATTGTAGTGCTAATGTGTTAAAACCCACCAGGCTGAAAGGGTTAGTTTGAGTGTTAAAAAATATAATGGTCCTCATTTTGTTGTTGTTGTTGTTTAGACTAGACACTAAATCTTAAACTTTTCGGCAAAAGCAGTATATACGTCTTTGTAGACGGCATATTTATCACCGGTATTGAAATGGAACTCGTCTCTTGAACAAATCTTGGTAACACAACACCAGGGTAAACTTTTAATGTAAAATAAAATACAAATATAATATGTTACTAAAAGATTTTGGGCTACAAGTAAATATGTAATTAGTGGATTACGCTCTTCCTGTAAAACCACAGAATTGTAACTTGAAACCGTGTCACTGATTCAGATTCAAGGTTTAAAAGCGTATTTTTATAACCAAAAGGCAAAGTCATAACAGGATTTTCATTATATGATACTGTCTTAGAGCAGTTATGAAACGACTAAATATTTGTAGTATATTTGCGTGGAAAACATTGAGGTAATGGTTTTTGGTTTAACCATCAAAATTGAATCATAATGTAGCTATAAATGTTTATTGAAGATGACTTTTATGTTTTCTCACTTCAAAAAAGCATTTTCATCCAGTCTATGAATTGATTCATTACCACTTTCAATTTTTTTACGTATCCTTTTCAAACTACTTTTGTAATAATCCAATAATTACAATAATTAAATAAATTTAAATAAGTTTTCCAAAACTTAAAGGTTTGAGTTCATCACACGCACCCTCTTTATATTTGTACGTAAGAGTATTAATGATGCTTTGGAGGAAGTGTTTACCAAAGAATAATAATACAATTGGATTATTTCCTTTTTAATCGTACTGCTTCCTTTGTGACTCGTGCTTAATGTATTTAGATTGTTCCAAATGGCCCAATTGTTACATAAACCATTGACTTTAGATGGGCTGAGGTAGGTGTGCCAAATGTTTAAATTAGAGGTAACCCTCATTATTTATAATCATAAAGTATAGATAAATTAACTACAAACTTATTGTGATACTGTCAAGGTTAAAATAGTCTGTCTATGTTTTACTCACTATTTATTATAGTAGGCCTACTGAAGTGATATAAATGATGCAAAGGCTTACACACCACCCTCTAATTTTGTTCATTGTTGTGGCTTGCCCCTGAACTGGTAAGACAAATATCAAATAATAGTGGTTTATTTACCTTTAATTTTGTCCCAGTTCAATAAAAGTTTTAATATCTACTGGTAGATATTACAACTTTTATTGAACTGGGACGAAAGTAAAGGTAAATAAACCACTATTATTTGTACTCTAATTTTGCTTTAGATAAATAATCAGCGTGTTTGAAATCTAATTAAAATCGGCATCAATTAAAAGCAGCACAATCAAACATTTTTTATAAAAAATACAAGTTACAGCTTAAATTTATAAAAATACGTTTACTTATATTTAAATACTTAGGTAGTATCTAAAATAGTGTTTACAGAAGTGTCCCATAGTGTTAATAGGTTATTTTTTTTAATCAATAACTTTCAAAAAGGAATAAAAATTTACAATTTTATCAGTTTCAATTTGATTTAACGCTAGCAATCATAGAATAGCAATTAGACGTAAACAAGCAATTCGTGGTTGTAGATTTCATTTCATACAAATCACTTTTCTAAAATACTATGTTTTTGGTGGTCTCCATAAATTTATTTTAGAAATGCGTTAACCTCCTATTGTTGTCATAAGGTATGACGTATGTCATATGTAATAAAGACCATTGTGAAGAATATATTTCCAGCTTGATTTTCATCTTTGGTTGTCATCTTCCTACGCAAGACGCATTCAGTGTCGATTGTTGTGTAAATATCTGATATAGAGGTGATTCATTGTCGTGACAGCATCTTGGTGGGGGGGCAGTATAGTCAGGGGGGGGGCATTTTAGTCAGGAGGGGGGACAGTATAGTCAGGGGGCAGTATAGTCAAAGCATCAACCAAACTGATGTAAATTCCGCAATGTAATTTACTCAATTAACTAGAGTTTACTCATGTTTGAATATTTTAAAAGTTGATTACTATCTCGTTGAACACTCCCATACACAGTAGTACGGCCTGAAGAAAGATCGAAACCTAAATTGGTTGTGTAAAATCTGGTACTAATAGCAGGCCCGGACCGGTCTACCGATGCGGGTGGCGGTTACACGTCCGGGCGTATTTCACACGGACACGGTTACCGACCGGACTGGTTTCAGGTTATAACACTTACCGGTTTGCAGAAAGGTTGCAGAAGTTAATGAAGTGTACTACTGCAATGAGGTGACATTTAAGGAAAGTAGACGAACATTTTTAACTACTTGTATTGCTATACTTGCGTATTACTATATTTTGTTAGGAAGGAATTGAATAATAAATAAGTATGTGAATTATTAAAATTTCTAGATTTTATAGTGGCTTGTGCAGAATATTATTTAATTTTCCTAGTTTGGGAGCATTAACATGTACATTTTATGACATAATTTTTTTGTATAATCCGAGAGGTCTTTAAAAGAAGCTGGATTACCTTGTTGAATGAAATACAAAGAGAACCTAAGGAGCATAATATAACGTCAAATATATATAGTTTTTTTTTGTTTTAAGCATTCACTTGATTGATACCATCATGGATTAAAGAGTGCACCTACTCTATCTAAATCTATTATTTAATAAATAACTCTTTATCTATGATACTAGGTTTGCCACGTATTATAGCAACTCACACGTGTTAAATGAATTCAAAGAAAATTGTTTTAAGTTTTATAATTCATTATATTTTGTATTACAAAACTGATGATTCTCAGATTGTAGGTAGGCCTACAATAGGCTTTTTATTTTAATGGTATTTTTTTAGTTAACAACTTTAGGGATTTATTACATTAATAATTTCATGACACATGATATTTTTGTTTACATAATACAATCTTCAAACCGTCCTCCTCAGAGATACGAAATGCATCAGTTATTGGCATTACAATAAAAACACATAATTACAGCTGGAACAAAATTGCATTCCCTCCAAATAAAAACCAGCACTGCAAATTGGATGGAATGGTCTAGCTGTTAGCTCAATTACACCCGACACGGTTTCATTCTGATTTTGGCAGCGAAACGTCGACGCTCATCAAGTGAAAAAATCCAATCGCTAGTTCTGCCAAATCTGGACGAAACTAGATTGAGTCCTCATCATAGGTGAATTAAAGAGGAATTTTAATGTGCGTCCTGGCTATTTCACAATTATACTGTTTTATGGGTTTACAGTTTCATGCACAATCGTCTGCTGTCCTGACATTATTTGAATTATGTTCCAGAATTTCATATATACCTAAACCTACATTTGAAGAGATTATCTATTTACTACGTTTTCTACATTTTAATGATAAACCTAACTTAGGAGCAGTATGGTAGTCCTATTAAATTGCGTAATTGAAAGTAAAAAAAAAAACTTATAGTCCGGTTGTTTGTGAGCTGATTTTAACAATCAAGTTCTCATTTGATATAAATTTACATTCTCTATAGTTTTGATTGTAAAACAACTTTCTTAATATTTACGGGTTTAATAAAATTTGACAATGAAGATTTTGAATTGAAACGACTTGAGATATTGTAACAACATTTTTAAGCGTTTCTCACCTCATAAACTAAGATTTATACCAATTTTGAAATTTCTATCCTGAAACATTCCCAAGATACAAATTAATAAAAAAAAATCATGAACAGAATGACAGACAGAAATCTAGGCATTATAGACCCACAATTAGCTAAAACACGTTTGTCTTAGCCCAAGGAACAATTTCACAAAATATGTTCAAACAATTTGGAAACACCCTGTATAGTATTGTTTAAATTGCATCAGAGCTATAGTATTGTACCAGTGACACCTGACTCCTATTATCGTATGAGTGACACCTGCCTCCTATTATTATATGAGTGACAGTAAGACTATTGTTTAACCCGAATAACAACAGCGCTGTAGTGTCACAATAAGGACCACAGAACCTTAACTTCATAAGAATTAAATCAGAGCATTAACTTTGCATGAATTTAAGGTAGGGTAGAGCTATACCTAGGTCATCTCCATGACATCGAAGCTATCGTTTCGTTTCCAAAAGAGCTATTAATCGTCATTATGTACACTAGATCCATAGTTTTGGCTAAAGTGCTTTTACTCTCTTGTGCCGATGACAGTTGTCAGTGACGGTATGGCTAAAGTTTCGCCTGAGTGACGGCAGAGTTATATTTGTGTAGAAACAGGCTTGACCGTGATGTCAGAACGAGATCGTTTAACATTTAGACGGAGGAGACAATGATTTACAGTCAGCTGTGATGCAAGCGCTGCGCCGGGCCTGGCTGGGTCGTAACATCGCACAGCCTCCGCTCTCTCTACCATTCTGGATTTAATCAAGCATTATACAAAGCTAAATTGGTCCTAATCATTTAATATAATTGTGTCATTATAATTTTGAATTTTTTTCTATATCAGGTGTCATTTTATTGTCCTTATTTATAGATTTTCTAGCCTCTGTCGACAAAATAGTGTTTTAGTTTTAATTAAGTATTATGTACAACTACATTAACCATGATTGTGTAATAGAGAGTTTGTCAATAAATTATTCGTTATACTTGATGTAGACGATGTAAGTCTATGTTCCATATTAGATATTTTGTGGGGGGGGGGGCGAGCTGGTGTAGTGGTTAGAGCTCGGGCCATCGGTCCTTGAGGTTCCGGGTTCAAATTCTGCAAAATCACCAATGGATTTTATCCATGTGATAATGCCGCAACCTCTAGGTTTAGCCTGAAGTAATGTGAAAAAACGTTCCCGGAATCGTCCTAGAACAAAAAAATTAGATACTTTATGGAAAGATTTTGCTGTTGAAATGTATTATGATCTTTTAGCATTATATCGTATGAATGACGTTTAAATTGCCTAAAAAGAGATTGTCGGGTCATTTTTTTTTGTGAGTTAGCAAATCAAGTACGGTATATAAAAAAATTAGATTAGGAAAATCGTTTACAGTAGAGCATTCTTTTCATTAAATATTTAAAAACGTTCTTTATTTTTTTAGAATTAAAAACTCATTCTCTAATTTTAGTGAAAAAAAAAACAGCTGGCCTGGATTTTCTCTACTTTAAACAACATTTATGATGAAACATGCGTTTCGTTGTATGGTTTCTATTGGTTCAACGTGTTGTTGTTATATATCAGAAATAATTTCATGCTCTTATACGTAAATTACGTTTCATCTTGGATGTATGTGTTTTTAAGCCCATGGTTGCATAAATAAACATATAAATTTCAACGGATGGTGTCTTTGGTTTCTGTAGACATCAAAGCGAAAGATTAAATCGGTCCTGGGTTAAGGCTAGGTTAAATGCACGTGGCTTGTGTCTATATAAAAAAACACGGTTATCTGATATAGCACAGCTTCCGCAGAGATATCTCATTGTCACATTCTGGAGAGCTCTTAGTCTCCAGAGTTACACAAGAACAGGGCAATGACCTCTAGATACTCCACTATATTGCACACATAAGTCATGACTGTGTATTCACACATTAGTGTATGCATGTTATCGTGCATTTCCCAGTAAATCCCCATAAGTGATTAATAAAAAATAGTAATACATTTTACCAGCCTAAACTGAGAAAACTTTTAAACGTTTTAAATTAAATTAATTGGTGAGTCGGTGGCTTAGTTAGTAGCGTCACGGACTTCGGACCCCAAGGCAGTGATGTGGGTTTGAATCCTGGTCACTGCCGCAAACATTTTATCAGTACAGTTCACCTTCGTACTGTAACGGCTCACCCCTTGCTTTGCTGGATACGTTCCACGCACATATCTGTAGTATATGTGGATGGGCAAGGTTAAAAGAGGCAGCCAACCTCTTAAAAAAAATATAGACATGTGTTTGTATTTTAAAAAACTTCATTCAAAGAGTTATCTAAAACACGGTAACCCGTTGAAGTTCTATTGAATTCATTGGCTATATGTTCCATATCATTAGTATACCTATATTGCTAGAATAGGCAATTATTTACCATTAGTAAGAGAAAGAGGTTGGTATTGGTTTAAAAGTTAAATTTATCATTTTTGTGGTTATTTCAATAAATAATAATTTTTGAATAAACTATTTATCATAAATTTATTTTAAGCAAATTTTATATTTTTTAAAGGTTATTAACAGTTGATTATTAACTTCTACACATTGTAAGTCGACATTTGATTGGAATTCCACAAATCCATACGATCGTTGGGTTGGATCAAATTACTAACACATTAGTAAAATATTGTATTTGCCCTAAATTTAAAATAATGATCACTATTGTGGATTTTACTTAAGAGGATGTGCCAGTTAAGCTCATGTATCTCATGCACCAGAATCTTAGTATACTGCAATTTATGGATAGACATAATTTTCGGCTTAATTAGTTTATGAAATTCTACTAGTTTTATGGAGTTATGTGATTAAATCACCATTAAAATTTAACAAGGCTAAGTATTTTTTTTCAAATCTTAAATGTAAAGCTAGTTTAGTCACATAGAGTACCTTTGTTAAAGCATTTTCCATAAAATGAAACATCATAGTATATAATTTAAATAAATATTTTTAATCTTACCTTTTTCTCCACCAAAACCCTGGAATCTGCAAACAAACAAAAATGTCCGAATTACATCATGATCTATTTAAATGACATAGCAGATGTGCTATAACTTTTAAAATTATTAAGTAAGTATGAACTGTTTTGACGTACCGTATATAGTATATCCTTCATATTATAAATGTTTCTATTAAACAATAATATACAACAGAATGCCGTAAACAAACCATCCTGCACAAACATTAAATAGGTAACGAGCGTCCTAAAACAAAACAAATCGAAAATATTGTTGTAAAAGCAAAGCTGCATAACAATAATTGTTTGAGTGTTGTCAACTCGCAAAATCCTAACAGTAAACGGGAAGCTTAACCTAGTGTCGAGTTTTGGTCGGAGGAGTGGGTGGGAAACAAAAGATTTATGACAAAGCCTGATGCAAGTAGTGGGAGAGAGAGAGAGAGAGAGAGAGAGGGGGAGAGAGAGAGAGAGAGAATTGTTGACTATAAACATAGTACAAGCAACGAACCTGCACCATACCCCAGTCTGTCGTCTACTGAAACATCTGGTCATTAACATTGACAAATGCTGGCAACGTAAAGTTTCGTGAATATAAACTGTAATGCTAATACTCTTTGGTGGACTATTTCAATTTACATGTACTGAAATCAATATTAGTTAGCTTGATTGTAATTTTTGTAAGATGCGTGTTATTTAATTCCGTTCATTCAAGAAAGTAAATGTATAAAAAACCCAACGGACGAATAATTTTCTAGGTTTGTTTCTAGATTTTCTGATTAATGAATATATTTCGATTGATTCACCAAGAGAGATTACCACAAATGTATTAAATGTAACCACTAGGCCTACATAATAACTAATAATTTAAAACAGAGTCAAATAACTTAAAGAACGTTTAAACCTAATTAAATGTGATATACCATCACAAACCAATTACACAGCCGTTGTATACGTAATCGTTGTTTATACTTGTATGTGACTCGGTGCTTTACTTACACACTACAAACGTGACAAAGCATCAGTTGGCAATGGAGCACGTATGCTGACGTAGGAACACCTGTCTCAGATTCTGTTACATATGGGAAGCTAAACGTTAGTCACTGACACATGTGGTGTGGAGGCAGCATTATCAGCCCCTGATCGCAGCTGATGGTTTAGGATATGTGTACAACCAGTTTACAAGAGTCGAAGTAATATGTATACTACTTGCCACTGTCAGCTGGTGGCTTTAGCCACCATATCTGCTGAAGCAGGATGTCTCAGCAACTAGTATCCATTGAATGTTAACATTGCTGTTATTACTTGTACCTGTAATGATGGCCGTCACATTATCTGATGAACCATATCTGCTGATGCAAATACATCATCTGTCTCAGAAACTGGAGTCCATTGAATATTTTTACATTGCTGATGTTGCATCTGTAGTGTTAGTATAGTCGTAAAATGTTCCATGCACAATATCTGCTGACGCAACTACATCAACTGTCTCAGCAACTGTTGTCCATGTGAATGCGTGAACGATTTCTCCATGTAAATTACATAGCAACGTTGTGTGGTGGCTGTAAACATAATTGAAGATGCAGCATATCTGCTGAAGCAGAAACTATACAGCTGACGTGCATGTGAATGTGTACATACCGCCTGCATATACATTACTTCATATTCACCAATTTAGTCTGTGGATTCAGCTACATCCTCCTGTCTAGCAGTTGGCGTCCAACATACAGCCTCTAAACATCGCCTCCATACTTTAGTCTAGTAGCTGTAAACGTTCTCGCTGAAGCAGAATTTTCACTGACGTAGCTTCCACCTATCCTAGCTCCTGTTACATATTGAAGATGTGAATGTACAGTCCTAACTGAATACAACTGTAGTGTGAAATCAGCAGTAACAGTACATGATGCTGCATATCCGCTGACACAGCTCTACCACTTTGTCACTCCAGATGTTACATGTATGGACAAGTGAACTGCATTGACAATGTATTTTAATAATAACAACATTTATATTTGCAATTTTTAAATATTTAAAAATGTTATATTTATTTTGTCTTACAAGAAGAAAATGATGGAAATTGCACCTGTAAGGCAGAAAATAAATGGTGAAAAATCATCAAGAATTAGACGTTACTTCCAAAGAAAATGTCAGAAGCATACACGTATATGGTTGGGAAGTTTCTATTAAACAATATTAAATGTTTTTTTTATTTTATGAACACTTATATTTATGCGCATATTAAAATTATTTATCATGAAAATGATAGAGTTCCAGGAACAGCGATACACAGTTTCAATTAGCTCATATAATCGGATTAACATTGATTATTAGCCATTATCGAACATTTTAACAGTGCATGTGTCGTGTTATACTTATCACCTTTTTAAATTGAAGTATATTAAATATTGAACTAAAGGCTACTAATAGATGAGTTCAATATACTCTGTGACCTGTAGAATAAATACGAGGGACTAGAAGTAAAATATTGTAGTCATCAATAAGCTGAGTGGACTGGGGCTATTGGGTAAAGGCATTGATGGCATTTGTATTGGGTTCTCTTTCAACCTTAAGCCAAGTCAAGGAAAAATATACTTTAGCTACTTGATAAAAAGGGTTGGATCTTACTAGAAACTATTTTCATTCCTGAGTGTGTTTTATCATTGATACAGACAGTTATAATGATTTTATTGTTATTATGGTGTTGATACTTTTGTATAACAGTAATACAGGCCAATAAAAATGTCAAATAAGCAAATTTTGCATAATGAACCCTCCTAACAATTAAAGGAAAACCTTTATGTACATTGACCTTAATGTGTCTGTACCTGAAGGTGACTGTCCACTGGTCCATAAAAAATATCAATACCGATGAACAGTTTTAAAATAGCGGAGCAGACGGTAAACTATCCTGTTGGTGTCATGGGTTAACAACGAAATATTTTTCATACGAATATTACAAACAATACTGCTATGTTTGAAACGTATATACGTTATTTAGCTTGGGACAGATATTACCGGTCGTAGGCCCCATGAGTGGGTTTTGGCCAAGAACAATTACCGGTAGGAAAAATTTAAAGTGTAATTATGAAATTTGCAAAAAACCAATGAGGATATTAATTAAGGTTGAAGGTATCCGTAAGGGCTTTTGAAATAACTCCCATGGAAAAAATATTTTGGTGTATGAGCAAGGTTGCTATTGAATTAAATTAAATATATTTTTTTACAATTATCTTCAATAAATCTTAAAGCTGGATAATAAATGTCAAAAATAAGCGAAAGTTATTTCAACTGAGAACAAAAAACCAGAATCACCTCTAGAGTAAGAATTTACACAACAATCGACATTGACTGTACCTTGCGTAGGAAGACGTCAGCCAATGATGAAAAGCAAGCTGGAAATATCTGCTTTACAATAGCTTTTATTATATCTGACATCCGTCAGACGATGTACCTTCAATAACAACAAAGGAGGGTTACGTGACACTAAAATAGATTTATCAAGACCAACAACAATAGTTAATTACTTTATAAAAGTAGGTAAAAAAATATGTAAAGATGAGTTTTTGGTTTATTTTTATAAAATTCATTTTTTTGTTTAGGATTAACGTCTTAACAATAACTAATCCAGTGCTAATACTAAATGCAATTGTGTATATAAATTAGGGAACAAAACTAATGTAGAAACAAATATGATTGTACTCCTAACAATATTTTAGATTTTCTCTCTAATATAAACTATGATTGCACAAGTGAGCTTGAGTAAAAGTTTTTAGCTTTTAACCAAAAATGTTTATACAGTTACTATATATTTAACCTACAACTGAAAGGGGTGCGGAATCTCTTTTAAGGCCCGAGTTTATATTCAGTAAATTACAATATTTCGACGGTTTTAGCTTTGTGTAAATGCGTTACTAATGCAAAGTAGTTCGAAGCCTATTTAAAGCGTTAAGTCCATCTAGTGAAATTAACATGCTTCTACAAAGAAGATGTATTTCTCTGTATTTTAAAACTTATCTACTAAAAGTCAAACAAAATTTATACCTAATTGAAAAATAATACATGATCCTCCTTCATATCATATGGCAATGTTTACTACTGAACTTCACTTGAAAACAGCCAAATGCTTGAACTTTGATCTTGGCACTTCACATGTCGTTTTCTTTTATCTCTAAGCTGGACGAGGATCTAACTGCCAATAAAACCAACACAAACGACATGTAAAAAGTTAATGGCTGCTGAAACCAAACAACATCTGACCTACTAAACAAGCGAAATTATTGTTTTCCGAACACATCCCATTCTTCAACCACAGAGTGTAAACTAGTCTGATTCAAACGTTAGGAAACTGTACAAATTGATTTTTTTTTACTATTATACTATTATTCATATTGAGCCTTGTACCCTGTAATCTGGCAAGGTTTTACAATAAAAAAAAGCTGCTCTAATTTGTCAGTACATTATTGTATGACCTTCTAGATCTACAGTGTGATTGAAAAGCCCCGGAACGGTTTAATATCTTTTTTACTAATACAGATAAAGTAATGAGACTTGGTATATCAATAACAGCCACAAATGTCTACTTTTTTAAGCTATTAAAACTTTTTTATCCCTTACGGGGGACGGCCCACGAGGAGTCAGACAAAATTCTTAAATAGCAGCATAGGTCGAGTTTGGTCTTTGATGTCAAATTAAAGGTCTTTTTTAGTAGAATACAATGCCGCAAACCGCACTTCAAAAGGTTGATCCTGCGCAAAATGACAGTTGTTGAAAGATTCATTTAATTTACATTGCTATTATACGCTTTCTCCTCAGGGGGCACAGCCCTAGGAATCTGAAGAAAATTTTTAACGTAAGAATAGGTCGATATGCACATCAAATTAAAGGTATTCACTTTTAGATTACGATGCCGTAAATTCAAGCTCAACAGAATGCCTGAGTAAAAAATGGCAGTCATTCAAAGATTCAAAATGGCGGATTCAAGAAATCTTTGAACAACTGCCATTTTGCGCAGGATCAACCTTTTGAAGTGTGGTTTGCGGCATTGTATTCTACTAAAAAAGATCTTTAATTTGATGTGCATATTGATCTATGCTTCCTTTTAAGATTTTCTTCTGACTCCTTGTGGGACGTCCCCCTGAAGAATGATTGGATCACTGAATATGTGTTAAAATAGAGTTGTATGCCCTGTAACTTTGTCCCAAATATTTTAGCTATATCTGCATTATTTATAAAAATATTTAACCGTTCCGGGACTTTTCTATTACACTTTATAGTGGATTGCTTTAAACAATAGGTGATTGGAGAGATTTCATCCCGAAACCTGTAGGAAGCGTATCCCGCGTTGTGTAATTTATACCACAGCTGCGTTCCTAAGTAGGAACGGTTAACCACGGTTAATACAAAAACTAATACAATGTTTGTATAAGGTGATCAATTTACAAGTCAATCCATCACTGACGGTAATACAACTTAATAATCCTTTACGGTTTTACAACCATAAATAGTTTATTTATAACGTAAATTTGGCCTCTCCCAATTTTTGTTTGTTTTAGAAATGAGCAAATATACTCATACTGTAATGTTTCATACAAAGGAATTAGAGCGGTTATTTCTAAGCTAATAAACTAATTACTATTATTTATGTCAGCATAAAACTATAATGGTGCAACATAACAGGTAACGAGTATAATACATGACAGACATTGTCTTAAATAAACCTCTCCCTTTAATTTAGTTTGCTCTTTGTAGTAATTTCAGTTATTTATCCTCACCCTAGAGAGCTGAAAGGTGCCTAACACGAGTGTTTTAATTACTTTATACCACATAAGTTCGCTCTCGTTATGTTTAATGTTTACCTAGTTTCAACATGCTAGAACATTACGTGTAGCCTGAAATTTGCACTCATTTCGTACATTTGTTTTCGTACTTTATTCTAATTTTATATAATTTATTACTAAATTTGTATTTAATTATTATAGGGATCCACGTACATACCTATATTTGGGTCAAAGCTATTTTAAAGTAAATATTCAAGACGTGATTATAAAATGTATTTTAGCACAGTTTTTACAAGTTTTTTTCTACTTAAATTGCCATAAAAAGCACAAACTATGTTGAAAGTATTTCTTCACTGCGTATTTAAATTTAACATGAATTTATATTTTTTCAATCAATGTTTTCCCTGGTTACATATTTTATGTTTATAAACAATATGTTAAGCAATCTGAGAGGATTATAAGTTACTTGGAAAATACAAAAAAAAACACACTCAAGAAGGTATGTAAACCGTACCTTTAATAAAAAGACAAACAATTAACACAAAAGGCCGTTTCTCCTAAAGTTTAACCGTGAGGTATTTAATAGCCTTCGTAAATACAATTGTATACCCCCACCACAGCAAGCCTGCTGACTAAGCAAATTTCTATTTGGTCTATCGAATTTCCCATCAAAATATTGCTTTAAACATGTTAAGTATATTTTCCTTTTAAATAACTAGCTATATTGAGTACTTAGGTTTGCTGTTACATGGAATGTCATAAAGTTGGTTTTTATTGGAATGTCGATAGCTATGTATGAAATAAAAAAGATTATTAAATTTGATCAAAATAAAGTGGTAAACTTCAAAAGTTTCCTTATTCCCCATAAGATTAACATGGGAATTTTAAATTATTTTTTTTTCTTTTTTTTTATTATACAAACGACAATGCTTTAATTTAATTATTATAAGTTAAAGCTAATTGTTTTCATATGAGCTCTACAAATGTATTTGACATAAACCGCAAAGTAATTTGTGGTTAAAATGGAAAAAAATACATAGTTACGGACACACACTCATATTTATACCATAAATATTTTAACGGATTGTTTTTTGACCTGTGGGGGACATTATAACGAAAAAACGAAGTGGTCCAAGGGCTTAGATATTACCATTAGACCTACAGGAATAGCTTATTACCTATTTGGAAAATTCGCTTACCATATATGTTATTCGAAATTTCAAATAAAATACAAATGTATTTACTAGGCTACATTATTCACGTGAAAACAATATTGTGCTATACAGATGTTAGCGTTGAAATTATTAGGAGAAGAAAACAATTAGGATAATGGTAGCAAGTGGTATGGCATGTAAAGAGGGTTGCCGTGCTAGTAAACAATATGTCATTGCGACACGTACTATATATGTGCACATAAAACTTAGTGGCGTACTGTATACGTCCACAGGTGAAATATAGTTCATTCATTAAAGTGATGCAATCTTCTGATTTATAGTGACAGTCCAGCGGTAAAGTCTCAGTCATTAAGTGATTGTTTTTGTTGATAGGCATATCACATTGTAATTTTGACTTAGTGAAAATCACCTTGAAAGATATATCACTGAATTATTTTAATAAATTATATTGATTAATGACTCTAGTTTACATCATTTTTCGTAAAATGTTTTGATTCCTACTATTTTCCAACGGAAAATAAAATACTTCCTACCATTATGAAAGTCACCAATTATGAAAAAATATTTTTTAAGACATTTACTTAAAAGTGGTTTCCTAATGTGGAATATAATACATTTGGTTGACTATTCATTCAAGAAATAAAATTCAGATATTTACTTTGCAACACGTTAGGATCATTTTTCCTCATGTATACGTTATATAAAGTACTAGCTGGCCCGACAGACGTCGTCCTGTCCTAATGTGTTTTTATGTCAAATGCTCGTTCATTTTCAAGATGAGCTAGTTCGCATGGCCAATCACGTCCTGGTTCAAGTTCGTTCGCTACGCTCACTCACCTTTAGGTTGGGGCACGATCGCTGCGCTCACTTGCCTTCGGGTTAGCTCGTTTGCTACGCTCACTCGCCTTAACTCGCTTAACTCGCCTCAAGGTTGAAGTTCTTTCGCTACGCTCATTCACCTTTTGATTGCAAATTAGCTGTTGTCATAAATTAAAAAAAATAATAGTGCTGCACCCTGTTGGTAACCCTACTAACTTGTTAATGCTATTGAACATAACATATTCAAATTGTCTAGTCAAACCAGCTGTTAAGATCCTTTAATTCCATTTAAATATGAGTACTCATAAGGTTAACATGGAAAATTCCAGAGCCACTGGGGCGGAGCCCTTTTGAAGGATCTGCACCAAACTTCACACAAACTATCCTTGAATAATGCTTAATAATGCCTGAAGGTTTCATGACAATCTGTCGAGCGGTTTCGGAGTTCATAAAGGACAACAAACAAACAAACAAACAAACAAACAAACAAACAAACAAACAAACAAACAAACAAACAAACATACATACATACATACATTGGATTTTATATAGATAGATTAAGAAAATAAATACATTTACAGTCGCATAAAAAATAGAACAGAAACTACCAAAACATACTCAAATAACAAGGTATAGGCCTATTATCGGATAGTTATATTTCTTTTTAGCAGAGTTGTGCTTTTGAAAAGCATGAAAATCACAATTTTAAAATCAATGCAACACGACGTTGAAGTTTTTAAATACTCGTACATTCATATCAATAACTAATTAAGTTATTTTTTTGTCGAAAAGTAATCCTTAGCGAGTAAGAAATGTATATTTAACTTATTACGTTCCATAAACATTTCTTTATAAATTGAATAAAATGTTTTGCTCTGACACCTATCATTCATTCAGCCAAATAGTTTCCACAAATATTTGTATTGTATAACAAATAGTTACTCTTAATCAACGGGATACTCTTACAAAATGAACTAGGATTCGCTAGCTTAAGTTTATTGGTAGCCTCCTAGTTCTGGTTTAGCGGTCAGGATACCAACTGTAAGCCAATCAACATTGCTCTAGTGGTTACATCTGAGATGGCCGATTGGCTTGGTAGCAGCGTGGCCACAATTGCATTTGGATTATTGTCCAGGGCCTGTTCTCTAATCGAAATTTACTTATTGTATTTTGTAGTGAATAAGGAAAAGATATATTATAATTGTATCAAACAGCTTTTTTCTGCATCCTCATCTTTGGCCAACTTGGCGTATGCTAACTCTTTACAACTCATTGTGGAAAACTCGTAAATCCTTCATCAAAGTATTAATTTGCAACAAATTGTAGATTATTTTCAATCGTTAAAACAAAAAATGACGATCCCATAATTATTTGACATGTGCAAGTATACGTTTATTCTATTAAAATATCAAGCAAATACCAAAATTATACTTTTCTTACTTGGATTAAAAAAAAGAAGCATTGATGTTAGGCATATTTTATAGTCAGTCCGGGCTATTTACACGGTGCAGGTGTGAGCCTCCCTTTACGTTAAAAGTTTTCCCCATAAATTGTGGCCTCCCTGGACGATTTTAACGTCACTAGCTATTTCACTGCAGGGTTTTATATTTACAATACACAGGCTTGAAAAAATGCCTATTTTGGTGATAATGAAAATTAAAATACAGTGTGTATATTAAGTTTTGAAACAAAAATCTATATTTTTTATACAAAAAATTGGTTTACCCCCCTAATAGGATAGGGAATAGGGGGTGACTTATTTTTTTCATAAAGCAACCCATATTGAGTGACCTCTCGTTTTGAAGGGCTTGTCAAAAGAAAGACAATGATGCAAACCTGAGGTGAATAGTTTACGCCTAGCCAAAAAGGCAGGTAATGTGTTTCTTTTGACAAGCCTTTCAAAACGAGAGGTCACACAGTAGGGATAGCTATTTCAAAAAAATAAGTCATCCCCTACCCTGTTAGGGGGATTAAAAAATATGTTTGTTTTTAAACATTACGGAACCTTTGTCAATCAACGCCACCAACAAAATATTTCTATCTCTTTCAGTAAAAAAATACAGAATTGTTTCAAGATTTAATTGACACTATTTTACTAATAGTACTACTATTATAGTAGTAGTCATTTACGCAACGATCACGTAAAAATAGTGTTTACAACATGAGTAGAAATTTAAAGTACTGGCCTAGGCAAGTGCTTTAAAAACTTCAACGAGTATCGTTTAAAATATTTACGCGAGTTGCGTTCTTTACTTTACCTACCAAATTTTTTTTATTACTAACAATCACTACTCATAGTTTCTAAGAGAGGTTATGTTTTCGTTTATAACCCCTCATTGACACTGACAGTCCTGCAACGAATCATTGTGCCATACACTAATTGTACCGTTTATTAACGATAAAATTTACCTTTACACCTGGTTATTATTGAAGTTCAAAGTATTACAATTTTACTTCTTTTATCTAAATCCTTGAACTTCATTGGTCCGTCCGTTACCTGTGTTGTTTAGTAAAAAAAGAAAAAAAAATCTGTTAAGTGAATCTGTTCAATTTCTGACGACTGACCTAGTGTAAAAAAGGCTCGTATTTTTTTTTCCTCACCACGCTAGAAGTCGGACTAACAACATCCGTCGATGAAATTAGAACACTGCCGCTATTAAACGTCTATTAAATCAATGAATATAAAATGTGCAACTGTTTTTTCCATATTAAAAAAAAAACAATCGTTATGATTTTTTTTATTTCACTTTGTATTTCAAAGACCTTCAACGTTTGACGTTCTTAATTAGAATATAAATACGAAAGCGCAATGCTGGTTAAAAACATTTGAATGTAATATCTAAAATAATTCGTAACGTTATTCAAAACTGAAGTTTAGCATTTCAGCTAAATGTGGACAAACACTAGATGGCAGACACGATATTTGCATGAAAAATAAATCAGAAGGCTTATAAATATGCAACAGTTGGATATCACCAGACTTTTCATGAAGACTAGGTAATCTGTTTTAAAATAGTAATTGTAAGTTTATAAAAACAAAAAAAGGAAAACTGAATTGCAAATTACTCTAAAACTAATATTTGTGATTGTCCTATAACATTATTATTAAGCTTAGTATTGTTATTGGATGATTTAATACAAACTCGCAATGACTTTTTTAGATGAATAGTTGAGAAATAAGACCTTTATTCAACATTTCTTGACGTTTTCGGAAATTGTTGTACTCAAAAAATGTTTTAAAACTATTTCAGATATGGATTTTTTTATTTAAAACTTTTATTCTGTATATTCCTTGAAAAAAAGAACAACCCCTTATAAAATCGTTATTCTGTGAATAGTATGAAGTGCCTTGTACTATTTAACCACACAATGATGGTAAAATTATGGCTACGTAATGATTATTTGTTTCAAAGTTCATTAAAGTTCTTTTTAAAATAAATATTCAAAAAAGTTTTCCAAAAACAAAAACGTGGGACAAGTTAGACAACGCGTGTTTAAACACTGGCAGCAATTTAACGCCAGTCACTTAAATTTACAGCATGCCTCAGTGCCACGTCGCTCTACCTTGCAAGCTTTCCGAAAATACTGTCAGGAAAAAATATCAGTTTAAGGAATTTCCTTTTATCTGGTCATTTTTAAGGTTAGTTTATTGCTTACGTTGTACAAAAATGATGAAAAGTACGGTATGTGTAAATGTTCACAAATTAGGAAGTGTCATACTATTGTAAAGGTTTCTCAAGAATGCAGTATAGTACCCCTTTTAGAAATGTATACTTAAACAAGTTGTAACTATACATTAAAATGCTAATCTTCTGAATTTGGGTCCACCAGGGCCACATAAAAGGTAAAAAAAAGGTATTGTAGGCGAGGTGAGCTTAATAACTAAATCAAAATGTTAAGACAGCTAATATGTTTGGGAATATATACTCTTAGGCTACATGTATTATGTGTGCTGCTAGCCTAATTGTTAGAGAGAGGAACGAATTTGATACCAGAATATACACAAAAGCTTGATGGGTTTGGTTCACTTTCCCTAAAAGGTTCATATTTTTCATCAATAAATACCAAAAGCAAAATATATTTGGGATAGAATGAAATGAGTATGAGGGGGCTTTGTACTACGAATTATCCCTCTTCGAGAACCAAGACTATAACTTATCAAACGGAGTGTTTTGGCACCTGTGTAAAGCTAGGTTATTAGCTGTCTAGCTAATAACTGTGAAGCTAATGATTATTAGCTTCTAGTTTACAAGCAGCTAGTTATGAACGCCATTGATATTTATCACAAATCAATAATTATAAGTTTCTACAAGTCCAGTTCGAAAGCTGCAGCTCTCCACGATGATTTAAACTGCCTGGTTTCGATCCAAACCGATTGGTTGTTATAAATAATTACAGCTTGTTTTGTAAGGCATAAATCTTTTAGCAATGCTTTCTCGTTATTTTAGTTCGATTAAATTTGGCATTCGGTATGATTATTTTTATTGTTATAAAAATTCATGTTTAAAGTGTTATCTCACAAGTACTATTATTTCTGTAATATCTTTAAGTAATATTGTTTTGAAAAGGACAAAACAACTGAACTTTTACCATTTTGTAACCATAATAAAATAATAGTTGAGCCTACTATTGAACCAACTAAGAAATTTCAATTATTGAAATAAATCTTCACAAGATATAAAGTTGGATGTGTACCATAAATTACAGAACAAAGGCTGTATGTTAGAGATGAAACACAATTTGTTTGTGGGATTCGGGTGAAAAATCGTAGCCATTACAAAGTTTTGTAGTCTTACCTTTGCTTTTAAACAAACGATAAACGTTGTTTAGAGCATAGTTATTATTTATTCACCAGATAATATCACAAATACGAATACACTTGTGAAATATTGTTCTTAATCTAATATGTAATTTTAATATGTTTCTGACCAATATCACATTATATAAATCACAAATTATAGGTATACCCTTCTATGTTGAACATATCTTTTAAACAACCCTAAATAAGCTTATTTTTAGGTTATAATAAGATAAAAATTATATAAGTGAGATTGATCCCGTAGAAACATTCTAAAATGTATGTTAATCTTGGACTTATGCATATTTATAACTAAGGAATTTATATTTCATGCAAATATCGTGCCAACCATCTAGTGTTTGTCAACATTCAGCTGAAATGCTAAACTCTAGTTTAAAACACACTCTTTACGAATAAATGGAAATGAATATGAATATGAAAAACTGTTTAAAGTTAAGTGTTTTTAATATTTGACAAGTCATAAATGTGCAATCGTTTTGTAAAGCTACAACATGTTCAAAGAGATTTCACTACATGTTTTATATTAGTTAGTTAAAAACATGTGGTAAAATTGAACCGACCTCAATAAATATTTATGGCGTTTTAGTGAATTTTCCTATAGGGAAGTACCGCCTACTGTATGTGGCACGGAGAGACCTAAACACGGGACCGATAATCCAATCAGACAAATAGAAATTCGATTAGTCTGAAGGTTTTTCTACGAAGACGGTATATAAAATATTTGCCTTTTCGAGAACGTTTGGTGATAGTAAGAATTTCCTATACAATGCCGGTTCTAAATGAGCTTAAAGGCTCATTACTTAAGTATTAGAATAATTACATAATCTACATGCCATATGTTTTAAAATTATCATTACGTTTGTGTTTCCATAAGAATTGCAAAAGCAAACCACAGGATTCATGAAGTTTTTAATTACATCAATGATTAGTTCTTTAGTTAAATAATTAGGCTTAAAAATCACCCAATTCGTCATTAAAATTACTAATTCAGACAATTCCGGTTGTATTATGAAATATTATCATTCCACGGTTATCATGAGGAAATTTGTCCTTAATTACAGCTAAAATAGAAAAAAAAATAGGAAATACCTATGATTAGTATACTCTCCTTTGAGTTTCAAGTGTTACGAAGGTTTACTGTAAACAATAGAAAGCCAAAAAGGGGTTGCAAAATCATGAAACGTAGGTTTTATAACATTCCGTAATTCGTTTATTGATTCGTCATTCTATATTCAAAGATTCCGAACCATTTCAAAATAAACCTATTGTGCAGTTTTGGTAAGCGAAATATTGTAACAGACTATAATTCTTGGGTGCTGCTAGATATTTATTTTGATGTAGATTCCTTCACACTAAAGGTCCAAAAATGTTACGAATGTTACTGAAACGTTTAAAAGTTTCAGTTTGAGTTATCGATTATAAGATCAACGTTTTAACAATACAAAATAAAACACGAGCCCACACTTTTTAACAAATAAAATGTACATCCATAACTTAAATAATTACAGATTGAATGGAACACATCGAAATTCATAAAAATTTTTATTTTAAGGATAAAATTAACATAATTATTACAACAATAGAATCCTGCAGTGAAACAGCTAGTGACGTTAAAATCGTCCAGGGAAGCCACAATTTATGGGGAAAACTTTTAACGTAAAGGGAGCCTCACATCTGCACCGTGTAAATAGCCCGGACTGACTATAAAACCTGCCTTAAAATATCACTTTTGTGTCTTTACATTTACATCCATTATATTTCTTACATTAAACATTAAAAAAAAACTATGAATTAACTAACTTGTATATAGTAACACGTTTTACAACATGTTTTGTCAGAAATGTGAATATAGTAGGAGTCAAATATATCAGTTAACATATTGTTTTCCAATATTATAAACTAAAAAGGTAAAAAAAATACAATTCTTCATAGGATCGTAAAAGAAAATACTAAATTCAAAAGGCTTAACATTACATACCGTTCATGTCATTTAAAAAATCTAATTGGGAACTATGGATCAGGAGAAAAACTCATGTTTATCACACACTTCGTAACAAAACTTTTTTAATTCACTGCTAGTACAAATGTTTGAAATTTTTAAATATTTGTTATCTATGATATATAAAAAACCTAAAATAGAGATAGTACATTATCATTTTAAAAGCGTTAGCAGTGTTAACTTTATCTTAAAGAACATAAACAAATGTTAACATTAACTATACTGTGATATCATCATTTATCTCTTAAATTGTGTTTATAGATTCCACGTAATTTTCCAATAAACTTCAATCACACAATACTAACACAGTAGGTTACCTAGTGGGCAGGATACCAACACAATTAGGCGAATGTTGATTGTTGTCAGGGCGCTAGATATACAGCCAATAGTAAACTAGCTACCAGTATGTCATTAGGTTTCTGGTCTACCTAACTAGTGATTGATTTCAGTATATTACTTAAAGTTTAGACTAATCAAGTATACTCTAAAGACAATCGTCGAAGTTTCTGTCTAGTTTCAACAATAAAAGAACAAATGTATTTTTGTTCAAAGTATTTTTTTACTTATGAACACAATTCCAACCACAACTACAACTAGGCTAATTAATAAATATATTTTATACTTCGAACAGCGTCAATACTTTAAATTTAAAAACTCCAACGAGACTGTTCAATGTTACCCCTAATAAACTACGTTAGGAGCTGTAAAAAATTATGGTACTTTCCTGTTAAAGGGAACATTCATTATTATCGATGATTTTTTCGATATATCGATATTTTTGTTTTCCGATCCATTACAAATTGACAACAACTAACTACTGATCTTGTTTAGGCTAAAACAGAAAAGGCAAGTTAAACACGGAATTGTTAAATGTTACAGCAAGTCTGGTTAGTTATGTTAGGTTATTTTTTTAGAACAGTTTCATTTTATCATTGTTTGTTGATACTGAACAATATTTATCGTAGTTGTCAGCTGATATGTTTCAATTTGTTAATATCGATATATCGAGAAAAAAACCCATCGATAATAATGAATGTCCCCTTTAACAGGAAAGTACCAAAATTATTAATAGTTTTTGTTGATGCTTTTGGGTGTGATTTTGGTAAATAATCAAGGCTAAGAAACAGATGAAAAATATCTCATCCTTGAAATATGTGTGTTTGAATACTTAGTATTGTGTCCCAATGTAATTATCAATAATCTTAAAACATTGTGCCTATCTGGTTGCATTCTACAAAAAACAAGATTAATGCCTTGCAGAATTTAGAGTTTGGTCTTTGGTAAGTAATACAAATATTTTGAGCATAATATCAGCTACAACACAAATTGGTGTGAGAATATGAACGATATTACTGTTTTTCATATTCTACTGGGTTATTTGCAAACTAGGTTTGTATTTGATGACGATGTGTTAGCTGCAAAGAACGTATGCAGTAAACTCATGTAAAGTGGAACACTGAGGGATGCGGTAACTCGTAGTGACTGGCGTTAAATTATTGCCTACGATAAAACACAATATGGTGCCGGCTTTAACGTACTCTTTGTTTTCAGAAAATATTAAATCATAATTAGGAGTTTTCTATTTGTTGTAAATATTAAATCGATTAACGAATACCAACACATAACCTTGGTTTGTTGTGTCTTGGAACTATGTCATTATACTGTAACTGAGAGCAGTCAACTATTGCCTCCAGTGTATGCTATTACATTGATTATAACAGTTAAGAAAGTCAAACAATTTTGAATTTTTTGGAAGTTGTATTTGGTCCACTTTGCATCACATTAAAACTCCTCTAGTACTTAAAAGACATAGAAAAATGTCTCCATCTTCATTTGGGTATTTTTAAATTTTTCCACGGACTTTGGAAAGCAAAATCTCTCAGATCTATGTTTTGAAAGACAGCAGTAGCCATTCATCAGATATCAAATAAATAATTATGAGCGTCCAAGATTAGTATTAAATGCAAACAATTTCAGCTGCAGATTCTTGCCAAAGTAAACTCTAAGCTAACGCTAAATGCAAAGTTTCTGTTTGGTATTATAAATCCACACAGGCTATAGTTTCGACGACATGACTATTTTTGTATGAACTGGCAGTGAAAAACTAGACTTTTATGATATTTTCTTTTATTGGAATTGGTTTATATAAAGGTATAGAAGGTGTCGATTGGATTGGCGAGTGGGATGCGGATAATATTCCCCACACACTTGCAGGGGTTATGTTGTACAGTCATCTCAACAATTAATTAATTGCCATGATTGAATTTAACACTTTCGACTAGTTTTGTGATTCTCAGTGTTGTTTGAACCCTTTTTTCCACATTCATCCCACACGTCTTCCTAATTGACACGATATATAACTCAGTGACAACTTTGCATGATGATAAGCTAATAACACATTTAGTGCATTAAGCCAGTAAAATGTACAGTCCAAAACACCAGCTTAACGGGTGATTGCGATTTTAATAAAATACTTTTCAGAATATAAAGTATACATATAATATTGCGACGAATGTTTAATTAAAGTGCTGTAAAAACAGAAAAGGATATTAACAGAGAAGAAAATTTTAATTTAGTTAAGCCTACGGATAAAATAATCATAAAATTGAATTCCCTTGAAGTTAAGGCGAGAGAATAAAACTTAAGCTCTTTTGAAATGTTTGATAAATCTGCCAACGCTTCTTTGAACAAAACAAGCAAGATAATTCTTTTGCAGTGTAATGTAATAAAGGCAAACAAGATAAAATCTTAACCGATCTAATCAACTGCTCTTGATTGTACAATCGGATTTATGTCTTTGGAAAAAAATCTTCTAAGGAACAATAATTTGTAGTGTCTTAATCAAAGAAAGATGTAGCTATTTTGTAATTTCCTCTGGTATTTGCTTTGAATTGTATGTATCATTTTATCTGACTCATATATTTTTTTATTATGCACAATCATGATGAGAAAATTTGCCAACAAGAAGCACTTATTTTGATGCCGTAATTTGTATAGGTTATTCATTTGTATTGACAAATGTAAAAAGTGGTCTGAAAAACTAAAACTTGGCAATATATATTTTATTAAATATTTTGTAAAATGGTTATTATTTTCGTACCTTCAATTATTTTATTATCATTCGATTTATAAGCAGCATACATTGAAATACTCCGTTTCAGTAGATGAAGTGAATTTCCAAAAATAAGTTGATTCGTCGATGTCTATATTAATCACAATTTTACCACCCCCTTACAAAATTTTATGAGCTAAATAAATATAAAAACATTTATTTTTCTTAAATTTCTTTTATTAAAATAAATTACATAGCTTGGCCTTTAAAACTGTTATAACAATAAGGCAATTAAACTCAAATGTTTTGGCGGTTAATATGATCGATGTTACAACTACATGTCATCACATGAGTTAAGTTTACTCAAATAAATTTATTTTACCTTAAAGGTGTTAAATAAATACCTTTAAATATAGGTATTTTTTTTTTTTAAATGTCACTTAATGTTTTGATAACATATTAAGTGGCAACCATGTTATCTCTCGGTGAAGAGATATTTTGCAGTTATAAGCCGTTTATCAGTAAATCATAAATCCCTTAAGCTTTTACGGATTAAGATATATTATTGTTCAGACACTTAACCATATTATACAACTAATACAATTTTATTTGCATGTTTAAATATGCATGTTTAAACAAGTGCTGTTTTGGATGAAATGTTTTTCTAGTGTTTCTTAACTTTTTCTGGTCTAATGACCATATTTAACCCTATTATGCCAACAAATGTAACTAACCAAAATTTTATATCATAAGAAATGCGTTGGGTAATATATTTATACTTTTAAAACCATTTAGTTAGGTACATACTTTACTCAAAGTTTCATGACCCTAATTTAACCGTAAATTTGATGGACTACCTGGGCTTCTGGCCTCTGCATTTGAATCGAGCAAAGCAAAGAATGGTACGGTACACTGCAAGAATAAACATTACTTGGCAATTTTCAAACAAATTGGTAAGGGACACAAAGCCGCATTGGGTTCGTTGTCTGTCTTGCCTTCAACTAAAGATAATGATTTACATAATACCATTATTAGTAATTGACCAATTGTATCCACATATTTCTTCTTTAAGTACTATTAAATGGTGTCAGTTTCGTTCTTCGTAGGTAGAGACTCATTTTTTTAGGAAATTATCGAACATTTATGTAGGCTTACTGAAAAGTAAAGGAATACACAAGTTTAGCTAAAGGGTGTGAATATTTATAATTTATAATGAAATCGAAAAGGACTCTAGACGATAGTAACAAACCTATAAACAACATGAAATAAAAAATGCATTGCTTCTAAGTGATTTAGATCTAGATTGGTAAGTAGTGAAATTATTACAGTTGAATACATATTGTGATACGACAACTGTATGTTAGCAAACTCATTACTTATTCCACGCCACGATATTTGCATACCTTTTCCAAAAGCTCTTAACAAAAGGTCGCAATGCAAAGGTAGATAGATAATGAAAATTTGCATGAAACATTGAATTCACTAATCTTATGCATGTGTAGATAACCTTTAAAAGGGCCATAAAACACTTTTTGGATTAAGTGTCATTGGTAATGTTTTATTGATTTTGTGTAACTTAAAAGTACCTATATGTTTTCTATTACTTACCGTCCCGTTAGTGAATTATTATTGTTTAAATTTTAATAATGAGAAATCATTAGAAGTTAAGAATGGATTTTTTAAAGCCTGCTAATAAACCTGTTGCACACGAACTGTTAGGTTAAATCTCATATTAAAACTGACATGTTTCATAAAATTCTTTACTACAAAGTAGTTTATTTGACTTTTAACTTTTGTTCGATCTGATTCTTATTTATATTCATTTTGAGCAATATGTTTTTATTTCCTTAAACCTATTAAAAAACGAATAACCTAAAAAACTGGTCGTAACAAAAACAAGCATTTAGAAATATTTACCTCTCGTTACACAGCTAATAAGTAAACATAAGTAAAAACATCCAAAAATGTACATAAACATTCCTAAAAGCATATTCTTATTATAATTATTCAGTCCTTACTTATTTCTACTACTACCTTTACAAACACTATAAGATAACCAAATAACATAATTATAAAATACTATTAAATCCACTTTTTTAAATTCCCATCGTTAAAATTCCCATAAATAACAACCATGCGCTAACGGTGTTTTATGGATTATTAAGACGTAAGCAAAAATTTCAAGGCCTCTCGACAAACCCTTTTCCCATGCTACTGTGGTAAGTACCCAAAGTTCATAAAAAAATTATTTCTAATAATTAAAATAATATATTTATCTATTTAATTTTCTGAAAACCGTACACTGGACGACATAATGTGGGTACTTGATAAATGTACACAAAATATATCTTTACTTACTTCTATCGCGAACTAAATAAAGAAGTTCCACTTTTAGATTGCACACCAATACTTCATAAGCTGTTGTTCCTTCAATGGTGTACTGCAATTTACACTGTAATTGTCTGAGAGCAAGACGAAATGTAAGATCAAAGTAAGCAACACACTGGTCGTGACAGTAGACCTAAGTCTGTCAGGACTTCACGCACGTTACTGGGTAAGCTGTCTAGCTCCCTTTACATGTTAAACCCCCATCTGACGTCACACCTGTTTAGTACACTATATTAGGCGTCAATTGAAATTATTCTTTATATTGAATCGGATTTTAACTTTTGTGGATCTTTCCATTTCATTTAAAATTGTTGGTACCAGAATTTAGTAAACCTAACAATGAAAGGGTTGCCGGATCGATACTGAGAAAATTCCATCTGTTAGGTGGTTCAAAACTGGACCATCCTGTTCATTGGGTTTTAAATAAACTATTTTATCGATTAAGCTCAAGTGTAATGTGGTAAAAACTGTTGTACCTTTTAGGCAGTCTTTTATGTAAAAACGTAATTGGGTAAGAGACTAGTATTGAAATCGCAACTATATTTCTACGTTTTTTCTGTTTCTAGCAACACTCTATAATACCATTATCATAATAGCAATATATATACAGGGTGTATATAAAGTCCCGCACGGGCTTAATATTTTCTAAACGACAACAGATAAATCAATAAGATTTGGTACATCAACACCACACCTAAAAATCTAATTTTTCAAGGAACTATCAATTTTCTGTCATATCATGGGGACGTCCCGCAAGGAGTCAGAAGGAAATCTTAAATAGACGCATAGGTTGGCATGTACATCAAATTAAAGGTCCTTACTAGCAGAATATAATGCCGCAAACTTGAACTCAAACGAACAACCGAGCCAATAATGACAGTTGTTCAAAGATTAATTTAATTTGCATTGCTATTATACGCTTACTCCACTCCTCAGGGGGCACAGCCCTAGGAATCGGAAGAAAATTGTTAACGTAAGCATAGGTCTATATGCACATCAAATTAAAGGTCTTCACTAGTAGATTACAATGCCGTAAATTCAAGCTCAAAAGAACGCCTGAGTAAAAAATGGCAGTCGTTCAAAGATTCAAAATGGCGGATTCAAGAAATCTTTGAACGGCTGCCATTTTGCGCAGGATCAACCTTTTGGAGTGTGGTTTAAGGCATTGTATTCTACTAAAAAAGACCTTTCATTTGATGTGCATATTGACCTATGCTCCTATTAAGATTTCCTTCCGACTCCTTGCGGGACGTCCCCACGATATGACAGAAATTCCTTGAAAAAGTAGATTTTTAGATGCTGTGTTGATGTACCAAATCTCATTGATTTATCTGTTGTCGTTTAGAAGATATTAAGCCCGTGCGGTGATTTATATACACCCTGAATATACTATTAAAAAACAATAATCGTTATGTGTTGTATCCATTATTTGCCACATTACGTCGTATGATGACTTCTTAGCGCCAAACAAAAGCGAAATGGGTACAAGAGTATCAAAAGAGTACAGGAATATCAGTAGTACAGCGTTCAGTAGTACATATACAGTTAAGTGGCTACTTCACGCATAGTTCTACCGTTTCCATACCCGTTTCATTTAGTTGAATATTGGTATTGAGTAATGGTTTCAGTCAGCTGTAATTTGAGTAGCAGACGACAATTGCAACGCTTGCACCGCGCCTTGGCGGGAAGAGAAAGGTCATTTGCACACCGCGGGTCAGTCACCTGGCGTCAGCAGCTCAGCACCAAAGCTGCACAGAGCTGCACAGAGCTACTGTGGGTCGTGCGTGACTGGTGCATGGTTTGTGGGTAGATAGAAAATTGTTCTGGAAGCCAAGTCATACATTGACTTTGAAGCGTACATGTAGACTTCTTATTGTAATATGATGTGTGGTTACGTCCGATTACATTCGTTAGTTTTGTCCGACCTAATTCAGAAATATCTGCTAGTTTATATTAAACATTGCTAGAATCTGTTTGTACTTTTTTTACTTTATATTCCTTTTCCAAATAAAATTTGTATTAAAATATGACATGTGTTTGATAAACTGAATTAATGTTTAAATATTGCATTTTCTTTTATATTAAGTGTCATGCTTAAGAACACAGAACAACTCTATTAACCGTATCAATCGCTTTTTTTAAAAACATGTGTCCTTAATATAATTTTAAAGATTACCGTTTCATGGGTTGATAAACCTTACCGAGTTCAAGATAACCCTTAAACCTAGTCCATAAACATAACTACCCGTAGTGAGGCAAATAACAAAGATAACTTAAACTACCAATGCATTTTGTACGCCCTACATAAACTGTATCCCGAGTTTGAAATATTGTTATACTATAAAGCATACGAAGGAAAAATAGCTGAAGTACACTTTAGGTCAACGCATTGTAGAGTCCTACTAAATTTAAGGTACCCACGGATAAATTGCTAAGCTAGGCTAAACTCAAGCCCTGTTAAATCAGGTGGGAATGGGTTGGGTTTTTATCGTATATTTAAATAAGTTAGGGAATGGTAACTGATTTTGAATGAAACAATCTCCAAAATACTTTTAGCCACCGACTCTATGATGTACATATGCGATGAACTAATCAGTTAGTACTCGTAATGAATATACGAGTGTTGAAAGTCATGAAAAAAAGATTATGCACACTAAGTATAGATTCTCTATAGTTTTCTCAGATTAAGATAAACTTATTAAAATGTGGAGGCAAAAGATGTAACTGCACTTACTTAATTGTAACATTCTAGCAAAAGTTACTTCACTAATTAAGTTTACTTTTTCTATCAAAAGAAATCATTCACTAATTAAAATGTGAATTTTTACCCACCCTAAAATAAAGATTGGTTAAGTATAAAGATTTTATTACCATAGTTTAAATAAACTCTTGTACCATATTCTTTATGTATACAATTTTAATAGTTGATTTAAAATGGTACATTGTTTTTGGGGTGATTTTAATACATGTGCCAGTAATACATTGCTTTTTAAATAATGTTTACGAAATTTTTCAATGTTGAGACGTAAAGATAATGAACGTTTGCATAAATAATTGCGTTCACAAATAAATATTTATGTAAGCAGGCGAGCTCTGGGTGTGTTATAAAACAATATTAAAACAGAAGTTCCCAGCTTATTCATCATGTATTGCATCATAAATATTTACACAGTGCTTTTTACCACAATGATACTGTTTATGTTAAAATTCAAATGTTTAAACTGAAAATTTTAAAGCCATTCGTGTCCAGTTTATGCGGAAGGTCGGCTGCACTTAAGGAATTTTACAATTAAAATAATGTGTAATTACCCTATTTTAAATTAATTATTACCATATGGCGTAAAAACTGGAATGCTATCACATATTAATTATTAAGATATCATGTAATACAAGTTTAACGGCAGATGGTGTAAGACTAGGGTTGGTACCGTTCCTTAAAAAACCCCAAAATTTTAATTATCAATGAAATTAACCAACGCTGTAAAATCTGTCGAATAGAATCGCTGACCATTGAATTGAAAAGAAATATCACACTCTACAAAGTGAAAATTGTTACCGAATCCACAATAGAAATGAGAGGAGTCAACTCGCAAGATTCATAGCTAATATGTATACCGTAGTACAGTGATAATACACCTACTATAATGTATTAGGATTACCACTATTAAGTTTCAGTAGGTACTCATGTAGCTCA
Source organism: Macrosteles quadrilineatus (assembly GCF_028750875.1). Classification (NCBI taxonomy): domain Eukaryota; kingdom Metazoa; phylum Arthropoda; class Insecta; order Hemiptera; family Cicadellidae; genus Macrosteles; species Macrosteles quadrilineatus. The sequence goes on from NW_026542595.1 coordinate 195,150,948, forward strand.
GTACATATTATGACACATTCTGTAAAATAAATGTTTCACTGACTCTTACCTACATATTACAGTTATATTCTCTTAGTTTCTCTGATAACCTAACTATCCAAATGAATGATTTGGTTCAATTAATTAGGAGTAAACAATGTTTCCACAGATTTTCGGGCCCATAGAAAAAAATCATACTCACTGTAAAAGAGGTGTTAAGCAAACAACAACGATCCCTGAATACAAGAACTATCCTGCCTGACTTTAAGGTGTGTATGGTGCGAAACCCCCATAAAACCTTTTTGGGGGCAACTATGAGATTACAAAATAAACTCATCACTACTTTCACCCTGATAACTTTCGTAGAAAAGGTATTTACACTGTTCATATTGCTCATCATAGAGATAAAAACGATTTGTAGGCACTAAAAAACTAACTTATTGTATAAAAACCCTAGCCTATACAAATTATACATATACCTAGGTATCTATATTTAACATCAATCTGTAGATTCGGTTGGTCAACTTGTGTTAACTAAATTGAGCACGTATGAATTTACTTAGTTCACAAATTGTCTGTGATGAGTGTTCTGATTTATGACAATAGAATAATTAACACCATAAGACAATTTTAGAATAGCATACATTACCAGAATAATTAAAAGTGTCAACTAATGGTTTTAGGTAAAAAAACGTGTTCGAAAGAGCTGAATAAATATGTATCCAAACGTCTTCAAAACTATTGAAAGTTACAATGTCAAGTTCAACAAAAGCCAACACTTACATTTGCAGCCCACAATCAAAAGCACTACACTGGCAAAAGAAGCATAAGTAAGGTTGATTGTTGATGAATAAATTGTTTTCGTAAGTTTCGGCGGTGGTTATTCAACAATGGAGACTTAACAGGTGGTGCGAGCACGCTCGTCCCTTTATGCAAAAACTTTGGGCCATAAATTGTGGCTGCTTTAAGATTCGCTCTAAGTAGGTTTGCGTTCGCACGCTGAAAATAAACAAAGTGTGTTCCATTAATAACTTTCAACTACAAGTTCAGCAAAACCTCTTATGAAGAGAATGATTTATTCTATGATGGGTGAAATTAATATGAAAGTTCTCCACACAGCGTTAAATTGTCAGACAGCTTTTGTATTCGTTAAAGCAAACATTTAGTGAATATGTCAAACGTATTTAAAAATGCTGTTGAATCTTTTTTGTGTAGGATATTTTGATGCGATTTTATAAGATGTTTTTTGTTCCATACTTAAGACACTGATGCTAACTTTCAGAATAATAAATCAGGGTGCTTTTCACAGCACTAAGTAGGCTATAGTATCATTTATAGTGGACATTATCAAAGCTGATAAGTAGTATTTTTTTAACCTGAGATTTGTTACAAAAGAAGAAAACGCAAAGTTTCTTTAAAAAGTTCGATACATAAATCAGTTATTACTGTTTGCAATTCTGTTCCTCCAGCCAAAGCATAACATATTTATATAGTACTAATAATAATAGTCGGACAATATATTTTTTGCCTGGTTCAGTCAAAACGAGCGAAACCATAATTATTACACAAATACATATATTACATACATGTTCCATGTTTTTAGAAGTATGAAAACGGCAAAAAATAGAAACACTTCTTCACAATTTATGTTTTGTATTAGGTAAATCCTTAGTTTCTATGTCACCAAAAAACACTCAACAAAAAGTTGTACCGATGGTAGTTAGTTTTAAATTGAAATAAACAAAACGAAATCAAATTATTTAACCATTGGCTAGATTAAGATTAAGAAAGAGTGTCCAGCAGTTTAAAAGATTTAGTTTGTAGGGTTGGTTGTGGTGATTGATAACCCATTTCAAGTTTTGTCAGTTAAGTTCACTGGAAATATGGTCTACAAATATGTGGTTGCTGTAGAAATTGTAAGTAGATTTAATATTGTTTAAAAATAAGATTTTAGGAGATTTATTGTATATAGCCTTTGTAGAAATCATTTTTGGGTAAAAGATGTAAAGTAAAGAATAGTTTTCAAATCAATTTTAATGCATTTTACAAGAAAAGAAAACAAGTAAAGTTTATACAGACCTGTCGAGTTTTGTTCGAGGAGAAGCACATTTTTCACAAGGAGTTGTAAGGATCTTAAATCCACTTTTAATTATTAGAATTTGTAGAGAATAGTTTTTATCTGTTTTGTGTGATGTTTTCAGACAGATATCAACCACATTGTCTTCTTGTTCACCTTCTTATGATTGGTCCAGTAGCTTTTGTACCACTTCTAGTTGCTTTGCATGGTATCTGCTAGTGCCAGTTCTGACCATTAAACCAGTGTCTCTGTTTAAAGTAAGATCTTTCCAGTATTTTTATTATTTAGTACAAGTTTTGGAAGTAATAAGGGTATATTTGATTTTATTGGGAAAGTGTATTTTGTGATATTTGAGAACCATAATATATATATATTTTTGGCCTATTTAGTCTTTTAATTTATCTCACTTCTACTACCAGCATAAATTAGATTCATCCTAAATTGAAGTATACTACCTAATTGGCTATATGTTTGGGGTATAAAGTATGATGAAGCTGTTGAAATTTTTAAAACATACAAAAATAATCTGAATAGGTATCATGTTTTTGTTAGCATATCAAATAACTTAAAGATCAAAAAACTTATAGTTAAAACAATTACATAAATACGTAATTTGAACGGAATCTTTTCACATTATTGTATTCTCCATGGTACCAATCAAAACTAGCAGAGTACCCGTCCTTCGTACGGGTTTGGTGTATAAATACAAAACGCTTATTGCAGTTATACTCGCTCTTTGCGTTTGAAATGGGAGAGGACACGGTTTAAGAAGATTTTGTCCTTTTAATTTACGGTATACTATAGTATAACACACCTACCATAGCCATAATAAGGTTATAACAATGCACCCGAACAATAGAAAAGAAGTAAATTACCAAATATTCGCAAAAATTATTTATAAATCAAAAACATAACCATAACGTAACTTTAAACAATTCTACTTTGATAGTACCCATTGTGTATCACAGCTTTTTGTTGCTGCTTGGTTCAAGTTAGCCGTTGCAATAAATGCAAAAACAATAATAGTGCTGCAACCCCTTGGAAAACCTTATAAATTTGTAACGCTATTGAAAATCATAGAACCAACCTGTGTAGTTGAAACAGCTGGCTAAATTAATTAATTCCTTTTAAATATTAATACTGGTAATATTGACATGGTAATCTTCAGGCCAATGCGCCAATGGGTTGGAGCCCTAAAGGATCTTTGAGATAAGAGTATGTCTATATGCAGTAACGTAAGCTATCATCATACCAAATTTCAGCTCAATCTGACCAGTAGTTGACGCGCAATTGAAATTCAAACAAACACACAACCTTTCACATTTATAACCTTGGTATGATAATGTTTAGCAAAAGATTGTATGAGTAAATGAAAAATACGTTGTAATTTGATTAGGTGTACATTTTTAGATGCGTGTGCAGTGAAAATTCCAAATAAAATTACTTAAGAAATTATTTGGCTGATGCTGTAGTTTTACTGAACTTTTATAATTAAGCCTACCTCCATATGAGAAATCAAACGCTCATTTTCTTACCTATGAATACATAAGATAAAAGATTTATTTTATAAACTTACTAACGTATTCTAAAAGTAAAAGAGTGTCCATAATCAGTTTAATATAATTTCAACAATTATTAGGGAAAAAATAACTCCTCTAGGTAGAAGACAACCAAACAATCTATGACAGTTTCAACAATGGCAGACAAAGCAAACTTGTACATTAATGGTGAACAAACTTTGGAATATACAGTGTTGTTTCCCGTTTCATAACGATACCATGTAAACTTCGGAGTTTTCCGAACGACAGGATTAGAAAGCTTCAGAGCGTGCATTGTTGAAGCGCAAAGTGTATCGTGAAACGTTTCAAACTAAATGAAGAGGTTGATTCCATTAGCGATTGTAAATTAAGTATGACGGACAAAAATAATAACGGGACTTTCCTGTTTAAGGGAACATTCGTTATTATCGATGATTTTTTTTCGATATATCGATGTTTTTGTTTTCCGATCCATAACAAATTGACAACAACTAACTGATCTTGTTTAGGCTAAAATAGTCTATTATGGATTAAGAAATGAAACTGTTCTAGCTAACCTAACATAACCAACCGAACTTGCTGTACCATTAAAAAAATTCCATTTGGGTTTGAATATAAAAGGGAAGTTATAAACACGGAATTTTTTAAATGTTACAGCAAGTTTGGTTAGTTATGTTAGGTAATTTTTTTTAGAACAGTTTCATTTCTATGTTTGTTGATACTGAACAATACTTTTCGTAGTTGTCAGCTGATATGTTTCAATTTGTTAATATAGATATATAGAGAAAAAAATCATCGATAATAATGAATGTTCCCTTTAACAGGAAAGTACCATAATAACTACATTCTTGATAGCGGAAACTTTCTGTGTATCCAACACTTGCGGATCGAAATAAATAGCCATTTTAAGATATCAATGTTGAATATCTTAAATTTCACATCCAATAATTAGCATCTACTTTAAGATAGGAAATACGTTTTAGAATGTTTAAAATGTATCAAGCGTGTACAACACAGTTATGGTAAACTTGTGCTGTAATTATTTGTTACATTTGTGAAAGAAAATTGCACAAATTTTACTCCCACACCACCACACTTAACTGCTAAGGAAAGAAATTTACATTAGGCCTCATACTGTAACCCTGGTTTAGTATGACTCTAATAAATAGCATATAAAAGAAATTTTCTATGAGATTTTTAATTCTATTTTCCTTGTACAATTTGTGTAGAGACCATTGATGAAATTCTTTATAGTATTTGTGGAGGATCAATGGAAAGTATACTTAATGAAAAGTATTGCATGCAATGTCGTTTTCATTTTTTAAAAGATATTTAGAGTTATTTTAGTATACATCAACGGTATTGACAAAAAAGGTTATGACAATTTAATACAATCTTTGAAATAAAAGCGCACAGTCTTATCGAAACTGGGCTAAACAAATCTACATGTTAATTGTTTACAAAGTGAATCCCTATGTGAATTAATGTGCATAACCTGTTTAAGCAAACGAAACCTGAATGTTTTATCTCTGTATACAGATGTCTTCAGTCCCAATTTACGTAATTTTGTAATAAAGTATGGTTAAAAGCTTAATCATAGTACGTAAAATTGCTTAATCTCCCTTCTGTTCCTACTCATCACTAAAAAATGTTTTTTAAAACTACATATGATCTATCTAATTTCAGAAAAAAAGTTGGTAATTGTAAAAATAACTTGCTAAGTGTAAATTTATATTGGTATACTTATATATCAATAAAGTATTAACTATATTTATGTAATGTTATCTTAAGCTCTGATTACAATAACTATTTAATTATTCTGCATTAATTTAGTGAATAGAAATATTTTCCCCCTTACAACACTACATATAATTACGTGTCTTAAACCGTATTTATGATTCATTCAACTACTTTTGACCCTAAAATAAAAATTATTATTTGACAATATAATTTTAAGTGATCTAAACATTTTTGTAGGATGATGGACATATTGTCTTCATAAAGAGGGTCCACATAGTATTTTAACCTATGATAAGCTGTGATTATTCTCAATTCTTACTATTTTCAAAATAATCTATATATATATATATATATATATATATATATATAATGTATTTTTTTGTCACACAATATTATATATTCCAACTAACACACAAATGCATACATCTGAGTCTGAACGATATTAATAATATTTTATAAGACAACACAAGCTAGGCCTTGCCCAGATGATGTATTGATAATTAAAACCCCACTTACCGGAATATACAAATCCGACAGTTGATATACGTAAGCACGCGCACACACACGGACGGAGTTCACTCGCCTGCACTCAACCACGACGGCAGTATCACTGAAGGCTGGCGGTGTTCACTGTAAGTAGAGTCTTGAAACGCTCACTGGGAGCGCTAGCGGTGTGAGTCAGCAACAGTGGGATCAGCAGCACAGGACAGATAGAAATTGTACTGACAGATCTGACTACCTGTCTGAATGCTATTCTGATAACTGAACTGGATTTTTCGTTATAATATCCTTGAAGACTTTTTCACAGGATGTTTTATGGACTTATGGACTAAAGAAGAAACGGAAATCATGTTTGTCTATAAATCCCTCCTCATAATTTTCTGTTTGTTTTTATGTAATTGATATTGTTTGGGCACGGTCCAAATCCTGGTCTTGTAACTATCTAACCATGTAACCATCTTGCAATCTTATGAAAATAGCGAAATTAAAACTACTTTTAGGTCTAACAATTAATTAGGCTCAAACTAGTGACCTTGAGGTTTACGGTTGAGGAATATAACCCCCTAGCAGCCCATATAATTATTGCAATGGTTGTTGTAAGTTGTTTAAGCTACAAAAGCAGCATAGGTTTTTTTTATTTGTAATTTCAATAAGTTTATTTTAACATTTAAACGTAAATTAAATATTTTTTTAAAGGATATAAACTATGGGACTAGGTAGTAATAGTAGATTATGATTTTGGATCCAAAACGCTCAAATTACGTCCAATTGCTTATCTAGCCTGTGTACAAAATAAGGATGTTAATTTGCAATCAATAAAAAAACTATATATAAAAATATGTGCAATAGCTTCAATATTATAAATGTTCAGAGTGTGTTCTAGTTATTAAAAATATAGGTAAATTACCAAAGCCTGTTTTGGTTCAAGCAATACAAGGTAAGGTTATATTTTATTTTACAAAGTAAATGATTTGACATAAAATTATACATCACCTTAAATCCTAAAGGTACTGGCTCTATAAATTATCAACTGGAGATTTTTTTTGTAACCATAAAATTATCTCACCCGTTATGTTACATACAATTTATTGTAGAACCACATAAAACACAAATATAACGTACAAGCATCCACCGTGAACGTAGTAGTAGTGGTATTAATTTTAATGTTACTGTATCCAACATTAATCCATGAGAAGGGTAAAAAAAAAAAAAATAATAACACGGACACTATCAACAATTTGATACGTTAGCTTAATATAAAACTTGTTGAACTTTTGTTTAGTTGTGTAACTGATGCCTAAGTTTAGTAGGCCTAGGTCTAATAAATATAGACCAAGTATAAAGAAAATTAAATTTAAAATATATATCATAAATTTCGTTACATTTTGGAGTTTTTACAGAGGAAAAAACTCTACTGTGTTTAATTCTGCAAGGTTATCAAGTTAAACTGATTTCGTTCCATACAAACTTTAATAAAGGAGAAAACAATCTCCGACGAAAAACCGGTGCAACGGGAATTAGTGACACCCGCTGGCGAAAAACTCGTTTTAATTAGCGAAGCCTCTTTTCGTCGAAATAGAACCCGATACTTTTAGCAACAGATTCAGCTCCTGGTATTAGGTTAGGATCTTTTAAATTACTTTTTCCCTTTTTAATCCGATTTTTACATTTTAAATCTTAAAATTTATGTTCATTTATTCACACTGAATCATTTACTTTTTTAAGATTTTAAATCGGATTACAGCTCTAGCAATAATAATAATGGATTGATTACATGTATTTAGGCTATGAGAATTAAGGATTAGTTTTTCGTGACTTCAATTACCAAATCTAAATTATATACTTACCGATGATACCTTATAAAAGCATAACCATTATAAAATTTACTCTAAATGTAACGCATATTAGAGACAAAAACGATGCTTAAAACAACAATGTATGCTTTCAGTTCATTATAACTAAATTTAGCTACCGTGGCTATTCTATAGATAAAATTTGTTTTCAAAATCAACAATCTTTTGTTAGCACAGTTAAACATTCAACATTATTTTTAAATCGTTGGATCCCTCATACATGAAAACAAGGGAATAACGTTTGCTTACTTTGCATTACTTTAAAATATTTTGAACATGATTAAATTGTTTCCAAGAGTATTTAAGAATATCAGACTAATATATTTGATATGGAAATTAATTAAACGTATAATTGAAGAATTTCCTATGTGCCATGGGATTTAATTATTTTCCAAACCCACATTACATTAGTTTTACAAGCTACAGGATAGTTCTTGCTGTACACAAGATTTTTTTTTTATAATATAGTTATATTTTTTTAAATATAGTTATATGTGTTGCTGCTGGAAGTTGCATAAGTTTGATAAGGCATTGGATGAATCAATTAGCACTTAGGCTAAAATTAATTTTACTTGAGTTAAATATTTTCACAGACCCGTAACTGTGGTATATTAAGCAGATGTAATATGTGTAGTACAAATAAATCAAGGTAATGAAATGTTCCATTAGCTAAATTACACACATAAAGCTTTAAAATATACTACTTTCAGTCCATTTTGTCACTGATTTATATGTTAAAGCCTAAAATTCTAATCACAAACAACAATTTAAGTAATTAAATCCTTTTAAATTAATTTAATTTATTAATTGCATTTTTTTTTTTTTATAAACAGAAGCTGTATTATTCTACGTTTTATTTTTATTTGCTTTTACACACTTCGTTGCTAGACATAAGTAAATTACACGTAACCTTTTTTGACACTAAATAAGGTTAACAACAAAGGTAAATCTTATGTTGTAATATAACAAAGGTTAAAAAATGAGAAATCGCAGAAAAATTAGAAATGTTGTCCAAATAGATTAATTGGGTAAATAATAATACTTAAGTTTTATTACTGGTACCTAAGTAAATATTCATACTGTTTAACTTTATTGGTACCAAAATCACAAAGATAAGATATCTACAGCTGATCGTCTCACTACAATAATTTTTCTTTCTACCTTTTGTATAAGATAAAGTATTTTAGCCTTAAAACGCATTTAATAAAAACATAAGTCTTTGCTCTGTTGTTATGCAAAATTAGTTTCAAACCATTTAAATAGCCGATACACTTGAGAAGCTTTTATAAACCAGTATAATAAGTAAATATATCAAAGTAAACTACTAAAGTCTATAAAATAGCATAGGTTAAATCTATACCATTAAACGTTTTAATGGAAGAGTTTTTGTACTAGTAATAACTTTTTAAAGAGGTTGGTGACCTTTTTACTTTGCATTTCCCGTCTATATTGGACTTTGGGACTGTGTATAGATTGTACCAAGCAATGCACGGGATGAGTCTGTACAATATAAGAATATTACCTCACTATGGTATTTGTGGATTTGAATGGTTTTATTGTTTGCCTGGCAATCGAAAGGTCCCCGGATCGATCGTGAGAATGTTAGCAGCTTCAAATGGTTCAAAGCAGGGCCCAGCTGCCCAAAGAAACAGCTGATAGCAGTAACAAAGCTACACAGGCCATGTTACTCCTCATTTTCACACCCAAACGTGCTTTGTCTCTTAAACAATTGATTTATTAATCAATAGCACCATCAACGGAAACCTACGACATCGGTTGCATGGATTAGAATTTTGGCACGTTTTCGACTGATCCACTGACTCCGAATATTGCACAAAATTAATATTCTTTAACACTTTTTTCCGATGCCAACACTACAAATCTTAGTTTTTTCTAAACCAAATACCGTTATTAATAACACTGTTGACCACTTGACCTACAGAGAGTTACAAATATTACTTTAAAAGACTAATATTTCAGCGCCCAATGTAAATCCAAACATTTCTTTTCCCTATAGATAACAAACGAGGACAGTCTCAACAGAAAGTGAGGTCAGTTCCATTCTCGGAAGGTACTGTAAACAGTCTGGGCTAAACGTAGCAGCTGTGCTGGTTCCTCTCTTACGCAGCTCCCAGTTTAGTTTTACGGCATGTTCAATTAGTCCCGGTTAAACTGGGAACCAAGTTAACCAGTGTGTCAGACTTTGTATCTTTAGGTGTTAAGTTGTACGAGAATTCAGACTTGTAGCAATATAATGCAAACTAGTAGAGACATAAGTCCCTAAAAAGCTCAAATTTAAAACTAATTATTGTTATACTAAATCGAACTAAGAATCAAAACGTGATCTTTTACGCAGTAGCTCTGAAGATTTTGAGTTAATCATTTATAGATCACTTTAGTGACGGCAGAATTCATTTAAATAATTTGTTAATTATCAATCTTCTCAAACTCTATAAACAAAGTACAAGGAAAATAATAATTCGTTCGTAATAAAATGTTAAATGTAAACATAACAGACATTTTAAAATTCCAATGCATTTTAAATTGAAGATATTTTTTAGTTATTTCTCATTTGCTGGTAGATTTGGACATAATATGCTAATTTTCCCGACCGCCTGGGGCCTTTAAGATCTTTAATTTGAGCCTTCTCCCATCATACAGCGAACTGTCAAACTCTAGCAATTTAGATTTTTTTTAATCGACTCAATGAACATCACGTTACAATTAATGCAATACAAATTGACTTTAGTCTTTAAAACCATTTTAAATTTTTTTTTTTAGGTAATACTACTTATAAATACATAATTATACTGTATAGCATTTAGTATCTGCATGTATAATATTACTAGTTGTATAGATGAACCAGCGTATGATACGGGTCACAATTCGGCACGTGACAAATGATAATGTATAATAATAAATTCAGGAATTTCTTTTTGTAAACCTAAACGAGCAAAAAAATTCCATTGGCTATTGATTTCAAACAGTTACGCTAGACTGTTTTAAATTGGATACCTCATATAGTGGGCTAGTGTTTATGAATTAGACAATCGGTATGATTTTGAAGTGGGAGCGAGCTGGTCTAGTGAAAAATCGGCCTTCGGAGCCCGAGGTCCAGGGTTCAAATCCTGTCAACCACCAATATATTTTATTTATGTGATAATGCCGCAACCCAGGACTAGCCTAGAAAAGTGTAGAGAATAGTTCCGGCCTACAACCTAGCGTCATAGGATGTGAAGGTGTAAAAAAAAACGTATTGTAGTTAAGTAAATTTTCCTAACAATCTTTAGTCTATCCATTTTATAGCATGTTTGCCAAACGTAGTGTATAATCGAAATATACTTTATTTTCTTAAAGAAAACGTGTGTCACATCCATAAAATCCCAATTGAAAACTTCGCAATAAACTCAAATCAAGACGTAAAACAAAATCGAAACAAAGGTTCGTAATAATTCTGCATAGAACATTTCTAAGATGTCAAAGTGCAATGTTAAAGGCATACCTTTGTTTTCCTCCAAGATTAAAGAGTATTGTCTCGTTGGATCGTTACCTTTACATCAGCAGAACAAGTCGGTTGTTTCTCTGAGTCGGGTTTCAAAGGCAATACAACGTCAGGTTCATTGTTTTGTGACTTTATAGCTCTACCTTCATGTTAATTAACGCTGAGAACTCTGCTTGAATATAAATATTCCAGGAATAAAACTGACATCTCCACTCATTTAAACCCTGTCATGTTGCTATGGAGTAAAGGATTTACATTTTTCATTTTTTCCTTAGGGAAGTTGTAAATGTACTGTGAATATTATGAGAAATATTTTAACAGTTGAAGGTTTGTAACAGTACTTTACTTTGTTTATATAACTTTAAAATAGTATACATATCAAACTTTACAACTAAAAAACACATTTGGAGTCTAAATCCAACTAGGAAGTTACTATGCGCAACTATCCGCATAGCGACACACGTGTGTTTAGTTTGTTTGTTGTTACAATATAACAACAAATTATAAAGATAAAACTTCCTTAAGCTACAAAAACAAAGAGTAACAATGAAGAATACTTTATATGTTTATACTGCTTCAACAGTACTTACTTTCAAGAAAATTTATCAATACCAGAAAATCATAAAGAGAAAAAGTATGGAACAAAACATTCTGTTTTAGGTTATGCACTTTAATTTTTCACATTGTCTTCCAAAAAGATTTCGATGAAACTTTTAAGTTTAAAACACTTAGGAATTTATACCGTTTTAACCATCGTAAAAGGCAGGTGTAGTTGTTTAATCTTAAAAAATAAACACAAGGTTGTATCCTTGAACACTTCTAGGAGGCTATAAAAGACACCACCAAATTAGTAGCAGAGGCTTAGTAGTAAACGGGAGTCTAATAATGAATTAGTCATAACGTTTATTGAAATTATTAAATCATTTAGGTAATATAAAATATTTTTCGGCATACTTCAACCGGCCATACTGACTAATGACTCGAAAAGGCCCATAGTTCCATTTATCTAACATAAATTAAATCCCTCAAAATAATGTACACCACCTGTTTTTATGAGGTTCCAACAGTATAACTAGAAAATTTATCGCAATAAAAGTGAACAGATCAACATTTACATATTAGCGACAGCTGTGGTTATGATTACAATTGATTCAGAATGCAGTGACCACCACCGAGCCCCAAGCCGCAGGCTACCGCTGTGACTCCCCTAGACTCATGCTGAGATTGGAAGTGATGTGGTCCGGGGAGGGTAGACCACGAATCATACTCACACTCAGAATCTGATTATGTAGTTATCGTCTATCTTGAAAATTGTCCTTTTCTAAATAACAATGCTTATTTTGTTTAATTGTATTGTAATTTAGTTTAAATTTGTACTGCATATGTTTTAGAAATCTATTATTAGATTATTATTCTAGAGGTTAAATACCTTATTGTTGCCACTGTAATCCTCTGTCGTCTGGATGGCGTTAGGACATTGAAGAAAGAAAATCATTTTTATAATTGGTATTACATAGAATTGGTAAACACGTAATACAATTGGAAGTACAGAGTGCTTCAAGTTTTTCGTGGGCTTATGTTTTACAACTAATACTAATCAGAGCAGAAAATGTTTGTGCTTTACCGGATCAACTATTGTTTTAACGCACAGTCCAGAGGCCTTTATGGACAGTTATATTGAAGTTATTAGAACAATTAAAGTTACAGCCAACACTTCACAAACATATATTCTTCACTAGCTGTTACCAACGGGCTTCACCCCGTTTGAATTCAAAGTATTAATACAACTATTGATTGAACTATTGATTAGTTTTAGCCTTTGTTAAGGTGAAATAAATAAAACAGAATACAGTAATACAAACAAATAATCACACCTTGAAAGAATGACAAACAAATAAGCACAGCTCTATTGACCGTTGTCAACAAAAATATTTACCTTAGTTTATAAAAATATTTAGAGTTCGTGTTTTTCTAGTTGTACTTTATTAAACATAAACTATTATATTAAAATATTTATTCCTCCAACCACCATTTCCAGATTGGGGACGGTTATAAAATTGATTTACTTGTCAATCTATTTACGAAATATAATAAAATGTCTCGCATGGTATCAAAGCTGCCACTAATTAAATACTGGTAAAATTAGTAACACTGTGACATAGAGTTTCAGGCAATGTTTCGTGATGGGTTTTTAAATTAGTTTGTAAACTGATATTGATCACATCTGTTGGTGACTCTTGTCATTAACACGTGCTATTTGAGGCTCACAGATCAAACATACATAAAACATCAATCATTCAATCTATGTCAAAGTATATAAGACCCTATACCAACAATATTATATCACAATTTTACGAAATAAGTTCTTAAATAAATTTTGGGGTGACAAAGTAATAATAACGGTAGGTTTCAAAACGTATTGCTACATTTGTAAAATTGTTTTTAAAATCATACATGCGAAATAAGTTTCTAATTGTCATTAAACCTGTTTAACTACCGTACCTAAAAAAGCTCAATTAAGGTCGATTCACACACATCAGTCCAGTCACAGTTCCGTTACAGTCCAGTTACAGTCCAGTCACAGTTGCATCCGCAATTTTTCAGTCAATAGTCCGTCAGTTGGTTTCAGTCAGTCTTCCGTCTCTAATATTTACAGTAATTTACAGTAAAAAAAATTAAATTTAAACCTATATTCTAGTAAATTATCATTGTCCATCTTGTTGATTGTTACAAACAGTATTTAAAATACAAACGCAACCATTTAAATAACAATAACACTATTTTCTAACCTCAAACAGTTCCGTCAGGCGTCCGAACAATCAAAAAGTATCGTTGGAAAGAAATCTGAAATTGACTGACGGATGCCGGCAGAGTGGACTGACGGGACTGCAACGGATAAGTGTAGATAGCGCAATAGAAAATCCATCAAAGAAATTTTTGTTAACTGTGACGTGCCTGAAGTGACTTTACTGTGACGTGCCATAACTGATGTGTGTGAATCGACCTTTAAGTGGCTGTTTATTTTCATACTGGTTTTAAATTAAATCGACAATAGTTTTCATACGATAATTTTAAGTGGTGGATTACAAAAACCAGTAAATTGAAAAACTAACAGGTTGACTCGATTGTTCTGTGATTGGAAACTTACTATATATCATAAATATAAACAGTCTTGTCTAGAAAACAAAGAATATAAATCATATATCATATAATAAATTGAACCTTTGACTATTGATTGATACATCTTCAGTATCCATTAGTCAATGATTGAACCGAGTATTTGATTTTAACTTACATGACACTCAAAATACATCTGGGATATGTTGATGTAGATCGCCACGTTTATACAATCCCTGAAATAAGCAGATACACAATCTGGATATCATCAGTCGGCGTTGACCTAAAAACCTTAACTCTGGTGTGATGTGCAAAATCCATGTGTTACCTCGTAGGTCTGGTTCTTTCAAACTGAGTGGATGGAGTGAAATTTTGATGTTTTATAAATTTTTGATTAGTTTCCTGTTTCTAACAAATGTTTTTAGAATTACAATGCCGTTTCTAGTTGCTTCTCTTACCTTTTCGAAATAAAGTTTGTGTGTTTTTAAAGGAGGTGTCGTCAAAAAAGGTATAGCTTGTCAAAAGAGTGTAGTTTAGTAAGGTTTTTTTGTGAATTTAGTTTATAAGGATTGGAAAGGAATAAAACAATCACTTATCCTTATAGGATACTATTTTTTAGATGCCCAAGAGTTTAACTCTACTTGAGCCTTTATTACACTATAATTAATTTGTCTATTTGATATGCAATAGGTGGTCGTAAAATGACTTGGGATGGTATTGAAAACTTGACGAGATGGTCTTTTCTAAAACTGCTGATGATGATATAGGTGCAAAATTTATTATCCAACAGATTGGATGATCTTTTAGGATAAAGTAACTAAAGACTTTAGTGACTGTCACACATATGATAAACCATACGCATATTAAAAATTAAACTGTGCTTGGATTTTATCAAACAATTCACAGCTTAAAAGCTTACTAGGTTCAGGATTTCAAAAATCGTAAAATCTATTTAAACTGTTTATATCTGATGAAGATATTTTAAAATTTTAGTGCAATGTTGCATCAACTTAGAATTTTGAATACAAAATAACTTTTTTGTAAGCATGTTGTACAAACATGTTTTAAAATACACACATTGTATATTGAGAGCAAGTTTCAGTTAATGAAAAATATGCTTCCCGGCAAGATGTTATGCAAATCAATTGGTTTCTCTCAAATACCTTAAAAACCGCATGGACCTACAAACTTTATATTGCACTTAGGAAATGGAAACTAAGATATACTTACTATGCACTTAACTCTGTACACTTTACACTGTATGCAAACTGTATATTTATTGAGAAAATGCTGCACTGATTATAAGACTACTACTTTTTCCCGTCTTACCTAAGGAACAGAATTGTTCTCAGTGGTCCTAGCTATTATCTTGACTATTGGATACTGAAGTGTTAATAGTCAAAGCAATTATCTATACAAGTTTTCTGTAAACTATGTCTGATTTATCTTTGACAATGTCTACAACTAAGAATGGGTGGTTTTCTTCCTAGCCAACCATTGTAAACTGTGCCTTGTTTGTGACTGGGGATAAAGCTCTCTTTTTCCTAGCAAGCACATAAGATATATTAAAAATAATCCAGGTGTTTGTATACAATGCATGCTATTACTTTGTCGAATGGATCACTAATGCCATTTTACAATAGCCTTACGATAGAGCAAACAGTCACCGGTAGTGGATTTGAGTAAAAACCTTTCAGGTCTAGTTTTGCCTTATGTCGAAATCCTTATTTTATTTGTTTTCATTTATTGTAAGTAATTTTGTGTTTGCCCAATCCCATAGTGGAGATACTTGAATATGTTTAACTATAAAATACCATACTTCGCATGCAAAATGTTCGATTTCCTACTAAATCAAATGATGTGTTCGACCAGAAACCGTTGAAACACACAGCGAGGCTTGAGTGGCTATAGATCAGTAGCAACTGTAGCACCAGGAGATGTATAATGAAGACATCCGCGGGGTTGTGAACCCCTGTAGAGAAGTGGTGATGAGAGAACCCCACACTTCAATTGACACCACGGCAATAAGGGTTCTCGTTTTCAAACGATCGTACAACTTTCAAACGAGATCAAACGTTGTTTAATTTTTAAGGGGTTATGTTCATCATTAGCGCACATTACTAATTGCCAACTAAATTTATTTAAACTTTATTTATTAATTTTTTCTGAGTTATATTTTACCAGAACGATTTTGAGATACATCGCTCATGTTCTATAACCACAAAATCGCTACTTCATATAGATTGGATATTTAGGTGTTAGGATATTACTGACGTGGCCCATTTGATTGTGTAGATAAAGGACAACCGTTCTTATATTGGATCACAGTCTGAGATTTAGTCCCTCAATCACATGACCTATCTAGGATATTTCCTACTTAAGTGTCTAGGTGTTACAATGGCGCGAAACCGGTATATAGCCCAGTCAATAAATGTTTTTAATCGCAACTAAATGGTGGAAAGCTGGATTTTTTATATGTGATAGAACCACATGAGAGGTGTATTTTCCCAAAAGTCCCCACTTCTACCCTTGAGCTTTCCCCCCCACCCCCTCCAAACTTAGAAATTGCAGTGTTTTACTTAATTGGTCATAATTCAAATGCTATGTGAGCTATCGAGCTGCAATTTGTTTTGTTTTATTTTTTATTAGTTTTCCTACAACTTTTGTATTTGTAACATTTT